>NC_143560.1:13400000-13710000 GCF_054136105.1 Typopeltis vanoorti
AAAGCTTTTTCATTTGCAATTCTTCATGCAAAATATATCCTACACTTTCTTTTGAAATGTCTGTAGTCTCAACATTTTCATGCTCTTTGACTCGCCAGTCATCCAATACCATATCGTGCAGCTCATCAATTTCTGGTGTTGTTACACTTTTTTTTTTTCTTTTAGGGTTACACGGTGATCAGCATTCAATTTAAAAATTTTATGGAATTTACAACTGTGTTAAAAAAAACTTTTTTTATTATCCCGACGTTTCAATCTTCACATCAAGATCATCATCTGGAGCATACATAAATATACAGGACAAGCTGAATTACATCATTAACTGCAAGCTAGAGAAACAATGATTTGATCACATGTTATTCTACTGGTGTGACCTCTGGTGGAAAAAAAAAATAAAACATTTAAAAAAATTAAAAAATAAAATAAAATAAATTTTTACATCAAGCTAAATTCTATTTTTACAATGACAGGAATAAACATTCTTTTAGATGTTTTTTTTTTTTTTTTTTTCAGAAACAATTGGTGTCCTATTTTTATATTATAATTCTTATTTTTGCTTTTAAGATACTGGATTTTCTACAGTCCTGTTTATAGTTGTTCTTGGTGAGGAAGGTCGAATATATACCTTCCATATGTTTGGGATTTTTAAACCATCATTGTTGTTCAGATTGGGGTGGTTGCTGATAATCTCACAGGCTTCCTTGAATTTCCATTCATACCATGTTCTAGTGTGATGTAGACAGCTGGTGGTTTTCCAGTCAATTCTGTGTAAGGTATTCAGGACATGATCAGAAAGGCCAGCTTCACCATAATTATTATATTTAATGTGTCGTTTATGTTCTTTTTGTCTAATAGGAATAGTGCATCCTGTTTCTCCTATATATGGTATGCTGCAAGTACAAAAAATCCAGTATACTCCGGGGTCAGCTAGTGGAGGGAGTGGGTCTTTAGATGAGTTGAGTAAGCTTTTTAATTTTGCAGGAAGTTTAAAGGTGGCTTTGAGGTTGTACTTTTGTAGTACTCTGTTTATTTTGTCTGATATTCCTTTAATGCAGGGAATGGTTATAGTTTTACTGTAGTCTGGTTTGTCTTTGTTTTTTATTGTGGCTTTGTAGAGAATTTTGTTTATAGTGTTTTGGCTGCATCCGGTTTTTTGCAAGTTATTACTGATAATTTTAAATTCGTCTTTCAGTACCTGTTCACTGGAACAAATTGCCTGAGCTCTGTTTTTTAGTGTGTTGATGACACCTAGTTTTTGTTGGGTGGTGGTAGGAGTTTATGTGTATATATTGTCCCGAATGTGTCAGTTTTCGGTAAACAGTGAAGGAAAGATTGCCCGAGGGAAGACGTGTGACCAGTGTATCTAGAAACGGCAGTGTGTTGTGTTTTTCAATTTCAATTGTGAACTGTATGCGTTTGTGTTGTTTGTTTAGGTGGCTAAGGAATGTGTCTAATGTCTGGCGGCCATTGGACCAGATTGCGAAAGCATCGTCAACGTATATAAGCCAGACTTTGGGTTTTAGAGGGGAGGAATCTAGGGCAAGTTGATCAAAATGTTCCATGTAAAAGTCAGCAATAGGGTGGGATAATGGCGAGCCTATGGCTGTGCCTTCTTTTTGTAAGTAGAAGGCGTTTTGCCATACAAAATAACCTGACCGTAATACATGCGCAAAAAGCACCGTCATATCTGGAGGGAATTTGTTCTGTAGGAGAAGGATTGTGTCATTGATTGGGACATTCGTAAAGAGGGCAGAGACGTGAAAACTGACTAATAAATCATCCTTTTCTAATGTAATGTCTTTGATGTTGTTTATGAAGTGTTGTGTGTTTTTGATATAGGAAGCGGAATGACCTACCAACTTCTTGAGTGTTGCCGCTAATTTTTTGGCTAAGTGATACGTCGGGCTATCAATTCCTTCAACGATAGGTCTTAGCGGAGTGTTTTCTTTGTGAATTTTTCTTTAAATAATATATATATTTATTAAATATAATATATATTTAAATAATAAAAAATATATTTTTTAAAATTTTGAAAAAAAATGTTTTAAATTTTTTATTTTCCACCAGAGGTCACGCCAGTAAAATAACATGTGATCAAATCATTGTTTCTCTAGCTTACAGTTAATGATGTAACTCAGCTTGTCCTGTATATTTATGTACGCTCCAGATGATGATCTTGACGTGAAGATCGAAACGTCAGGATAATAAAAGTTTTTTTTTTTTAACACAGTTGTAAATTCCATAAAATTTTTAAAACGAATTACACTTTTTTGGACGTCCTTCACATGGATCATATTCAAGGCTGGTACGGCCATGTTTAAACTCAGCAGCCCGTTTCTTAATTGTCAAAAACGAAGGAGAAGAGTGGTCATAAATTTATATGAACTTTGAATGAATTTCTTTTGGTGTTAAACCTTCTTTTACAAAGAATTTTATAACCGTACGATATTCAATTTTATCCATTTCAAGGGATATGGACAATACTTTTGTTTCAGACAGCTGCATAAAACTAACTACTTGATAGAATGACTCGCAATTTCACATGGATGTTTATGAGATGTACCAACTTGGGAAAAAAAAAAAAAAATCTTGCCGATAGCGTTGCCATCTAAGGTCGAGGCCAAGAACTTTTCAGACCACTCTGGTATACTAATATACAGAGTATCAGAAATAAAGGAGCTGAGTTTGTAGCACTGATTGAATCAGTACTACTGGTATAAGTGAAATTGGTAGACTGAGGATGATATATTGTCAGGATTTGAAATAATAGGATATAGAATTTTCTGAGAAGATAGGAAGGTGAGGAGAGGAGGGAAAGTATTGTTAACGATAGCAGAGGAATTGTCCTTCACCAGTAGAAATAGAAAGTAGTACTAGTACACGTGTAAATTTTGAAGCTATTTGGTGTGAAGTTGAGATCAACAGAATAGTATATCTAAAAGAATGTTGTTATAAACCAGGGAATGTGGAGAGCACTGACTGTGAAATGTTTAGACAAATTAGTTGCGCAAGTAAAAGAAAGACGATCTTAATGGGAGATTTTAATTGTAGGAATGTAGATTGAAAAGAAAAGATAGTGTATGAGGTTGTTGAGTTTCTGTGGATTACATCTAAAGCAACAAGTCATGGAAGCAACAGAGGTTCATCAGTTAGATTTGGTGATATCCTCACAGGATGTGGTTGTGAATGAAGTATTAATGCTGCCACCCGTTGGTGAGAGAGTGGTCATGAGGTATTGGTTTGGAATTCTATATGTGGAACTCTAAGGTGGGTGATTATGAGAAGCTCCGGTGATAGCCAACTAGCATCAATATACTGGGTTGATGAAGTGTAGAAAAAAGATGTTGACACTGCATGCAAAATGATAAGGTAGTATCTAACATAAGCAATGTAACTGTATGCCAAGAGTTAGGTGAATGAATAGAGTAAGAATGAGATAGATGAACAGTGAAATCAAGCAAGCAATGTTACAAAGAAGTTATGGAGGAGGCACAAGACAGTTTGTAGTGAACAGATACATGAAGAATATAAACTGTATGCCTGTCAGAGAAATGACAAGCACGGTTAAAAAATAAAAATTAGATTATGAGAGAAGATTGGACAGTCAGATCAAAGCTAATCCAAGGGAATTTTTTTGTTATGTGGCAAGCAAGAGGAAAAATAATTATGGCGGGTTGATACTGGCAGACAGTTATGATACCAGAGTGACCATAGCAAATGATATAGTGGAATTATTTTAATGAACACTTCATCAGTTGGTGTGAATGGTGCTGTGCAACACATAGAAAGGAGGAAAGGATTAAGAGAATAAAAGGTGAAAGAATCAGAGGTGGATAAAGTGTTGCTTGGGTTAGATGTTAATAAGGCTGCAGGAATGGATGACATATATCACCATGTATTTTTAAATAATGTGCAAAAGAGTTAGCCATGCCCTTGTCCTGGTTATTTTTTTAATGAGAGTCTTGCAGTGGGTAAAGTTCCTAAGATGTGGAAAGAAATAATACCTCTCCACAATCATGGTTCAAGAACAGAAGTTTCTAATTACAGACTGGTCTTTATATCTGCAATTGTGGTCAAAGTCTTGGAAAAATTGGTTAGGAATAGAATACAGGATTGAGTTGATTTACATAAGATTCTCTATAATGGGTAGCATGGGTTTGTGAAAGACAGGTTTTGCTTCAGCAATCTGCTTAAATTTTATGATAAGGTGACAAATTTGTTGGATAAGGAGATTCATATATAGTGATTTTCTTGGACTTTGCAAAAGCATTTGATAGATTACCACATGACAGATTAGTTTATGTGCTGATTGATGGCAAACAAACTTGTGTGACTGATGACAAAATAGCAAAAAAAGGATCTAGATTTGAAAGCTGAGTTGGTAAAGATGAGGCAAGAAATGAAGTAGATGTGGAGTGAAATGAAGAGAATTGTAGATATGTTTGGAACAGTGAAGAAGACAGAAACGAATGATGTTGGTATGAAAGAGGTTAACAGACTTGTGAGTGGAGCTGTATAGGGATTCGATTATAAGAGGCAGGTACATGAGAAGATGTGCAAAATTTGTTTTCCAGGAGGTAAATTGAATAAAGTGATTGAGACATTGAATATGAGGAGTAATCAAGCAAAAGGGTTGGTAGTGGGAACTACCATCATTAGGTAAATTGAATAAAGTGATTGAGACATTGAATATGAGGAGTAATCAAGCAAAAGGGTTGGTAGTGGGAACTACCATCATTAGTAGGAACAAATGACTTGACTGGGAACAAGAAGAATATCAGGTATGACAGTGATAATATGAGGCAGAGTGCAAAAATTATGAATGATATGTTAGCAGAAATGTGTGAAGAGAAAGGAGTGCAGTTTATTAATGTGTGGAATAATTTTGAACAGTAAACTGAATTTTATAAGAGTGATGGACTACATTTGAATGGTTTTGATGTGAGTCATTTGGGAAGATGCTGCTGGAAGGGAGAGCGATGAATGCTGAGAATGAATCTGAGCAAGTAAGAAGTAATGTGAAAGAGTGGGTAGTAAGGTAGGAGGAAATGAAGTGGTGATTATGAATGGAGAAGTATGAGTGTAAGGGAATGAGAGAACAAGTGTGCAAGACACACAGGGAAATGGGGAGACTCAGGGTGGACAGGGGAACACAGTGTGAGAAAGTTGATACTCAAATTGGAAGTGAATGTGTGTGTGTGTAGACAAGAAGGAAATGATATGGCCTGGGATGTAGGGAGAACAGTTGGATTTGAAGAAGGATCTAGAATGGGTAAGGAGAAAAAAAAAAAAAGAAATGGCTCGAGGAAGGTATGGAGAAGTCACGTGCAATAAGTGGCATTAGTGAAACTTGTTAGAGATCCAGGAATGAACTGTTATGTTTGTATACAAATGCTAGAAGTATCAGAAACAAGGAAATGAAATGGTTACATTGTTTGAGTTCATTCACCTAAAAATTGTTGAAATAAGTGAAACATGGTTGGACATACCCATAAGGATATGTGCTTTGCATTATGGGATACTAAGGCAAGCGATGTGAAGTCATAAGCTTCTATACACGAGTTGCCCCAGTCCTGAAAATAGTTCGGGTGCAAACTTGTTTGCTTACACTTGGATAAAGGATTAAAGTAAGTACAGTCGGGTCTCTTTTTATGTGTTCCACAGAAAATGGAATATAAAAAAATTGCACAAAAAAGGCCTAACTTATGTTGAAAAATCAGGGATACATTCCATAATTTTCCAAAACCACATAAAACCAAAGCAATGAATTAAAATAAACCTAAAATCACATAAAAAAAAGTTTATGAAAATTCAGGAAAATAAGAATGCCTAAGTTTGTTTTAAAGCTTTATTCATTTAATTTTATTGAAAAGTGACATTTTTTTTAACATTTTGTCATCAGAATTATCATCGCTATTAGACAATATTCAGCAACGTTTGTGAACTGGTGCAAAATCACTTTCATCACCAGAAGAGATAGTCAGTGCATGAGATCTGTATGGTAAAGGCAATGGTTCTTCACAAACAGAATTAGCTTCACCCTCATTCTGTGCTGATTTTTTTCTTCTGAAATGTAATCAGTGATGATGATTTCACTAATTTTTTATACAGCTCGCGATATCCAGACATACAGTTCTTCAGCTCATGTTTGAATTTAAAGGCTCATTCAGAATTTGTGTCATTAACAAGAAAATGATTTTCCAATTTATTGCACAGTTCAAGACCTTCTCGAATTATATTTGCAGTGAAGGGGACAGATTTTTCTTCCGCTTCACTATCGTTTTCTGGATCTTCGACGATATCTAAAGTTAATCGATATCCAATAATATCATCGTCACTTAAGGCATTATCCACAAGCAATTCGTCTACATCGTTCTGGCTAAATGTATCAAAACCTTCTCCACCAATTTCATATGCCGATGTAATGATTTCAGCTGATAATGTAAGATGGTTGCACTGTTTGCAATACATCCAGGCCAAGCTGCTTTCTAGCAAGCATTTAAAGTTTGTGGTCTTATTTCAACGATAGCAGATGCAATATGATTTAAGCAGTCCAAATTAGAAAATTTTTTCCAAACGTCAGTTACTGTTAATGATTCATTTTCTAGTTTATCCAATATAAATTGAAAGGTGTGCTTAACGTAATTTTTTTAAAAGTAGCAATTATGTCTTGATCTAATGGCTGAATAATGCTTTGTATTGGGTGGAAAAAACACTACCTGCACATTTGAATGTTCTAAATGCGGATGCCATGGTGCATTGTCAACAATTAATAAAACTTTAAAATCAAGAGCTTTTTGCTTCATATATGTTTCCACTTCTGGTACAAAGCAATTATTGAACCATTCAGTAAATACAGCAGTTCTTTCCCAGGCCTTTGTATTAGCCATCAAATGTACCGGCAGCTGCTTTAGATCTTTGCCTTTTAGAGCACGTGTTCTTAGAAATCGATTTACTGGGGGGGTTCAACATTTGATCTCCTGATGCATTGCTACAAAGTAACAATGTTACTCAATCTTTGCGTGCTTTAAACCCACTTGCTGTTCTCAGACTTTGTGATGTAAGTTCGACTAGGCATTTTCTTCCAAAACAATCCTGTTTCGACAGCATTAAACACTTGATCGGGACAATATCCAGCATCTTCAATAATTGTGGCTAACTTCTCTTAAAATTTTTTGGCTGCTTCTTCATCTGCTGCTGCAACCTCGCCTGCAATCTTCACGTTATGAAGTGCATTCCTTTTTAAAAACCCGGTTTACCATCCTTTGTTAGCTGAAAATTTTTCATCAGCCTGGGAAGCGGATGTAGATGGCTCCAATTGCTTTATCTGTTCATAAAACCGAAGAACTTTTTGTTTAAATAAATAACCACTTATAGGAATTCCCCTTTGAGTTAATTCTTCAATCCAAATTACAAGGGCTCGTTCCGTATTTTCTAATAAAGCATCTCTTGAGTACGATGATAATTTGGCACTTAGTTTTGTGCCAGAAATGACAGATTTTTTTATTGCGACTTCATTCTTTTTAATTGCTCTTATAGTAGATTCGCCTACATTAAAACGTTTACCAATCATCGTAGATCCCTCTCCTTTTGCTAAGTGATCTAAAATTGCAATTTTATTTCCAAAGAAATTGCTTTTCTTCGGTGCTTTTTTTTTTCTCCATTGGCCAAATTCAATTAATTATTAATTAATAATAAAAAATCAGCTAAATTAACAATTATTAATAAATACATTACAAAATAACCAAGGTGTTCCATGAAAATTTCAAGATTTGTGAAGTGTTTCCGTTGTAGGAAAAGTTTGGGAAACACTGGATTACCCTATTATCGGAATAGATTCTCCTTCTGTTGACATGCGCAGAAGTGTCAAAAGGTCTCGTATCTGTGGACATGCACCGCATAAAAAGAGACTCGAGTGTATATAATTTCTTTAATTTATGGTTGGATAAGGATGACATTCTGACTGACAGGAATAGATATGGAAGTGTATGATGTTTTTTTGTGAAGATAGAAAAGGTAAAAAGGGAGGTGGGGTGCTATTGAGAGAAAAAGAGTTATGTCCATACAAGGTAGAGATGCAAGGGGGAAACAGTGACAGTTGGTTTTGAGGCAGTATAGAGAGTGAGAGAGAGGTTAACAGAATGAAATACTTACTTGGATGGTGCTATAGGCTTAGTAATGTGGACGGTAGTTTCCATAGTGAAGCAAACAGGAAAAGGGTAATCGTTATGGCAATATAGAAGTGGGATGATGAGATAGCAACCAGAAGTAAAGAAAATTAATTTCTTCAGTTTTCGAGAGACATCTATCTCAGACAGTATGTAACAGGGAACACACAAGAATTGAGGGTCTTCGATTTGATCATCTCATCAGAGGATGTAATTATAAATGAAGTTCAAATCTCTCTCCAATTTGAGAGTGACTATGATGTGATTACCAGCCATGTGAGGACTTCTGTGAGGAAAGGGTATATATGTGCAACTACAAGGCTGGTGATTATGAGACGCTCAGGAGAGAGCTTGTAGCTATAGCATGGAATGAGGAGTTGAGTGGAAAGGAAGTCAATGCTGCTTGGGTGCTTTCGAGAAATATCTAGTAAAAGCAATGTCTAAATATATTTCAAGGGTTGGAAGACATTATGGAGACAACATAAAATGAGTGGTAATAAACAATTCCATGAGAAGTACAAAGGAAAAAAAAAGATTACGGTAGGATGGCACTGATCAGAGAAAATGGTATAAGGGCAACTCCTGCAGAGGATATAGTTAAGATATTTAATGAGTAGTTCATAAATGTCTTTCATCCTTATGAATGTGATATCATGAAGAATTTGAAAGCAGTGGATGATGAGGAGGAGAGACTGACTGTGAGTGAGCATTAAGTATATGAGAAATTGAGCAAACTTGATATTAATAAGGTTGTGGGACATGATGATATATCACTATGTATCAGGTAACTAAAAAAGTTCGTGCGGTTTTTGGTAGAGTTCACTGCAATGACTTGTTTAATTTTGTAGTGGTTTGCAGAGTGCAATTTTTTTTTTTTTTTTTTTTTTTTTTGTCATAAGGTACAGATATGCAACAGTCATTCGATGCACTCTAACTTAGTGAGTACTTTTTTTCTGTGACTTTGAACCCTTTTAAAATATCAGTTGAACCTGGTGTAATTTAGCTTGTTTGCTTTACGAATTTAAACTCAGTTGGAAGGCTTCAGAAGCATCCCGTAAGATATGTGTGGCACTTGGAAAAGATGCGGCAGCAGAACATACTGCGCAGAAATGGTTTAAAAAATTTGGTTCTGGTGCCTGAAGATGTACCATGTTCAGAAAGATCCTCCATTATTGATAATGAAGAATTATGTGCTGCTGTTGAAATAATTCAAGATTCACATGTCAAGAACTTTCACAAATGTTTAACATGAGTGGTGAAACAATTTGTTTAGCCTTGTATTAACTGGGAAAATCATGGAAGCCAAGCAAATTGGTCCCATATGCATTATCAGATGACAATAAACTTCAAAGGCTATCAATTTGTTCTTCACTTCTTTCACGTCATAAAGACGAGCCATATTTGGATTATTTGCTTACTTATGATCAAAAATAGATCTTGTACTCTAACAGGATGCAAACTCATCTTTGGTTGTCACTAAACTATCCAGTACACACACTTCAAAGGCAGCGCTTCATCTCCAGAAGCATATGCTTTGTGTGTGTGTGTGTGTGTGTGTGCTGGTATTGTCCACTATGAGTTTCTTGCTTCAGGCCAAACAATTATTAATCGGAAGAAAGTGCTATTCTTAGAGGATTGCAAAATTTACCTGTGAAAACATTTGTGCTTTAGGATGGGGGATACTTTCTCATCCTCCATATTCTCCTGACATTTCTCCAAGCAATTATAACCTTTTTTTCCTTCTTATTTTAATGAATAAAACATTTCATGACAATTTCTGCAGTTCTTTAATTTTTATTATGGAAAAACTGCACAAACTTTTTTGGTTACCTGATATTTTGAAGCAATGTGCCCTGGGAGTTGACATCTGCCTTGGCATATTTATTTAATATGAGTCTTACATTGGATAAAGTTCCAAAGGAGTGGAAGGAAGGGAAGATTGTACCACTTTATAAGGGAGCTGACAGAACTCAAGCATCAAATTATAAGCTAATCTGTGTGTGTATCAGCTGTGCGGTTAAAGTGTTGGAGAGGCTAGCAAAAACAAGGATCCAGGAGTAGGTTGACAACAGTGGTATTATCTTTGATGGGCAGTACGAATTTGCTAAAGGGAGGTTATGTTTTAGTAATCAGCTTACTTATTACAATAAGATAACAGCTGCATTGGATGAGGGAGATGAATACACAGCAGTATACTTAGATTTTGCAAAGGCTTTTGATCAATTATCACATAAGATGATAGTCAAACTAGAGTGAATGGGGTTGGATATTAGACTAGTGCATTGTATTGAAGATTGGCTATCTGCAAGATGTGAATGGAGAAGCAATATCCTGGAAGAGGAAAGTTACAGATTTGGTCGCCTGGTTTTCAAAAGGATGAAGAGATATTGGAAAGGGTCAAGAGGTAATTATATAAGGTAGTTTCTGAAATGTTGAGTATGAAGAAAGGTTGAGAAGATACAATTTACAGTCTAGTGGACAGGAGGAATTGGAGTGATATGACAGGGACGTACAAGTGGGTAAAGAGATGTTATAGGATTAATGATGAAGAGGTTATTCATAAAATGGTGGGAGATGAGAAGGGGAAAGAAGAGATCATCCATGGAAGATGTATAAGGACGGTATGAACAAAGGAATGAGAAGCAGGTTTCTTGCATGGAGAGTTGTGAATGCACTGCTTGAGAATGTGACGTATGCAGAGAACTTGAATGTACGAGGGTGGTCTGAAAATTTCTCGGCCTCGACCATAGATGTCAACACTACTGGCAAGATTTTTTTTTTTTCTAAGTTGGTACATCTCTCATAAGCATCCATGTGAAATTGCAAGTCATTCTTATCAAGTAGTTTGCTTTATACAGCTGCCTGAAACAAAAGTGTTGTCTGTGTCCCTTGAAATGGATAAAATTGAGTATTGTGTGGTTATAAAATTCTTTGTAAAAGAAGGTTTAACGCCAAAAGAAATTCATTTGAAGTTCATAAAAGTTTATGGGCACACTTCTCCTTCGTTTTCAACAATTAAGAAATGGGCTGCTGAGTTTAAACATGGTTGTAACAGCCTTGAAGATGATCAACGAAGGACGTCCAAAAAGTGTAACAACACCAGAAGAGCACGTGTAGGATATATTTTGCATGAAGAATTACAAATCAAAAAGCTTTGTGCAAGATGGGTGCTGCACTTGCTCACAGCAGATCAATTTCATTGTTAGGCCGAGAACTTTTCAGACCACCTTTATATTTAAGACATGACATGATGAGCTCTGTGTGTGTGTGAGAGAGAGAGAGAGAGACAAAGGAACCTCCCACAATGAATGACTCCATGGGGGGTCATGGGATGATGATAATAATAATAACGAGAACAGCTGATGGACAGATATCAAAAAGTAGTTTAAGGAGAGGCAGAATCTAGGAGAAAGCAGATGATTAGCAAGTTTTTCAGCAAAGTGACCAGAAGTGTGCCATAATGCTCTGACCAATATCGTTTAATCTGTACATAAATTATATAGCACTGTGTTGTTTAACGAAATTAACAACGAACACTATATAATAACTAAAAATGTCTAATTATTACTTCCTATATTTTGCCGAAGTTAAATCGGCATCTTCAGGGATTAAAAGAATGGTATTAAACACATGCAGATTTCAGCAACAAAGATGGAACAGGAGAGATACAGGAAGACTTAAAGTTATAATTATGCCACCTATTGGCTTTGGTTGGGTATTCTTGGCTGTTGGGTTGACTGTCTGCCAATGTGGGTTTCCCATATAAGAGGCAGTTGACACAATAGTTGGTAAGTGCTGCAGCAGATTTGAGGAAAAGCCTCTCGAATTTAAATTTGCTTTGGTGGAGTAAGGTAGCTTTTCTCCAATGGATTCAGTGCTAGGTATCCAGAGCATGGTCTGTTCATCCTGAACAGCTGTAGTGATGGAAAAGGATGTAATCCTGGTGCTCTGATATATGGATGTTGGCTGTCCTAACTCTTTGTCCATAGTATGAACAGTTACAGCTGCAGGGTACTTGGTACACTTCAGAAGTTGTAGCTAGTCTTTGGGGGAGCAGATAAGGGTCGCTAGCTTTTTGTATGGTTTATGTGGTCACAAGATTGTGCTTTTTTTAAGACAATGTTTGTTTGGCAGGGAAAATTCTACAAACAAATGTACAGGGAGGATGGCTATTATAGTTATGCCTTTGAACTGTTTTATGTATAACATCATATGGGCTCTCACAGTTTCAATTCAATTTATTGTTTGCATTCTACTTCATATTCAACTACCATTTTCCACTGATGATGATGGCATGTAATTTTCGGGTTGAAATATATGGCCTTTGAATATTATTTACTCCTTTCTTTGTGTTATCATGTGAGTGGAAGAAACCAAATGGCACAAGTATCTCTAAAAGAACAATTGCATAATATAATAAGTATCCTAAATACTTATCTCCACAACATCCATCAATGAGAAGATATCAACTTCATCATCTTCAATGGTTCTAGAACACTGCTGTCTTTTTTTCTTGCAAAAAAAAAAAAAAAAAGCTTAGTTCTTCTCCTCTTACTTTTGATAAGGCTCAACTTAAGAGTAAAGCCCAGATCATCCTCACCTTCAAAAAAACTTGGCATCTTTTTTCATTTCAAGATGCTATCTCTGCAAAGTTACTTGCAGAGTAAGTTAGCAACGACTCTGAAAATTCTTGATGCAGTTGGGACAGAGCAGTATGGTTTGATTGGTGACACTCTCTGTCTCACATACTATCTTCAGCAACTGTGTTGTGCTGTGGATAGTTTCCGCACTGTTTGTCTTCTACAGATATTTTGGCAGTGCTGTTCAGCAGGCCTAGCATTTGTTAATTACATCCCCATTTCTACTAAACCTACAGCAACAAGAGCATCAACAGCTGCTCAAAATCCTTTTATAGATGAACTGCTAACTCACTGAACTTCTACTCGCATGCATCTTTCATTCCATCTACCTCAATTCTGTAGAAAAGCCTTCCCTACAAAGTATTTTTCAAGGTCTATAACCTCCTACAACAAATACAGGGATGGAAGGACTCAAGTCCTTCCATCCCTGTAGGCCTTGCAGCTTCTCATATATTTGGGATATAGACAGAGGAGTGCTGGTAAATTTTTAACTACTGGCTCGCTAAAAAGTTCTCCCTTTGTAAGACCCCCCCCCCACTTCCAAAGTATAAATGAATTCCTTCTTCTTACAGTAATTACCTTATTAGGTTCATGACAACTCTAAAAAAATAAAATATGACAGATGTTGAGCAGAGGGAATGTTATTATATTATTTATTATATATTATAATATTATTTTTCAACAAACATCCATTTAATTTTGCCTGGGCCACTTCTCTTTAAGAAGTGGACCAGGCAAAATTAAATGGATGTTTGTTGAAAAATAATATTCCTGTAAAATTGCTCATCTCATCTTCCTTTTACTCTCTCTTACCTTGAGGTGTCGAGGGTTTATTAATCATTGGACCTAAACAGTTCACAGGATAAGGTGGTCAAGCCCTACCCTCCGGTGTATCCTATGTCTGTAGTGTTGAGTTCTCAAGGCTGGTGTTTGCCTGCTTTGTGGGATGAAAAACCCCACGATAAACTGGGGAAAAAACCCCACTGTCCATGCCCAAGACCGGCTAACTTGGCTATGGCTGAGGAAGATCCTTCAGCTCCTCACGTCACCAACGGGAATCGAACCTAGGACATTCCTTCCCCAGGCATATGGTTGTGAAGCGCACAGCCACTAGGCTAACCCTGTGGACCTGTAAAATTGCTACAGAAGATAATTCCTATGAAGGTTGCCACACAGGAAAGGGGAAAAGAAGCATAGCACAAAGGGTGCCAAAACAAGTATGTCTCTGCTGGATTTTTCTTGTTGCCATATACAGGATTACTGTCCAAATGCTGCTAGTGATTATGGATTGAAGTGCATGCTGCTCTACAATTTACATCCATTGTCGGTTTAACAATCAACTCATGTGAGCCGGCTCCAGCACACTGTTGGATATATATATATATTAAAAAAAAGTTACCTAATTTTGATCCTTCACTAATTCTTAAATAATATACCAGTTATTTCATAATTATAAAATAAATTAAGAAAATGTTTATAGTAATTAATAATAATTCTATATTCAATATTTTTAATTTATTGTGCTTTCTGATCTGGCCATAGAACACTACAATCATCACAGAATGAATACCTGGTACTGGAAAAGTTATACTGGTTTCATCTCATAGCTCATGAGCTGAATCTAATATTACTGAGGCCTTGACTGAGGTCTTCCCCTCACAAGACCTCAATAAAGGTTGAAATTGATATACAAACTCAATAAAGGTTGAAACTAAGCAATATACATTTCTGGAAGGATGTATGCATTATATTATGGGATACTGTGGCAACTGATGTGAAATCTAGCCTTCATATATGTCATATGTACCTTCATAGTGAAGATACCACACACACACACACACACAACAACTGTTTGCCTATGCAAGGGTAAAACACTGAAACAATAATATAATTTATTGTCTATTACAATTATTTATTTATTTGTTGTTTATTGTAAATATTTTAATTTTTTTTTTTTTGTGAAACATTTCAATTTTTGTCCAGCATTTGGGGAAAAAAACAAAAAACATAACACTTACTCTACTCATGGTATTAATGTGGAATAGATTAACCTTAACCATCTTTTTCTGTGTGGGATTGTCATAAAAAGAGGTGACTGGGAAAGAAATATTGGATAGTAGTAATGTAAGTCAAAAGAGCACTGAAGTCTTGTGGGATTATGATAATTAAAATACAAGATAACGATGGGAAGCACAAAAAAATGTTGAGTAATGTATTCTAGCCAGCACAGCAGTAATGCTGATTATCTTACAAATGGGGATGAAGGAGATAGAGTACAATCTGGTAAATAAAAGGAATATGAAGTGAAAGGATAATTAACAGATCTCAAAGAAATAAAGAGAAAATATGGCATTCCTTAGAATGGTTTCCTTCAGACCGAATATTCTGCTGCTTGATATTCCATGTTCACCTTATGGAGCTAACTGAAACTTCACAAACTTCCCTTACGAAGATATACTACCTGCCACAATTTTAAGGAATGAAATGAGTTTTCAAATGCAACTTAATAACCTGTGCACCTTCAGAGCAATGCTTCAAAATTTTCTCTGTTATTTATTTCTATAATTCTAGATACAGTATCACCTTGTAATGGCTACTCTCCATTGTCTTCAGTTTGTCCACTGGCATGAGTTTACTGCCATTCTACTTTGCTATTTTTTTCCACGATTCTGGAAAATTTAAATTATTGTACCATTACTGATTTCTGTCAACACTGCCCTGTATGTTCAATGATTTATGAAATGGACCCTGCCTATATTTTTTCTATCACTGTGCAACCCCAACAGAAGAATTTAAAATCGTTATTCAACATAATGGACATTATTTCTTGTGATAGTATACTACATTCAAATAGAACTCAACAATCTTGAAAAAAAAAAAAAAAAACATTTATAAAATAAATAGCTACATCCCTCTAAATTAAATGCATGCATGCTCGCACACACACGATCTTCACTACTCCAGCAGAGACTTTAATAATACCATCACAATCCCTTATGATCTATTGTACATAAAAAAAAAGCTAAATATTAGAAAATTATATTTTTAAAATAGCTTGAAATCAGTCATTAAAACTACCTTTAACTGTGACCTTTAAGACCAACTCTATATTCTCACCTAAGCAGCTAAATGATTCCATGCAATTCTACAGTTTAGCATGGTTCAGTTAAATCATCCAGCTAGTTGTCACAGGAAAAGAAAATAACACAAGAAAGTTATTCAACAAATATGGGTTGTCTTGTTGTGCTGATGGTGTAGTGTATATGCTCCAAAGAGTAAAACTAAAGCTGGGAAAAACAAACAACAACAACAACAACAAAAAAAAAAAAAAAAAAAGACTGTTTCTGGAATCAGCCATTAGCTACAAGAAATGCTAATCCTTAATTTAAAAGCAGACCTTCAGTTCAATGACAAAGTGTGTCTTCTAGATATAGAGTCATATTCCCAGAAGGCACACTTAAAATTCCAGGTTCATGCAGCATTTAGCTTTTTTCTTTTTCTGACTGCTGCCAATTTATGGTAAGCGTTTAGTGCATATTATAAGTGTCATTTGATGCCAATATTGTTATCTAATTCTCTGAAGTTTTAAATTATTTTGATCCTGGTCAAGTGTGGTGATAGCATTTTCATCATGTGAGGCTAATTCCTATATGATATTTTCTCATAATACTTCCATGCTGACTTTTTTTAAAAAAAATTTAGTGATGTTATGCAGAGGAGCAACAAAGAAAAGAGATAAAAGTGATTTCCTGATTTCAAGATGGTGGAAGTTAAAGAGCATATCATTTAAAACATGGTAGAAGAAATGTATGCAGCTAGGACAAATTTCTTATTATTAGTAGTCAGTGGACAACAACAGTAATAGTATACGTAACAAGAAACAATATATGAAAGCATCATTTGAGACTTATTTTATTTTATGTTGACCCAACACATGAAAGGTCAGGAGACCTATAACACTATAGTGCCATGTGTGAGCAGGTGATTAAGGAGAAAATATAGCCTGTTGATATGTTTCTTATAGAGTGGGAGGCTGTACGTGGATAAAAACAGTATGGAGGGTTATTCCAAAGAATAGAGGTGATGTAATGAAGAAGCTGATGAGAAGTTTGTTTGGTGTGTTTGAAGCTGAACTGTATATGGGGATTGGCCACTGGCTGCTCTAGTTCTTCAGTGGTTAGAAGAAAGTAAAGGAATGGTAGCAGCCAATTCAGAGAAGTCATACCCATGAAAGTACCTATAGAAAAGATACAGCATTGAAACTGAGCACCTATGATAAAGTGACTGAAGGGAGTCTGTGTGGAAAAGGTTGTCTATTAAGCAGATTGCCCGATTTTGAATATCACAAATTCTTACAGGTCATGGGTATTCCACCCTAAATGTGAGAACAGTACTCCAAAGTTGGACAGATCTGAGATTTATAGTGTGTTGGAGTTGGGAGAAAGAGAAGTAATGTTTAGAACAGAAAAGAATACCAAGCTTTTTAGAGGCTGAGTAATGTGTTTGTGCCAGTATAAACTGGATGTGACAGTCAACCCAAAAAGAGAAAGTTGATCTTGAAAGGAAACTGGAACATTATCAAAAATGAGAGGGGATGAAGTAGGATTTTTCTTGCAAGTAATAAGGCAACCTCGAGTTTTTTTGGCATTGAAATTTACTAAATTATCTTCACATTTGAGGATATACAAGTCTCTGGTTATGGAAGATCTTGAAACAACTAACATTAGGGTACTGCAGAGTTAATTGGATGATGAAGAGTAGTGTCATTGGCAAAGGAGTGAATAGGATTTGAATCAGAGAAAGGAGGTCATTGATGTAAAGGAGGAAGAGTGGGTGATAGCACAGAACCCCAAAGCTAACGCAGATATTTCAAGACAGATTAGTTTTAAATAAGCACTGAAAACTTTTAACTAAAGAAATAAATGATTCTAAATAACAACAGAAACTCAAAGCAGTTATTTTTTTTAATTATTTATATATAAGAAGTCAAAAGTTAAACAAAATCAGAATGATCTTACAACAGAAATGAAATCAACTAAAATATTCCTTATACAATTATTCTTTAAACAGTTATCTGACATGAGGGAGAGCCTGTCCTTGGCACATTAATATGCATCAAACTTACTTCCTGCTGATTCATAGCTTCTGGTCAACTTGGGCCTTCGATATCAAGGTACACAAGCTCTTAGTACTCTTATAACAATGATGAAACTGACTTACCTTTTTTAAAATTATATATAGAATGATGAATACATTTTTAAACATTTCAATAATATTTTCATGCTTGTTCAACTGCAAAGGTGAGAAACCTCCCTTAAGAAAAATGGGAAGGGAATAATTGAACCTACCTGATAAGGAATAAAAATTGAAGTAGTAGAAAACTGTTATACCTCTGGAGTTAAATTTGGATTCATAATAAGGTCTTTCAAGTTTGTCATATTTGCAGAACAAGCTTTGTTTCTACTCTCAAGCAGTGCTGAAGGAACTAATGAATATGAACATTTTTCTCTACTAATCTCACATAATAATAATAAAAAAAAAAAAAAAAAAAACTTGTGATTTGGTAAATCAAGTTTTACAGCTCATGAATCAAATAAGTCCAATTAAGATTCTCAGTGTTTCTTATTTATTATTACATCACACCTCCAGGGAGTCCAAAGACTCATTGAGGGAGGGCATCTGCTCTACAATTCTTTGTCTCACTGCTCCACCAACCTTCATCATCTAACACCAATGCCATCTACCGCCGACTACCACTACTAGAACTTTCACAGATAATCACAACATCCATGCCCAAAGTGGGATTTGAACCTGCACCCTTTTAGCTGGAGAGCGGATACGCTAACCACTCGGCCAACCAGGCTGGCCTTTATCTACACTTTATTTGAGAATTTATATTATTATTTGCATCATCTAGTTATCATCTTCACTTTACCTTAAATTGAATGGCTTGTTATAGCCAAGTAACTTGGTTTCAAAGAAACTTAAATGTTATGATATGGTGGTTAATCCTATCTGCATGGTTTGCTATGCCTATAAATGATGTGTATTCTCTGGCCAGTTTTCCTGTCTTGTGGGATGAAAATTCTGTTTTTTTTTTTCTTGGGAGAGAAAAGCCTGCAATCTCAAAATGAACCCATCTTTAGTTGCAGAGCATTTATAAAAGTTCTTTGCATCATAGACAGGATGTGAACCAACGTTTTTCTACCCAAAGGACACTGATATTAATAAGTGAGGTACAGGGTTTTCCTATTCCTGTCTATTATAGTTCATATATTTGCTGAATATAAGTCCAATGCATACATGCCTGATACTTTTTCTTGCAACATTTCATTTAATTACCACTCTACATGCAAAAACTACTACTGCTCATTTATCACTTCTTTACACAAGATTTGGATAGTTTCTATTTTTCCCCCATTTATGAAAAGTATTTATTTCACAGGTTTGTCTTTCTGCATATATGACATACTTTTCTTCTGCATATCAGATATACTTTTCACCAAGCATAACAACTTGCACTTTTGTTCATCTACATGGCAAACATTCCATAGCAGTTCTGTTAAAGTCATTAATTGCCTTCAGTTAACCAACATTTTAACAAATGTAAGAATTCGATACAGAGTATTGTTTTTTGCACATGGTCTGATTGAACAAGTTTCTTAAAATGAAAAAAAAAAAAAAAATCTGTGAATGTTAAAAAACACTTTTTAACAGAATACTGGAGTGTAGTGTATAGTGTATACAATTAGCACTACTATTTTTCCTGCTTTCTACAGTGCCAAATTTTCAGTAGTTTGAAAAGGTCAAATAATGTGGAAAACTGACACAAGAATTCTAACATCTAAACAAACTGTGAAGTTACCAAATATACCCTGTTGCAGACAATACAGATAGTTATGCAGGCAAGGAATTTTTAAGAATTTAATCCTAACGTTTTTAAATTCTAAAGAAACAATGATCAAGGTGGCCAACACATATTTGCATCTGCACTAAGGAAAAGAAGAGACTAAATAGGAAAAGTGGGTCTATCTTGGCAGGGAAATGATTCTTCACATGTTGACTTCAACCCCATTTGGTGTAACACTGAACAGAATATCATATCAAACATTTGAACAAACCAGTGATAAAAGCTGATACTAGGAATATCAACAGCACACTAGCCAGATGTCATGGAGTTATGGTGTGTGTGTGTGTGTGTGTGTTCAGCATTTATCACTCATATTCAACACTAGGATAATACTTCATTATGACATAGGACTGCACATACTTGCCCAATGTCCAATAAGGATCACCAATGGAATGCTAAGGCACACCCTACCTTATTTGGCAGGAAGCTTCAGTGAGTTTTTAGCATCATACATCATACTATGGCAAGTGTGATTATGCTCCACAAATGGACAATGCCTTTTGGCATGGCAATTGAATGACAAGATGAAGATCACTACACCTGATTTTTCTTGATTTCAGAGATGTTCTCAACTGTCATAAATTTATAATTTATTTACATATGTATATTGCAACCTACACAGTCTGCAATGTTGATTCTTGTAATGGGTGTTTTATCTTTTATATCTACACATTAGGTACAATAAACTATGCATATCGACTTCCCAATTGTTAAAAAAAAAAAAGTTGCATTGTACTTTAATTCTAAAAATAAGGAAAAAAACTATAAAAATCAATGACTCACTGTGTATGCATAAAATGCTACTATTAATGGGTTTGGCCTTAAAGGTATAAAAATATTCCAACCAAGTTTTTGCAATTTAGCACATAATGATTGTTTCTCCAATAAGAAAAATCTGCAAAGTTTTTTTTTCCCCATATCTTAATTTTATTTGAGCTAGAAAAGAAAAACAAAAGACAATATTTATAAAAAGACTATTATGTTTAATTTGATTAATAATTATATTATTTACTTTTTTATGAAATATAAAATCACAATTATAATTCAATCATTCATATCTTTTTTTTAAAACAGGGAGATGGGGAAGTATACAAATTTAAAAATTGCCATCTTTACTATTAATAAGTTTATTTATAAAATTTCAATTTGTGCATGCACAAACCAACTAAAAACTACTTAAAAACAGAAAGCCATTGAATAATGTTAAGCACAAAGTCAATCATGAAAAGTTTTGCTGATGCACTCTGTCAGTCATGCAATCATGCCCAAGAATCACAGCAAACAAAATTTAAATTTCCTTTATTATTTTACTTGCTGAATAAAAGTAAGCTTATAACTACATGCTGAGACTATCTAAAAACAACTAAATATGCAGAAAATTTCTTTGAAACAATGGTACACTAGTTAAACTTCCAACCTTTGTAACAGTTAAATGCATAAACATTTTTATACTCTACAACAAAAGAAAGAGAAAGAGATGAAAGTAAATTAAATTATAAAAGACCCAAAACAGATAATTTAAGGAATTTGGAATATGAAAGTTAATACTGTACCGATTGTCTTAGGTGCCACCACTGGTGTTGTCAATAATTAATGTTACATTAAAGATATCCCTGACTGCTGATCGGAATGTTCACTAGAATGTGGTAGTCCCTGTAATGGTAACATTAAAAAGGATATGGTTGCTTGAATAATAATACTGAGTACTTCTGATGATAAAATAATTACTTAGGAGGTCTGTAATTAAACTTTCAGCTATGTTATGAAAATTTAAAAAAAAAAATAAATTCATTAAAAAAAAACTGTCATCAGAATCACAGAGACTAATATTAATTGAATTTATGATTACGTGAGGTTCAATAAATAATGTCCAGGTCTATTATGTGTGTGTGTGTGTGTGTGAGAGAGAGAAAGAGAGAAATGGAGGACTACAAGTGAACATACATATCAAGCACTTAGTGTAACAGATAACATAATACATTTGTAGTAGTTGGTGCATTTACAGCATCAGTAACAAACTTTTGGAAAGGAAGCATATCAAGCAGCATTTAAATACTATTCAAAAGTTAAATGTGGAAGATAAGTATATTCAAAAAAAAAAATAAATAAATAAAATAATAAATATCCACTCAAAAGACAAAGCTGAGGAAGCATGAAACAGTTTAAGTAAATGTTTAATACAATGGGGTTTGAGCATCTGATATTCTGTTAACCACCCAACTGGCCATGATATATGTCCAGGTTACATGGATGCAAAATGCATATTAAAATTGTAATACCATTGATATTACATTGAAATATATGATGGATACAAAGTGTAGAAGAGTGATGCATTTTATCCATATTGACGGCGATGTAGTTAAATTTGATGGGTGTAGTAACAGATTTCATGGTAATCATGTAAAATCAAATTTTAATGAAGTTCCTTCTATATTCATACATAGCATGGGTTATAGGTTTATTAATCTTTGGGATTGCTATAAAAGACAAGAGACAATCTGTTAGGATCTTCAAGACATTTCTAATAATCTAAAACCTCACTTAGACATAACATCTCATCTTCGACCTAATATCTAAATACTCCAAACAGCTAAATGTCTGTGTTGGTTGATTTGTTTTTATTTGCACCCCACTCCATTCTAACACTGATTATTCTAAACTCCTCAGCAGGATTTTTTATTTTTTTTTGGGGGGGGGGGAATGGGGGAAGGAGAAATCGTGTTAGAATTCATTTAACTCATAAATGTGAAAAATACATACAGAAAAAGTGAGATTGTGGAAAGCATAGCAGGAGAGCAAAAACTGTGCCAATAACATTCCTTATACTCAAAAATCACTGTACCATTAATTTGCACCTAGAATTCAAAACAATTAAACTTCTTGAATATCTTATAAATAGCCACAAAACTGACTCAACATATACCTGTGAAATGATTGAAGCTAAGATTACACATACTACACAATGACAACAATGTGCTCTTTAATAATGATAGAGCAAAAATTCTTTGAGTTCATTGATAATTTAAAATTTCTTCACAAACTGCAGAGGCTGTTTTTAGTATTTGCAGCTTCTGGTGAGAGAAAATAATCTAGGTAAAATCTGAATGAAGGATAAAAGTACAGCTACTATTTTCTTTCTTACATTTATATAACATTAAGCCTATAGGCGCAGTGATTTAAGGCTTGATGCTAAAATTTAACGAGTTAACCAAGCAGCATTTAAATACTGCATGGGTTATAGGTTTATTAATCTTTGCGCTCTGCAGAGCAAAGACTTGGTTTACTTTTCTTCAGTATTTCTTTTAGATGTTTTTAGTAATATGAGTGATGTTTCAGAATTACATCACACACATTACGGAGAGATTCAACACCTCTTATTTTTAAGTATACCATTTTGAAAGAATGGTTATTTTAGAAATCAGGTACCAAACAGTCTGCTGGACAAATCTTAATGATAGTACTCTAGGATGATTCCAGACAAAAGGAGTCCAGGTAGTGATATCTATTGTGTGTGTGTGTGTGTGTGTGTGTGAGTGGAAAGAAGGGAGGAGGCTACTGCTGAGACCATAACTTGCAGAAGAGTGGGGTAGAATTTTCCCTGCATACAGTTTATACATTACTAGATATTCTGTGCTAGTTCCAATTTCAACTTAAACAACAATGAAAAGTTGTTAAGATGTAGAAAGGAAACCACTAGGAAAAAAAATTCCAGATTCACTTCACACTATTAGTTCCACCCTAAAAATGCTTATTTTGATTTCCAGGCCTCAAACCGACAGAAATCAAATTTCAGCTCCTCCGAGTACTATTAATATCAGTTTTTGTAATTACATGCTCTTTGACTCTTTCTGCCAGAAAGATAGCATTTGTGCATCTTCACACTGTCATATATCACAATTGAGAGTTTTCAATTTAATCTCTATCATCGTTTTTTAGTTTATAATAAAGTTCAAAATAATGACAAAACAAATTATCAACACATTCAAAAAACTGAATCTGAGAGGCAAAAAAGCAAGAAGCATTCACAATATCCAAATGGCAGTCATGCTTTCTGGTCTCTTGCAAAACCACTTGCAATATACCAGAAATATAAGTGATGTTTTCAGAATTAAATCAGACATTATGGAGAAACTTGACATCTCTTCTTTTTTTTTTTAAGAAATCATAAATTTCCCTATAGACTACAATACTGGTAAACGGAGCAACAATCCTAAAATTTACTCATAATTCAGCGTTTTCTACTAGTATTTCAATAAATCAAAAACATTGTAATGTATGTTGTAATAATTTTCCTATTATCAACAGCTGCCATGCAAAAAATCTACTCCTCGTTCCTTTGCTCACACCCATCTTATACAGTTTCCAGGAATGGCTTCTCGTTCTCCATGTAAAATTATATTTTGTAAAATATAGTTACTCGTTTGAATAAACCATTCGGACATTAATAAGTCTCGTGGCTGTGCAACCACATACATGCTTATGTCAGTAGTCCACTGCTTGCACACGATTACCTCAAATATTTTGTGATTAATTTAACTTTGTAGTACTAGCAACTTGTAAATTTAATATGGACAAAATCATGCCAAGCTGTGCCCTATATGCGTTGTATGTCGGGTGTGAACTTATTTGACTGTATAACAAGTTAAATTGTTAAATATATATGCCAGTTTCAAACTGATAGATTTCTGGTATTTGTGAAATGGTATTTCTAAAAATGATATTTGAAATTTGTAGCCATGTCAGTTATTTAATGACATGGCTTTAATGACATTTGTTTTTCTGTTTGAAAATTCTACACACTCATCATGGTATTATACCACTTAATGATATAAAAAATCTTAAATGTAATGTTATCTTATTTCAAATCAAAAAATAGCATTTGCTTTTGAAAATTTGAATTGCATAAATCTGTTTGTTTCTGCACTTATTGAGATTATATATATATATATATATATATATATATATATATATATGAATGAATAAATTTTCCTAATTAATTACTTTGAAATAGGTTGTTAGACACTATTTAAATTTAGCGCTACAATAAAATTTCAGCTTTATTTGACTTACACCTGTGCAGTATGGTGAAGCTGTGGGAAGGAAGTTTTTCACTGTACAGGGTCATAAATTTTCCCTGCATATAGTTTATACATTACTAGAATTTCACTACTAAGCTACCAATATATGTGGGTGCTTTTTATTATTGGTTAGTTTAAATATACCAACCAAATATAGAATTGGAATTTCCCTTAATTAATGGTTTTTAATATATCCTAAAAACAAAATGATCTTCCTCCCTTCTTCCACATGCATAGTACTTGGTTTCCAATGGAAGCAAGTGTCCCTGCCCACTGCTGCTTATGTGGTAAAGGTTGGTCGATTAAAATGGCTCAGCAAAAAGTTAAGCAAGTTTGAGAGTGGTTAGTAGTCAGAAGGGATTTCAATCGTTCAATGCTTTTGGCACACTCTCCCTCTACGAGTCTTGGGACTCCCTGAAGGTGTCATATAATAATAATAATAAAGTACCATGATAGTATATATTAACAATAAATTTATATTCTATATACCACAATTCTGTGTTCTAATTGATTGTTGTGAGAACAGTGAGTAGCATCAGTTGTTTACATATTGTGTAAACAACTGATGCTATTGTTGACTTATCAAATAGTGATAAGTCAACGATAAGAATTAGAATATTTCATATGACTTGATATTTGAAAAAATGAAGAACTGAAGAGGGTTTCCCCCCCCCCCCTTTTTTTTTGCAGCCATGGATAGAGCACTTAGTGGAAGTACTAATAGCTTATAACCATCTTAAGAGTCAGCACAAAATTAACAGAGAGAAAAAACAAACTCATGATGCAGCATCTTCAACTGAAGTGAAGTATGTTAAGACTGATTTGGATTCTCGATCAAAAATATATTATATTTTAACACACATTTAACCATGCATCTTCATTTAACAATTGAAGATGCATGGCAACACAGGATGGGTTCCCCTTTAGGAAATTTATATACAATATATATAAATACATAACAAGGATAATAGTGGAACGTTATTATCATAAAAAAAGAATCAACTGAAGCTAGTGATTCCATGTCTGAGGATTTTGAAACATCAGATTCAGTTCTTCAACATCAGCTGAGTTGTTATAAACATTAAGTTCATAACATCTTAACTCATCTGACTTGCTTCACTTTTAACATCATATCACCTCAAAATCATGGCAATATTGTCTTTTTGGCTTAACCTTAAGTGGCATGATTCCTTTGTTAGCATTAAAAGCATATTTTCCATCCTTTCTTATCTTCCCAGAAAATAGCATCCTTCAAATGTGAAGTAAGTTTTCCTTGCCTCTCTTCCAACCTTTGGGCCAACTAAATCAATGAAACATTCTTTTCCTTTCTTTCTAATTCATGTGGCATTTGTATGCTACATTTTGTATGTACATTAACTCAATCACAGGCTCAGAACATTCAAACTCATGCCATTATTCAGCTATGATTAGCTCACCAAACCAACTTTCCTTTTCATCATGACCAATTCTGTTCTACCTAGGCAAAGCTGATCTCTCTCTCTCTCTCTCTCTGCATGTGTGGTGTGTTGTGTTTCAGAATCCCATCACCTATTCAACTGTTTTTCGAAACATTTTTTCTTTCTTTCAGCTAGTTGTTATGTTTGCACTTTTATTTATTTCTTTTCTCTCCATTCTGAATGCCACATTTCAGTTCTGAATATTATTTTCCTTACTGTTTTTCCTATCTTTCCATCACCACCAATCAATAGATAACCACATTCCCATTCTTCTTGTAACACTTGTTCATCTACTCTTTCACTCTTGATTTCTCACCTCTCTTCCAACAACAATTTCTGGAACCTCACAGAAAATGAAGCCAAGTGAATAAGACTGCTAATCCATCAGCTTCATGCTAATCTATCTTAATGCTTTGCAACAAACTCATTAATCACTCATATAAATGAATAAAAATACATAAGGTGGGTAACATGACCATTTATTGAGCAAACTCTGTAGATACTGTATGTATCTAAACAGCTCCATATTTGTTTTACTCATTTTCTTTTACCCTCGAGGGTTTATTAATCATCAGACCTCAAAACCGTTCACAGGATAAGGTGGTCAGCCCTACGCCCCCAGTATACCTATGTCCTGTAGTGTTGAGTTCTCTAGGCCGGTTTACCTGCTTGTTTTACTGTAAAAAAAAAAAAAAAAAATACTGCCAGAGAACTATTATTTAAGAGCTACTAACTTGACTTGTTTTTAATTAGCTATTCTTAAAATTAACTCTTTATATTTTACATTTCATCAGATTCTCTTAACTGCTTGCTAAAGAATATCCCCAAAATACAAGTTTTTAAGCTGCTTAGCTGTGTAATTTCAATTTATTGTCCTATTATTGCTGTAAAATTTTGAATAAACTATACAAATTAAAAATTTCGAAGAATTTGTTCTTAAATATTTAAACAAAAACTAATTAAAATTGGAATACAAATTTAATTATTCTGCAGTCAGAAATTGCTTAAAAATTTATCTCAAGTTTCTGTTTAATGATTTTTGAAATAAATTTCTAATGACATTACTTACTTTTCAAGTAAACTGACCTACTGAACAAATTTAGAAAGTATCATTCACAAAACCCATTTTAACCCGAAGAATAAATTTGACTTGCAAATGATTTATGTACATCAATTCAACTAAGGGTAATGTCCAAAATACCTGCATAATCTCTCTCTTGAATAATGTGATCAACCAAAGAAGCTGGTGTTCTTTGTCAATATTAATAGTTGTTTCAGGCAAATAAATGCAAGATTTGAATAATGTACATGCAGCTTCTGACACGGCAATTATAACTAGAATTGCACTTTTGCAAATATTTTGTGGATTCAGCAGATAATCTGTTTTGTTAATAACATGATTTGAATGAAATGTGAACTAGTGAACTACTTCTAATATATATATATATATACACACACATATACAAGTCGACAGAGACCAAAGAGCGCAAGCAGGAGTCATGATTTGGATTCATAACTCCTTTTCAAAACAGTTAAAACATTATAAATTATGGAATGAAAGAATAATAGAAGCTAGAATAAAAATA
Source organism: Typopeltis vanoorti (assembly GCF_054136105.1). Lineage (NCBI taxonomy): Eukaryota > Metazoa > Arthropoda > Arachnida > Uropygi > Thelyphonidae > Typopeltis > Typopeltis vanoorti. Next base: position 13,427,840 of record NC_143560.1, read on the forward strand.
GATAGAGGCTATTTAACAATAACTGGTTTATATGCCCCAGAAGAAGGAAGAGAACAGGATAATATTGATTTTTATAATCAGCTACAAAACATATATAATAAAATAAATAAAAATGACTACATAATTTTAGCAGGAGACTTAAATGCAAGAATTGGAAACACGAAAATTAATAATAATATAGGAATACATGGAGAACACACTCTAAACAGAAATGGTAAAAAATTGATTGACTTTGTAGTTTATAATAACCTAAAAATAATGAATTCCTTCTATAAACATAAAGACATACATAAATATACTTGGGCAGCAAGAGGATAGAAATCAATATTAGATTACTTCATATTAAATGAAAAGACATCAAAATTTTCACTAGATGTTAGAGTTCACAGAGGATATGAAATAAGCAGTGACCACTTCCTTGTTAAAATAAAATTAAGATTACCACCTAAATGGCTACAAGTAACAAGAACAGAAAGAAAAATTGAAACATTTGCTTATAAAACTAGACTATTGAATGACACAAATGTACAATGGCTATATGAACAAAGAATTAACCAATATCTAGATAAAATAAAACAAAATGAAAAAATAGAAATAGAATGGCTTAATATAAAAAACAATACTAAATGCAGCAGCAAATGAAAGGTTAGGAAAGACCAAAAAATTCAATAAAAGAAAAAAACTGAAGATCTGGGATGATACAATCAAAGAAATAATTAAAAAGAAGCCTATCACAAATGGTTAAGCAGTAAAAGATTAGAAGATGAAATAGAATATAAAAGAATAAGAGCCATAGCTAAAAGAGAAGTCAGAAAAAGACAGAGAATCATGGAATAAATTTGTTTCTAATTTAGAACATGATTTATATAAAATAAGGCCCAATGTATATAAGATTTTGAAACACCTAAATGCAGATACCAAAGAAAACATAAAATTAAACACTGAATTAAAATTAGAAGAATTTCTAAATTACTACACAGAACTGTGGACAGACAAATATTTTAAAAAAGACAACTGGCAAACAATTAACGAAAATGAAAAGGAAATAACTGAAGAAGAATTAGAAATCAGCCTGAAAGAAACAAGAAACGGAGAATCACCTGGAGAAGATAAGCTAGGTTCAGAACTATATAAATACGCAGGAACAAGATTAAAAAAAAAGACTCTTATTATTTTTAAATAAAATTTACTCAACTGGTATCCCCCCAAAAGAATGAAAAAAAAGCAATTGTGATTCCTATCTTTAAGAAAGGTAATAGAGATGACCCTAAAAACTATAGAGGTATCAGTATACTAAATTCCTGTTACAAAATATATAGCAGAATCTTAAATAACCAACTAATGAAATATTCCGAAAACTTTATTCTAGAGGTACAGAATAGATTTAGAAAAGGACGATCATGTATAGACCCAGCCTTTTGCCTAAAATTAATAGTAGAGAAAAGAAGAGAATATAATTTGGAAACACATATTGCATTTATTGACTTTGAAAAAGCATTTGACAAAGTTAAAAGAAACATATTATTTAACATATTAAAAGAAAGACAAATACCAAATAATATCCTAAAAGCTATCACAAGTATATATGAAAATAATCAAATACAAATAAGATTAAATCACGAGCTATCATATACAAGACAGATAAACCAAGGGGTCCGACAGGGATGTCCCCTCTCAGCAACTCTTTTTAATATCTACTTAAATGAAATAATAATAAAATGGAGTAAAAATTTACACCAAGGAATTAAACTTTCACCTACAGTTAATTTAAACACTCTTCTCTTTGCAGACAACCAAATAATAATTACAAATTCTGAAGATAACTTACAGAAAGCTATTTTAAATCGAAATGAGATATCCAAAGATTATGGTATGATAATATCAACAGAAAAATCAAAAACTATGCCTTTAAAGGACAAGATCCACAAGAACTAAAATAGTAATAGATAACAAGATCTTAGAACAGGTGAATTCATTTAACTACCTAGGATGTATGATCATATATGAAAATGAAAAAGATATAAACGTAAAAATTGCAAAATATTTAAAAATAACAGGTGTAATTAACTCTATATTTAAACCAAACCTAGTTCAAAAACAAACCAGGCTAAAAGTATACAATACATTAGCCTTACCGGTCTTAATGTATGGAAGCGAAATCTGGACAATAAAACAAAAAGACAAACAAAGATTAACAACAGCAGAAATGAAGTTTATGAGAAAAACTGCAAAGTATACCATATTTGATCACAAAAGAAACGAAGATATTATGAAAGAATTAAACCAAGAACCAGTAATAGAAAAAATTAAAAAATATAAACATAAATGGATGGAACACGTTCAAAGAATGAAAACAGAAAGATTACCAAAACAAGCCTTAAAGTACAAGCCATTAGGAAAAAGAAAACCAGGACGTCCTCTTAAATGATTCAACGATGACTTCTAAGGTCGGAACAGGCCATGCTAGGCCTAAATCCTTGATACGTATGATGATGATGATATATATACGATGAATTCAAAAATTTATTAGACTCCACTGGGAGTTACTGAAATATATTATCTCGACATGTTTTTATTATTATTATTATTATCTGAGACCTCCATGGAGTCAAGGACTCATCGAGGGAGGCTGTAAATTACCCAACCCAGCTATCATACCTTCCCTTAAATTCATTTACACTAGATGCACTCACTATCCCTAAGGGCAAATTATTCCACTCACTGCTCTCTGGGAGAAAAACCTAGCTCTTACCCTCTCTTGACTGAGAACAACCTTAACTTCCATGGATGCCCCTGTGTTCTTTCCCTGCCTTCCATATAACAAAAAACTTTTATCATTTGAAATGCTATAACACCTATTCAAAAGTTTATAGACCTCTATCATATCACCCCTCTTTCTCCTGTTAACTAGAGTCTGCAATCCAAATACTCACAATCTGTCCTCATAATCTAAATCCCATAATCTGGATATAATCTTTGTAACTCTTCTTTGCACCCTTTCCACAGTTTCTTTATCTCCTTGGAATCCGCAAGACCAAATCTGAGCACAGTAATCCAAGTGTGGTCTTATCAAAGCCTTATAAAGAGGTGAAATTACTTCCTTTGTTTCTGCAAATGATAGAGGAATTGGGATGGCAACATTTAAAGGCTCCAAATTTCAAATAAATAAAAAATGTATCTCCAGCAAAGTCCTAGAATAACTTGTGTGAGGATGACACACATCTAATAAGTGCTTAAGTTTTGTAAAATGCAAAAATGCAATAAAAGAAAGTTTCATATTAAACAGCTAGAGTGCCATTTGCCCCTCCCCTGCTGGGAGATGTTTTAATGGAACAAGGACAGCTAAGGAAATACCTCACCAATATATCCCAGCAGCACACAAGGTAATACATACATAGCAAATATATAAAAACGCATAAACAGATATAAAAACAAGTGTAAAAAAACACATTAAAACATATATAAATAAACTAGGTGTTAAAAGATTATATACACAAGACTGAACTAAAAAATAATATATACAATATGTACATAATTTAAGTTGAGAGATTAATGCTCTATAAAAATCTGAGATTATGAATGACTAAAACAGTGACTGTGCACTGACGAAATGAGAACATCTGATTAAAATATCAATTATGGTTAGTGCAGTACCACAGAGCTCATATATAGGTATGTTGTCATCACCCCCAATATGAAGTAGCATGTAAGATGAGTATGACATATACTAAGCCAAGCAAGAACAACTTCCTCTTTATTTTATGGTCAATGCTTAGACTAGACTGCCACAATTTAATTTCAGGCTTGATTGCATGGTGCTTGTTACTGATTCCATGATGATTGTGACTGGGATAAAAGTTTCTGTCTGGTGATCTGCCTGTAATCGGTGTAGGGGAATAAGCAGATAGTGAAAGCTTTAGAACCAAGCTGACCTAAATTAAGTATCATCTCTTTTCCCTTAATCGCAATGTAGCTTGGGATTCAACAGGAACACATGCACAATTCTGAAGATTATTATTATTGTTCCGGGAAACTCCAAGGAGTCGACAGACTCATTACAACTGCAAAATTATGACAGACAGATTACAACTGCAAATTCAACTGCAGCTTGTGGCAATTTGTATAACTGATGATTGAGTAGAAAGTGGGTACACATTCAAATTTTCGAATCACTCACAAACGGGTCACATGGAAGCACTCAACAGGATAAAAAGAAAAGGCTGACTAAGCAAATTGTGTTTAAAGGAAGCACATTTTGTGAAGGAATAAAGTTGCAAACTTGGATGTCGTCTAATGTCTCAAAGACATCATCTAGATGATTTCATGTGGGGAAGAATTATTGGAAATCTTGACAAAGGCTGTAGAATTACTGATATTGCCAGAGTTTGGAATCTCAAATAGTATTGTATCATGGATCTGGGCAGCATTTCAAACCAATGGAATGTGTTCCAGACATTTGCTAAGAGGTTGACCTCACATAGAGTATGAACAGATTTTTGGTTATAACAGCAAAACATAATTGACGCACCACATCAGGTCAGCGTGCAAATCGGCTCCTTTCAAACACAGGCACACAAATCTCTCAACAAATTGACAAAGTTTTGTATGACAAGTAGATGTATATGCCCAAAGACCTGTACAGTCTGCATCCCTTTTTTCCACAGCTCATCGTAGAGCATGTTTTCAGTGGTGTTGTTGTACCATAAAAATTGGACATGATACCAATGAGCTAATGTACTCTTTACAGATGTAATTGTTTTAGTCTTTCCTATGATTCTAGATGACACCTGATCTGGCATGAAAGTGGAACTGCTTACCATCGTGAGAATGTTCTTGAAAGGGATAGATACGGTGGTGCTGGGGTCATGGAGCGAGGCAGCATTGTGCTTAATGGACACACTGAGCTACAAGTATGAATAAAAGGGACTATGACTGGTGAACGATATTGCAACAAATTTCTTCAACGACATGTTTGATTGTTTTGTTGTGTTATAGGTGAAGAATTCATTTTTATGGATGATAATCCCATACCACATCGTACACGAGGAGTGGAGATACTTCTGGAGACCGAGGATAGTAATCAAATCGAGTGGCCAGCACACTCCCCAGATCTCAACCCCATAGAACATATTTGGAACACAACAGATAGATGTAATGCTACTCGAATTTCCCCTCCAGAAAACAAACAAGGCCTTATCCTTGCTCTGAAGGAGGAGGACCAGTTTGCCTCAAGAACTCCTGAGTCACTTGGTGCTAAGCACGGTACAACATTGTGAGAGCTGCCTCGAAGGGTTTAAATTTATTTAAAAATAATAATTTTTTTTCATATACTGTGTGTGTGTGTGTATATATATATATATATATACAGAGAGAGAGAGAGATAACAATGTAGTTTGTCTTAGCTTTTGGACACTAGTGTAGTTCCCATAACTGAGTGAGAGAGAGAGAGATGGCATGTTGGATTGCACAACATTTAAGATAATCAAATTGGACTCCATTTAGGAGATTAAGTATATTATTTGTTTTTGGTTCTTGTGGGCAAACAGAGATATCTATCCCAACTAGTATTGGATCTGGAAGCATGTCTTTGATCTTCTGTGACTCATTATTATTATTATTTGACACCGCCAGGGAGTCCAAAGACTCATCGAGGGAGAGCGTGCCAACAGCATCGAACGATTGGTTCCTTCCAACTACTAACCGCGCTCAAACTTACTTAACTGAGCCATTAGTAGCAGAGGCTCTACCAATCGACCAACCTTTATTATTTTTTTAATTAATGGATTCTTGTGTAGTGGGACCATTTTTGAATATATCGATTTTTCTCCTTTACGTGTTCTAGAGGGACAGCATGCAAATCATACCATTCAGAAATGTTATTATTCTGAGAAGGTGGGATCGACATACATTAAGGTTCCTATTGACACTTTCTTTACAGTCACCTTCTCAGCATAAGAGGGTATACCAGGGGTTACTACATTTGTGGTATACTGCTTCTTTGCCTCCTGATAGGGAATGCTTTCCTCTGTTTTATTCTTTGGATTTCATCCTTTCACCTTTACACTGGGTGGTCTACCTCACAATTAGGGCATTTTGGTGGTTTACAGCCTTTGTTTTCATGAACTTTACTCTGACATCAGGCACAGATGTCAGAACCACAACAGGTGGTTTGAGAATTAGGAGTGCAAAGGGTTTGGGATGTAGAGTTTAAATGGGCAGCTTAGATATCCAGCTATCACAGATGCTGATGGTTTAGGTGTGTTGAAAGTAATGATGATATTCCTAGTGGGAACCAAGCGACTGTTCTTATGTATGAGTATTCTCCTCATGGCTCTCACTCCTTGGTCTTCCATTTTGGAGCATATCTCTTTATCAAGAACATCAAGGAAGTCCCACTCCAATATTACTCCTAGATAGTAGTTCAAACTTTTATGAGGAGTTGACTGGGATTGGTATTCTGATGATAGATGTTGTAAGAATGAGATGCTCTGATTGACTGTGTGGTGTTATTTCTACAAAAATGTCTCCACAAACAGAACTTCTTGACTGATTTTGAAGATCCTGCAAACCCTTCCAAAACCCTACTGGATGAAGACGGGGGGGGGGGGGGGGACATAATTTTCCAAGTGGATGTTCTTCAACTGAGTGTAATATTAAAGAGGTTGGTATGTTTTCTTGTTTCTTGATTTTATTTTCAATTGATGTTGCAATGCTTTCTGGACATGGTTAGAGCTTGTTGAGGATCCTGATTATGAAAAATTACTCATTCTCAATGGGAGTCTGTTTCAGAACCAGACCTGCCCCAAACCATTGAAGTTAACACGGATCGTGCAAGCAATGACTGTGCTTGGGAGTGCAACACCAGCACTACCCCAGATGCTATTATTGGCACCACAGTAAGCCTTGGGACCTGTCCCCAGATCATGGGGAAGGAGACTTATTTCATCACTGCTGACCTTTGCAGGCAAGCCCACTAGCCAGTTGATCCCGACCGAGCCATCCAGGAATACCTGTCTTGCCAAAGTAGTGCGAGGTGTTGGTTCCCAGCGATGCTGGTTTGGAAGATAGTATGAATAGACTCAGGAGGAGTACGCTGATATTTTTTGGGTATCATATGACATAATAACAAATATATATTCCCTATATTTCACCAAAGTCAAACTGATATAAATCAGGAAACAACAGACAGGTGTAAATATATGCATACAGATACTACATGGAAGATTGAAACAATGGAAAAAAAAAAAATGAAGTAAATCCTATAATCCTAACAGAGTTGCCTAGTGTGGCAATTTCTTGGCATCCAAATTTGTTCAGGTTGAAGTGAGCTTTTAAGGAAGACACAAATTTAGAAAAAAAAAAAAAAAAAAAAGACAATTTTGCAAGACTTGAGTGACATTGTGGTAAAGATGTTTGCAATTATGTTCTATAATTGTGATGCTTGATTATTTACAGGGTACTTGATAAATTCTTCTTCTTATTATTATTCATGACACCTCCAAGGAGTTCGAAGACTCATCGCGGGAGGACACCTATTGTACAACTCTCTGTCTACACCACTACACCAAACTTCAACTAAATCATCAACATCAGCAGCATCACAGCTAGTATTTTATTTATTTTAATTTCCCGGGAGAAAAAACCCTGCTACCTCTGTATGAGATCGGCTAACTCACCTTCGATTGAAAAACGTTCATATAAAGATTCCTCCCATCACGACGAGAATCGAACTTAGGCCTTTTCCAATCGAAGGGCGCAATGTACTGTCGTTCTTCCAAATGCACTACAGAAGTGCTTAAAAAACATTGTTATCAGGAGGTTAACAGTTGGAAATGATCTTCAAAAAAGCAGATAAGGGATGTATACAGCTGAGAAAGTGTCATGTATGTGATCGAGCTCAGTAATAATAGCATTATTATCTGAGAGCATTTTAAAATGATTATTGTCCAGTGAACAGGACAATAATCATTTGCTCAGACATCTATCCACTCTGATTCAGGCTATGGGAAGTCCATATCCATTCCACACATCCAAGGAATCTCTGAAAATTTAAGTAAAGTGGTAGGTAAAATAAGTAGACACACCACACAGAATACTAGCATCATTTATTTGTTCTAAAATTCAACTCTAACCCTTGGATGTCTCAGGACTTTACCAAGTGTCCTCTAGTAAATTTATTATGGCCAGACTGGCAAATATAATAAACATAATAAATTCTAAATATAAAGAAGACATGGTCTGAAAGTTCCAGAACCGGGTCTTGCAGACTGTGCTAGAAAAAAGTCACCTTATTTCACAAAAGCTAATACAATTTGGAAGACATTCTGGAATCTGCTTCAGCCTTCAAAAACAAACAGTACAACTCCCAACAAATTTGGATGAATTTCTTGTTGTTTATTATTTTAACGGTATAATAGAACACGGAAACTAAGTAAATAATTAATTTATTAACTTGATGCTGATATTTCGCTGGTGTTATAACCAGCATCTTCAGAGCACAAAAACACTGTTTGTCACAATACGCGAGACTAAAGTCCTGAATTTGGCGCCCTCTATCTGAAGAAAAAAAAAAAAAAAGCTATCATATATTACTAGAGTCCTAGAAAAGTGCTAGCTTTTTCTTAATATGACTGTCTCCCAGATCTTCGGCAAGTTAATACAGCCATATTTGTTGAGATTTGGAGTGTGTTTTAGGGCTTTTGTCGCCTCTAAGAACAATCTCTCCGATTCGTACGGGTTTCTGTGTAGTACTTCTGTGTTTTTCCAGTTGATCCTGTGTGCAGGGGTATCCAGAGCATGGTCTGCTAGGCCCGACTTCCCATAATGATAATTCCGGACGTATCTTTTATGTTCGCTGATGCGGATGTTCACAGTTCTTCCTGTTTGACTGTAGTAGGCTTGATTGCATGAGCAGGGTACTTGGTAGACTCCTGGATGTGATAAAGAAGGAATGCCGTCCTTGGGTGAGTGGATGAGGGTGGCTAATTTGCTACATGGTCTGAATGTAGTGCGTAGTTTATGTTTATTGAGAATTCTTGAGATCTTTTCGGATGTGCCTTTAATGTAAGAGATGGCGACTGTTTTGTTGTGGTTCTCTGTGGTGGATGATGGGAGGGGTTTCTTAGGAGTGTTTAGTATTTTGTTTATTTTATGTGGATTGTAGCATTTGGCTAAGAAGGTGTGGCGTAAGTGAGTCAGTTCAGCAGTAAGAGCCTTGTCATTGGAACAGATTGCTCTTGCTCTATGGGTTAGCGTTTTTAATATGCCATATTGTTGAGAAGGATGATGGTGTGATTGTTTGTGTAAGTATCTGCCTGTATGTGTGGGTTTTCTAAAAACTGAAAATGATAAGGAACCATCTGGGAGACGTGTGATGAGTATATCCAGGAAGGGCAGACAGTTGTTGGCTTCCAGTTCCATAGTAAAGTGGATTTTTGGATGTTGGCTATTTAAATGTGCTAAGAATGTTTTCAATGTCTCAGGACCATGTGGCCAAATAGCAAGCACATCATCAACATAGCGTAGCCAAAGTGTTGGTTTGAGAGTGGCTGTATTGATTGCTTGTTTTTCCAGGTGTTCTATGTAAAAGTTGGCTGGGGGGAGCCCATGGCTGTCCCATCAATTTGTTTGTATATTTTTCCTTTCCATGTGAAATATCTGTTTTAGTCTCGCGTATTGTGACAAATAGTGTTTTTGTGCTCTGAAGATGCTGGTTATAACACCAGCGAAATATCAGCATCAAGTTAATAAATTAATTATTTACTTAGTTTCTGTGTTCTATTATACCGTTAAAATAATAAACAACATGTTCGACGAACACATAAGTCTGTCCACACGTTTAAGGATTCTTCACGGAGACGATATCGTACGCAAGACACGACAATATGGTAAGTGGAAGTTGAAATTGGCACGGCAACTAAAACAGGTTAGCCTTCTTAAAGAGGTGCCGAGACACCAAATTAATACCGAACTATTTTAAAATCAAAAACAAGTTCCACTCGGCCAAAGCCCAATGCATCTATAAACGAGAGAGTGTAGTGCTTTTACGTGAACAGATTAACACCTCTCGCCTGGAATTAGCAAAAGCAAATGCAGCCATCAGCGCATTACGAGAATCACTGCATAATATTCTAAATATGGAACTTTGGCAGATCTCAGAGAACATCACCGACGCAACGGCAAAAAAAGAATTCGACAGAGTCAAAAACTGGTACCAAACTAAGTTTGAAAATCTCCAACAACAGAACACCATACAACGACCGCAATTACAACAAGCCTCGTCGTCGTGAATCTATCATCACTCACCTTAAGCAAAGAAGCCACGAATGCTTTAAATCGAGGGCACAACTTTGCCATAACTCCCAAGGAAGTTCCAAAAGCCGAAATAATGGCGTCCATCGAACGAGGAACATACGACCTGCCTCCAACAATAGCTAACAACATACGTTTAGATGTGGCCAACATCCTAATCAAGTCCAAGCCTCCCAAAAATAATATCCCACATAAGGAATTCATTGCTATTAAAGAGCTACACAACAATAGCCAGATTACCATAACAAAAGCAGACAAAGGAAATGCAACCGTGGTGATGGACACAACTGAATATGAAAACAAAATGCACACACTATTACAAGATCAGTCAACATACAAAATTATAGATCGCAATCCCACCAACACACAAAAGAATAAGGCACGAAAATTATTGAAAAAAGTCACTTCCTGGCCCAAAGACACAGTTAACAAACTCAAACCCTTCCATGTTAAAACACTGAGGATCTATGGAGCACCAAAAATTCACAAACCAGGCACACCCCTACGCCCAATTATGGACAGTATAAATAGTCCCACATACAAACTGGCTAGACATTTAGTGAAGCTAAATGTCTAGCCAGTTTGTATGTGGCCACTCTCACTAACAATTCTCCCTCCTTCGTCAAAAATTCAGCACACCTAAAAAGCATTTTACAACACCTTACCCTAAAAAGCTCAGACTTAATAGTAAGCTTTGACATCACTTCACTATTCACAAATGTACCACTAATAGAAACCCTCAATCTACTGAAGTCACACTTCCCCCCTGATATATTTGAACTATTCAAATTCACAATACATGCAGGATATTTCACATGGAAAGGGAAAATATACAAACAAATTGATGGGACAGCCATGGGCTCCCCCCTTTCCCCCCCTGGCCAACTTTTACATAGAACACCTGGAAAAACAAGCAATCAATACAGCCACTCTCAAACCAACACTTTGGCTACGCTATGTTGATGATGTGCTTGCTATTTGGCCACATGGCCCTGAGACATTGAAAACTTCTTAGCACATTTAAATAGCCAACATCCAAAAATCCACTTTACTATGGAACTGGAAGCCAACAACTGTCTGCCCTTCCTGGATACACTCATCACACGTCTCCCAGATGGTTCCTTATCATTTTCAGTTTTTAGAAAACCCACACATACAGGCAGATACTTACACAAACAATCACACCATCATCCTTCTCAACAATATGGCATATTAAAAACGCTAACCCATAGAGCAAGAGCAATCTGTTCCAATGACAAGGCTCTTACTGCTGAACTGACTCACTTACGCCACACCTTCTTGGCCAACGGCTACAATCCACATAAAATAAACAAAATACTAAACACTCCTAAGAAACCCCTCCCACCATCCACCACAGAGAACCACAACAAAACAGTCACCAGTCCTTACATTAAAGGCACATCCGAAAAGATCTCAAGAATTCTCAATAAACATAAACTACGCACCTACATTCAGACCATGTAGCAAATTAGCCACCCTCATCCACTCACCCAAGGACAGCATTCCTCCTTTATCACATCCAGGAGTTTACCAAGTACCCTGCTCATGCAATCAAGCCTACTACGGTCAAACAGGAAGAACTGTGAACATCCGCATCAGCGAACATAAACGATACGTCCGGAATTATCATTATGGGAAGTCGGGCCTAGCAGACCATGCTCTGGATACCCCTGCACACAGGATCAACTGGAAAAACACAAAAGTACTACACAGAAACCCGTATAAATCAGAGATTGTTCTTAGAGGCGACAGAAGCCCTAAAACACACTCCAAATCTCAACAAATATGGCTGTATTAACTTGCCGAAGATCTGGGAGACAGTCATATTAAGAAAAAGCTAGCACTTTTCTAGGACTCTAGTAATATATGATAGCTTTTTTTTTTCTTCAGATAGAGGGCGCCAAAATCAGGACTCTAGTCTTTGTGTTGCTGCTACAATTTTGTTTAAGTACACCATGTTGTTTTAGTCTCGCGTATTGTGACAAACAGTGTTTTTGTGCTCTGAAGATGCTGGTTATAACACCAGCGAAATATCAGCATCAAGTTAATAAATTAATTATTTACTTAGTTACTGTGTTCTATTATACCGTTAAAATAATAAACAACATGTTCGACAAACACATAAGTCTGTCCACACGTTTTGGATGAATTTCATTTTACACAAATTATGGACTCTACAACTATGTTATAAATAATTATTTTAATTTCCCGACATTTCAACCTTTATATTAAGGTCATCATCTGGAGTAATGCATATATACAGAGACAAGCTAAATTACATTTCACACAGTATGCTAAAGAGACAATGAATTGATCAACAGTTACTTTACTGGCCTGAACTCTAGTGAAAATAAAATAAAATTACAATAAATAAATGAAATGAAATAAAATTAACTACATCAAAGTTATATTCTGTTTAAGTCAATATCAGAGAAACATTCTTATTTCATATAATATCCTCTGATAATGTCTTAATTAGAATATAGCTTTGACGTAGTTATTTTATTTAATTTATTTATTGTAAAAATCTATATGAAGGAATGTTTCTCTGATATTGTCTTAAATAGAATATAGCTTTGATGTAGTTATTTTATTTCATTTCATTTACTATAATTTTATTTTATTTTCACTAGAGTTCAGGGCAGTAAAATATCCGTTGATCAATTCATTGTCTCTTCAGCATACTGTGGGAAATGTAATTTAGTTTCTCTCTCTCTCTCTATATATATATTATATATATATGTGTGTGTGTGTGTGTGTGTGTGTGTATATACTCCAGATGATGACCTTAATATGAAGGTTAAAACGTCAGGAAATTAAAATAATTATTTATAACATGGTTGTAGAGTCCATAATTTTTGTAAAATGAATGCTGATCACCATGTAACACTAAAAGAAAAATTTGGTTGAAAAAAAGAAAAAAAAACTGCTAAACATGTGGGTAATTCATTATTCATTCTGTTGGCCAGTGCTAACTGTACTCACTAGGTGACTTGCTTTAGGCTGTAGACTATTTTTGTCATATCAATCTTTCTTACTATGCAGTGATTGTATGTGCATATCTACATATCCATGTACTGTATCCTAATTATGCCAGGATTCCAATTTGCTTCTGGAAAAATACAGGAAACAATACATAAAGTTTGAGTTATAATATAATAACGCAGACTTCTAATCTAGCTAGCCAAGAGTTGGGCAGCATACCTTCTCTCCAACCAACAGGCTGCAGATTGAATTCTGTTACGATCATGGATGTTTGTGAATGTCTAAGTGGGAGATGAATTCCACTGAATGGCTTGAAAATGTTCGATGTTTCATTTCTAGAGCAGGTTTTGTAAATGGCTTGCTTGGCCGAGTGGTTAGCGTATCCGCTCTCCAGCCAAAACGCTGTGGGTTCGAATCCCGCCGTGGGCATGGATGTTTGTGATTGTCTGTGAAAATACTAGTGGTGGTGGTGATGGACGGTAGTTGGTGTGGTTGCGGTTCGTTGTAGCTGGTGGAGACAGAGAGCCGTAGAGTAGGTGCCCTCCCTCGATGAGTCTTTGAACTCCCTGGAGGTGTCATATAATAATAATAATAATAATAATATATATATATATATATATATATATATATATATATATATATATATACAGGGTGTTCGGGATAAATTTGACATATTTATAATTAATTATATTTTTCCGTAAGTTACATGTATTAACACACACTTCTCTTCATTTAAAAGTTTGGACCCTTCTTCATTCATATACAAGATGTCAGAAAGGATGGATAGCTGGAACCCACCTGAATCATGGAAGAGAATAACTTGTATCATGATGATTCGTGCCCGCCATCAAAATAAGGATATTACGACTGCTGCCCAATGCTCCCTGAATATAGTAAAAACAATCAGGCATGAACTAGAGACTTGCAATGGTGACTACGAGGATGTAGCAAGAAGAAAGATCCCTAGCAGACGATCTAATTGCGTTCGTACAGCAGAATTCCTCGCAAATCTGCAGGAACAGGTGTTGAAGAACCCTGGCATTGGAATTCGGGCTTTGTTCGTGGAGTTGCTAACTGTAGTCAAGCCCTGGATAACAAGGGTAGGCAATGGTAGGCCGTATGTATGGCAGCAGGATTCGGCCCCTTGCCACACCTCTGGGAAAAGTCAAAAATGGTTGTCTGAAAATTTCTACGACTTCACCAGTCCAAATGTTTGGCCTCCAAACTCCCCAGACCTTAACCCCATGGATTATTTTGTATGGGGCGCAGTTGAAAAAGACACCAATCGCACTTCCAGTAATACAAAAGCCCAGTTAATGGATAAAATTAAAACAGTTTTTGCGGCCCTTCCCAGGGAGACTGTAGCATCAGCTTGTTCGAGGTTCCGAAGCAGAATTGAAGCTGTGATCGATGCTAATGGTGGTTATTTTGAGTAAATCTTGTTGATAGTATTGTAATTAACTATGCCTGTAATGTTTTTTTGTCAATTCATTAAATTTAATAGATACAAAGAAGATTTTCTTTTTCCTTACGAAACTGTCAAATTTATCCCGAACACCCTGTATATATATATATATATATTTGTACAGTAGGCAGACTAAGTATTCCCCCCCCCCCCATTTTTGATTTTATATATTTTTTTACATAGTCTGGAAACCCTCCTCTAGAAACTGAACATGTAATTTTTTCAAGCTACCTCAAGCCTCCAATAAACTGGGTGGTGGTCTCACATTGAGCAATAAAGTTCACCTCCCACAAAAGTGCACGGTATTAATGTACTGTAAGTGTTGTGGCAGAAAGAAAACAAAAAAATTCCTACTTGAGGATACACCTATAGAAAGGATTTCTACATAATTTCGGAATATTCTGAACAAATACTGCAAAAGCAAACAGAATTCCCAAAACTAAAAACACCATGGACAAATTTACAAACATATTAAGTTTTATTGGCACACTAGTTAATTCAGTAACTCCTGTTGAAGTTTTTTTCCCACTTGGTTAGACTATAATAAATTTAGTTTAATCCTTTATCCAAGAGTAAGCAAACAAAGTTTGCGCCTGAAGTATCTTCAGGACTGAGGCAACTCATGGTAAAGGTGGACCAAGCTCTCATCACTACTAGTCTTAGTGCCTCAAAATATGTCCGAGCGACCAAGGAGGTAAGCTCTATAGTCAGCTGTCTCCATTCCAATGGGTAGCAGACACTGCAGGGAAACATCTTTCTCTAAATCCAGAGTAATTCAATAATAAGGTGAGACACTTTTTAGCAACTCATATAAGTAAATATGACTTCTCCATTGCTTCCACCTTAGTATCACCACCTCTGGATCTGGCTCCCACTGACGAGACCTCAATAAAGGTTGAAACCAGTCTGGGTAGTGGCCCTTCCCTTAATGCATAGTATTATACATGTCCGCAAGGAGATGTGCTTTGCATTATGGGAGATACCAAGACAAGTAGTGATGAGAGCATGGTCCACCTTTACCAAGAGTTGCCTCAGTCCTGAAGATACTTCAGGCCGAACTTTGTTTGTTACACTTGGATAAAATATTAAACTAAATTTATTATTATCAGTAACTCCTATACTGAAGTGAAACTTGGAATCTCTTAAAAGAAAATAAAAAGAAGTTGCCAGCGCTTGAAATGAGATACTATAGACATATCCTAAAGATACCATACACTGATCATATCACAAATTTAAGACAGAGAAGGAATCAATTCTTTTGACAGATATCATATAATCAGTTCTTTCCAGTTCCCAAGTGATATCATAAAGATTTAAATGAAACAACTCATTTGTCTAGATCACAACAGCAGATCTAATGGCCTTCTAATGTACCTTGTGGCAACTTGTATAGGTAAAATTTATAATTCTAGTAGAAAGGCTTATACGTTGGTCATACATAACTGGTGATTAGTTTACGGAATTAACAACGCATATAAAGTATATTAATTAAAGGTAACTTTAATGAATAACTTCTATATTTCGGCAACGTCACTTGCCATCTTCAGGAACATAAAGATATGGTATGTGCATGCAGGCACTAACAAAAGCAAATGAGGAAGAAAGCAAGAAACTAATATTGTTCCTAAAGTCCTAATGGTGCCCTCTGGCGGGCTAATTTGGTTGTCTTGGCAGTTGGGCTAAAGTTCTCATAATGTAAGTCTCCCAAATTTGGGGTAGTTTCATGCACCCAAATTTGTTGAGGTTATGAACATTTTTCAGAGCTGATGATGAATCATCAGCTCTAAAAATCTTGAATAATCTTTCATATTTAAACTTGCTGCGGTGTATTATTTTTGTTTTCTTCCAACGAATTCTATGGTGGGTATCTAAGGCATGGTCTGCCAGCCGAGAGCAGCTGTACTGGTGAAACCGGATGTAGTCTTTGTGTTCTGAAATCCTGATATTTGCTGTTCTGCCTGTTTGGCCGAGTTTTTATATGGTCTGGAAAGGCCTTCATCCAGCAGTGGATTGACAATGGCTGATGATGATGAGTGTATATACTATGTACTATAGGTTTACAAATAAATTTTCTATGGATGGGAGCCACATAAAAAAAAATAAAATAAAAAATAAAATAAATAAAAATAAATTTAAAGTAAAAAGAGAAGATCCTAAAAATTAGGATCAAAATATAAATAAACTTATTTATAATGAGTATGTAGATTTTTCAACCAAAAAATGAACATGACAAATATCTGATACTGGGTTTAATAGGTTGTCATAATGATAGTTAAATTGACTAGTTTCGCCACATATGCTAGTGGCTTCTTTTGGGTTATGAAATGCTTCTGGGTCATGATCCCATCCATATAAAGTTTATTTGTAAACCTATAGTAAACATATGGAGCATGGAAGCTGGCACTGGTCAGTCATTGTTCAGTAGGTATGCATGATAGTTCGCAGAAAAGTTACAGTCTGACATGTGGAAAGATCTAATAAGTGACTTCCAAAATCATTCCTTCGTTTCTGTTGACTGTGCCTTGTGATTAGATAACCATCATAGCCTCTTTAATGTTCACTGAAGTTGTCTTCTATGTAAGGCATGAAGCTCTTGTCCCATTCAATATTGTGGCAAGTGGAGAAGTGGAAAGCTAGGCCGGCCTAAGCTGTCTTCTCTGTCGTTATTAACATCTCCAATATGCTCTCTCTCTTTTCTAATTTCCAAACTTCTAGATGTCTTCCCTGTGTAAGCACACAAGAATATTGTAAACTCCAGGATGTCTGTTGAAAGGGTTGCAGCCCTTAGGTGAATGTAACAGAGCTTGTATAGTCACAATTGGCTTGAAAGCCACTCTTATGTCACAAGATTTCAAAAGATTAGTGATTTTGAGAGAAAGACAAAGGTATTCCTAACATTTGCTAGAGAGTCTCATTTTCCATCCCTTATATTCTTCTTCAACCTTTTGGTTCTGTCCACTGCTGGACGAAGATCTCCCCCATGGTTTTCCAGATCACTCTGTTTTCTGCCTCTCCCATCCATCTCACTCCTGCAATTTGTTCCAGTTCATCCCTCCACCTTCTTCTTGGTCTTCCTCCATCCATTGGTCTCCACTCTGTTGTTTTTCTAGTCCATCTCCCGTCACTGCATCTGGCCAGCCCATCTCCACTTAGCCTGTTTAATGTATTTAATATTTTACAATATCCATGACACTTGTCTGAGATCTTATCCAGTTATTTGTCTTCCCATCTCTTAATGTTATTTTTAGCATACTTCTTTCCATGAGATGTTGTGTTGTTCTTAGCTTTTTGTTTAGGGCTTCTGTTAAAGTCCATGTTTCTCCTCCATATGTTAGGACAGGAAGTATGCACTGGCCGAAAGCTTTCCTTTTTAGACTCGTAGGGATATCACTTCTGAATATGTCTCTCATTTTCCCATAAGCCATCCATCCAAGGTGAATTCTTCATTCAATATCTTTTCTTTGGCACTCCTCGAAGGATAACAATTGGCCCAAATATACATATGAAGTAACTTGTTCTATTTCATGGTTTTCAACTTTGACAGTTCTATGGTTAATATATTCATTCATCATTATTTTTGTTTTTTCTGTATCTATTTTTAATCCAATTACTTTGGAGGCTTCATTTAGCTAATTTAGTCTTTCTTCCAGATCTTCAAGATTATCTGCTATTAGGACAATATCATCTGCAAATTTCAGATGATGCAGCCTTTCTCCATTTATGTTTATTCCTTTTGTTTCCCAATCAAGGCTTCTAAAGACTTCCTCTAGTGCAGCTGTAAATAATATGGGAGATATGGTGTCCCCTTGCTGGATGCCTTTTTGTATTAGGAACTTTTCACTGTTTTTATATAATTTAATTACGGAAGTTGCATTATTGTAAATATGTTTTAGTGTTTCAATATATGGTTTCTCAGTTCCCTGGGTTTCAAGTGCTTTTAGTGTTGCAGATGTTTTAACTGAATCAAATGCTTTTTCGTAGTCTATATAGGCCAGACATAAGGGTTTATTGTATTCAATTGATTTTTCAATGAACTGTCTTAATGTGTGAATATGGTCCAAAGTATTGTAATTCTTTCTAAATCCAGCTTGTTCACAGGATTGCATTCCCTCTAGTTTAGAATTTTATTCTATTATTTATAATTTTTGTGAAAACTTCATATATGGTGGGGAGTAGGCTTATATTAGTAGACTATTAAACCCAGTATGGTATGCCCAAAGATTCGAGACCCTTCGACACTTCTGCGCATGTCACAAAAAGGAGAATCCATTCCGATAATAGGGTAATCAATCAGTCTTCAGGGATGAGTTTGTTGACAAGAAAGCACGTGATTTCGCATGTTGGTGACAAATTCATGCATCCTTAATTTCTTCCTTCCCTTCAGCATGAATCGACTATTCTTGGCAGAAAGCCAAGCAGAGCTCTACAAAGTGTGGGTGTACTATATCAGTTATCATTTGTCACAAATTTATTTTTATTTCAATTTATTAATGTTATTTTGTGTAGGCCTCCATTTAAACATTAATGTTCAAAAGCTAAGGATGAGCTATATTTTTAGCTGAATATGAAAAAATTTTCATTACTACAGCCAAATGTGGATATAAAATTATTTCCAGCATACTAATAAATGATATTACACAAAAATTGTGTTATAAATTTCATACAAATTGAATTATAATACATTTTTGGCCAAAGCTACAAATTTCCTAAAGATGTAGTTAAGGAATAAATGTACAGTGCTTACAGAAAACCATGCAATGAAACATTTCATCATGGAACATGTCTGCCACATGAAATGCAAGGCAGCTCTCACAATATCGTACCATGCTTAGCACCAAGTGATTCAGGAGTTCTTGAGGGTAACTTGCCTACTCCTCCTTCAGAGCAAGGATAATAATAATAATAATTATTATTATTATTCCCCAAGACCTCGTGGAGTCAAAGACTCATCTGGGAGGTGCTTTTATCACATGCACAGCTCATCATACCATGTCTTAAACACACTCAAACTCCTTGCAAACACCACACTCTCGTTGGCTAGGCATTCAAATCATTTACAACTCTGCGCAAAAAAAAACTGCTTCTCATTCCCCTACTCACACAACCTCTTTATACAGTTTCCAGGGATGACCTCTGGTTCTCCAATCTTCCACTATTTTCTGTAGAACTTCTCCAGCATTGATCCTATAATAACCCCTTACCAACTTGTAGGTCTCTATCATATCTCCCCTCTTCTTCCTGTACAGACTCTGCAAATTACATCTTCTCAATCTTTCCTCATATACTCGACATTCCAGAGGTTAGAAACTACTTTAGTCAGTTGCCTTTGGACCCTTTCCAACATCTCTTTATCCTTCTGAAAACCAGGACCAAATCTGGGCACAATAGTCCATGTGTGGCCTAATCAAAGCCTTATGCAACGGAACAAGAATCTTCCTACTTCTTCAGAAGCCTTTGTGTTGTCTTCACAATTTTGGCTATGTGTCCCCTAAATTTCAGATCCTTATCCACTATCATCCCCAGATCTCTTATTTCTTCCACCTCCAACAATATATCCTCACCAAGCATAAATTCTGTATCCCATCTTTGTTTTCCAAATTTTTAAAACCTTGCATTTTGCAACATTGAACTCGTATCTCCATTTCCGTGCCCAATCACTCAATTTATTCAAGCCTTCTTGTAAGGCCACAAGATCTTCTCTACTCTTCATGGTTCGTCCCAACTTTGCATCATCTGCAAACAACTGAATATCTCCATCCAAATCTTCACCAATATCATTAATATACAAGTTAAACAATAATGGCCCTAAAACACACCCCAGAGGCACTCCACTAGTGACTTTCCTTTTCCGATATCGCTCCCCCCCCCCATATACAACTTGTTGATACCTATCAGATAGCCAGTCTCCAATCCAATGCACTAATCTAATATCCAACCCCCATCTGTTCTAGTTTGACTGTCAACTTATCATGAGGTAATCTATCAAAAGCCTTTGTGAAATCCAAGTATATTACTGTGTATCCTTCTCCTCTGATCAAGGAAGCAGTCACTTTATTGTTATAAGTAAGTAGATTACTAAAACATGACCTCTCTTTAGCAAAAATCCATGCTGTCCATCAAAGACAATACCAATGTTGCCAACACAATTCTGGAACCTAGTTCTCACAAGCTTCTCCAACAACTTAATCACAACACCTGACACACAGATGGGCCTATATATAATAAGATCTTGTTTGTTTTCTGGAGAGGAATTTTGGGCTGAGATCTGGGAAGTGTGGGTCACTCGATTTGATTAACATCCTCGTTCTACAGAAGTATCTTCACTGCTCATGTACGATGTGATGTGGCCTTGTTATCCATAAAGATGAATTCTTTGTCTGCAGAAGCAAAGAACAATCAAACATGACATTGAAGAACTTTGTTGCAATATCGTTCACCAGTCATAGTCCATTTTTCCAGAACTTGTAGCTTGGCACATCCATTAAGTATGATGCCACCCCAGCACTGCCATATCTATCCTTTTCAAGAACATTCTCGCGATTGTAAGTAGTTCCACTTTTGCGACAAATCAAGTGTCATCTAGAATCGGAGGAAAGACTAAAACAATCACATCTGTAAAGAGTACATTAGCCCATTAGTGTCATGTCCAATTTTTATGGTACAAAACCACCACTGAAAACATGCTCTACGATGAGCTATGGAAAAAGGGACGCAGACTGTACAGGCCTTCATGTATATAGGTCTACTTGTCATAGACATCTTTGTCAATTTGTTGAGAGATTCGTGTACCTGTGTTTGAAAGGAGTCGACTTGCAAGCTGATCTGATGTGTTGTGTCGATTATGTTTTGCTATTATAACCAAAAATGTCTTCATGCTCCGTGGGAGAGTGGGGGCAACCTCTTAGCAAATGTCTGGAATACATCCTATTGGTTTGAAATGCTACCAATAGCCAGGATACAACACTATGTGAGATTCCAAACTCTCTGGCAATATCAGTAATTCTGAGGCTGCCTTCAAGCGTTCCAATAATTCTTCTCCATGTGAAATCATCTAGATGATGTATTTGAGACATCACAAGATATCCAAAGTCTGCAACTTTATTCCTTCATGAAAAGAGCTTCCTTGAAACACAATTCGCTTAAGTGCAGCCTTTTGTCTTTTATCCTGTTGAGTGCTACCATGTGATCCCTTTGCATGAAAATTCAAATTTGAAAATTTGAATGTGTACCAGCTTTCTAGTTGAAATCATTAATTATACAAATTGCTACAAGTTGATTCACCTGAATTTGCAGTTGTAATCTTCAGAAATAGCGTTTGTCCTTAGGTTTTGGATACCAGTGTAATTTCAGTATATAAGATATAGAACACTATATTTTTTCATAATTCTAATTACACTTTCTCATATGCATAAACATGTTGAAGTGTCACCATCATGTGTCAGATATGAGAATTTCAGTATCATAATTGGTCATACTATGAAGTTCATTAAAAACAAAAAATTGAATTAGTTGCTAATCAATTTGTAGCTCCTGTAAAGTTTTTTATATTTATTTATTTACTGGGTGTTTCTTAGATTAATTAGTATATTTTTTTTTTACTACATTGTGGTTTTTAATGATCTTATTATATTTAGAATATCTGCTAATATATTCGAAGGCATATTGTTAAGACAGTTTTTAAAAATGGTACCAAAAAACAATGTAGAACCAGACAGTACCATCAAAAGCTAAGGATAATGATAATGCGGAACCCGACATAAGAACTGTTGTACTGATGCCACAAATGAAGAAAAATTGACATACGAATAAAAGAAATTATTCAAAAATTTACCAGTGAGTTAAACAAAGAAGAAACAATTATAAAAACTATGAACAATTTCATAGTTTTTGTAATTGTAATTGAACAATTGCAAAAACTAAAGAGACTAATAAGAAACAGGAAAGCAGAGAATTTTGTAAGTTAGTGAATAATATAATAGTAATAATTAACAAGGTAAGTCACAATTAGAATATAATTGTGACTTACCTTGAGTCACAATTAAAAAAGAAGTAATATGGTACAGTTATTCAATAATTAAATTTGTGTTTGTCCAGAAAGTCACTACACTGAGCTTCCTGAGAGTTAAAGTATGACCAATACAACAGAGGAACAGGAAAGAGTTGGTGGTGCTTGTAGGCAGAATCATTTATTTTTATTATTATTATTATCTGAGATCTCCATGGAGTCGAGGACTCATCGAGGGAGGCTATAAATCACCCAAACCAGCTATCATACCTTCTCTTAAATTCGTTTACACTAGATGCACTCACCACCCCTAAGGGCAAATTATTCCACTCACTCACTGCTCTCTGGGAGAAAAACCTAACTTACCCCTTTCTTGACTGTGAACAACCTTAACTTCCATGGATGCCCGTGTTCTTTCCGAGCTTTCCATATAATGAAAAATTTCATCAGTTGAAATGCTATAACACCCATTCAAAAGTTTATAGACCTCTATCATATCACCCCTCTTTCTCCTGTTAACCAGTCTGCAATCCACATACTCACAATCTATCCTCATAATCTAAATCCCATAATCCGGATATAATCTTTGTAACCCTTAAGTAGAAGTTAATACAGTATCAAAAGAGTATATTAAAGGATTGATGAAAGAAGCAAGAAAGAAGACTGAGCAAGTGAAAACTGTTAGATTATTACCAAGATAGATTGGTAATGAGTTACAAAGGAGGACAATACCAGCAAATGATTCAATGTGCAGGCTATGCAGAAGAAATGGGTGCAAGTTTTTGGATGTGTGGAGTAAATTTGAATGGTAGGAAGGACTATATAAGATGAAGGGCATGAACCTGAATGGATAAGGCATCAGGTGCCTGGAGAAATTATTTATTAGAGTGAGATCAAATGCAGCAAGTCTGGGAAACGAGATCATCTCGGGAGGAACACTGAGAATATGTATGGTTAAAAGTGTGTAGATGTGATAGTGATAAATGTCAATGACCATGGTTAGGAATCTGGTGAGAGGATGGACTATGCATTAGGTTCAAACTCTGAGTGTGTCCAGGGGCAGAAAAGAGGAAGTTGAACTAAGCCAAGTTAAGTGCAGAAGTAAGTATATTAAAGTGCTATGTGGTAATATTTTATGCCCTATACACAAATATTAGGAGTATCAGAAACAAAGTCATTGAGTTTATTGCTTTGGTGAATACATTGCAACAATCTAAAACTGTTGACATTAGTGAAATCTGGCTCTCAGCATCAGATGTATGTAATATCTGGAATGGAGTATAAAGGGTACAGAATTTTCAGGAATGACAGAAGAGATAGGAGAGGAGGTGGGGATACCATTAAATAGAAGATGACTTAAATCCAGTTAGGATAGAAACTCATGAAAACAATAATGGTAATAACATCCCTAGTAGCAGTGAGTTTGAGGCTATCTAATATGAAGTGGAGGATAACAAAAATATATGGCTGTTGTTAGAGACCTGATGGTTTATTTGCTGGGGATGAAGATATGCATCACCAGATTACCCTGATGGGTACTAAACAAGAAATTGCTACAAGTGACTTAAATTATCTGAATAGCATTGGGTAGTAGAGAAAAGTTGTGCTGTTTTCTCTGTTATAGAGAAAACAGTATAAGCTGTTGCGAGACAATTTTCTCAAGCAGCAATTCAAGGCTAAAGGGTATTAGATTTGATTATAACATCGTAAGGAATCTCAGTTAAGGATGCAGCTGTGTTGCCAGCAGTTGTGATAGTATTCATGCTGTACTGACCTGGGAAGTAGCTAGGTACATGGATGTTCAATTAGGATAGGTTACATGTTGAACTACAAAGATGAAAAGTGTGACAAACTCCAAAGAACACTACGTTCGGTTGCATGGTATCAGTTGCTGAATGGGAAGGATATCATCAGTGCATGGGAAATTTTGAAAAGATGCTTATATAATGAGTATCTGCTAGAGTTCAAAGAACAAATAGGATGAGAGTGAAATGGATTTATAATCTCATTAAGCAAGAGCCATAAGAGGATGATGTGAAAGGAATATCATGACAATAAGGGTAAGAGGAGTTATGAAATTTATCAAGTGCAGTCCAGAAGCAGGTACTGTATGGAAAGCTAAGCTGGAGTAGAAAAACAAATTGGCTGCACTAGCTAAAGGCAACCCAAAATAACTTTGTTATGCGCAAGTAAAAGAAACAATGAATGGCACTTATGTAAGAAGCAGATGCAACTGTTCAAGTAATGAGTGCTCACTTTGCTAAGCTTTATCAACCTGGTTTATGTAATGTTGAGCACAATGCTACCACTACGTTGGATGAAGAGATAGAAGTAGATGAGCAGGTTCTAGAGATGTTGCACAACCTGGATAACTATTTTGCAATAAGGGACATATAGGATGTCAGCACACATGCTAAAGGAATGTTCAGCTGAACTGGCTAAGTCCTTCATGTTAAAGATCCAAAAAGAATGGAAAATGTATTAAAAATCCCACTGCACAATGGTTGTTCAAAGATGTAACTATTGACTTATCAGTATCTGTGGAGTAGTCGCAAAGATTGTAGAGATAATTGGTAAGAAACAGTGTGAGTTGACTAAAGAGAGGTTATGCTTGAGTTGGACAAAGGAAATGGATACAAAACAATACTATTGGACTTTGCTAAGGCATTTGATAGGATACTACATGAAATGCTGTTGCATTAAACTGGAGAATATGGGATTGGAATATAAGCTGTTGACTTAGATAACTGGGTGGCTGATACATAGATTAAACAACAATGGTCTTTGGACCACTGCTATTTAATCTATACAACAATGATAGTGAGAAGAGCTTGAAAAGATAGGCAGACAAACCAGGGATGCTACTGATATCCAACATTTATAGGGTGATTTAAATAGACTGGAAGTGTGGGCAAATGATAATGGCTATCTATTCAATGCTAGCAAGTGTAAACTTATGCAGTTTGGCATCATATCCAATGACATATTATACTTTTGGGATTATGCTTGGAGAAAGTGATGAGGATAGAGATCTTGAAGTTATAATAGATAGGAAGAAAGTTCAAAGGTTACATAGCAAAAATTGCAAATATAACTCAGAGGATAATTGCAATGTTGAAATGAGCATAAACATGTAAGGATAAGGAAGCTGTTTTGTTTCTTTACAAGGTATTAATATGACTGCACCTGGACTACTGTGTGCCGATTTGATCTCGGTTCAAAAGGAATAAAGAAGCTGTGGAAAGGCTGCAAAGAAGAGTTACAAAGTTGATACTGGGATTATGGAATGTAGATTATGAGGATAGAAAGAATGCAGACTGCAGATACTGATAGACAGGAGAAAGAGGGGTTGATATGATAAAAGTGTGTATGCTTCTAAAAGGCAATATACATAGGATATTGTTTGATGAAATTTTTCATTATATGGAAATATGGAAGATGGGAAGAGATAGATTTTTCTCTCTGAACAGTGAGTACACCTAGTGTGAATAAGTGGAAGAAAGGTATGACAGCTGATGTGGGTGATATATGGCCTTCCTCAATGAGTCCAGAGGTGTCTGATAATCATAATAATAAAAGAAAGGTACCTTAAACTGTATATTTTTTTCTGTATCTATTTGGCTTTGAAATAATGCTGGATTTAATATCCACTTAATTTTTATAAATTTGCATCGCCAAGTTGAAGCCCTTCAGCTCTTTATTTTAGTGAATACTTAAATTATACTTTTATTTGGAATATGAAATGAATGTGCATATATGAAGGAAGCTTAGACACAGAACTATATAGCTTCCATCTTCAAGCATTTAGTGAAGTAAAAACAAACCAAAGTTTGCACTATGAAATAGGAAGTTTTTCCATACAGTTACAAATGCTAGTTATTGCTGGCAACTCACTTTATCTGTCAGTTTAATTTATAATTTCAAATTAAATGCAATTTAATTTGTGCAGTTGAGAAAATTTTATAAAAGAAGAATACATATATTTCTTAACTGAATATAAGTAACAACACTTTGTACTAAAAGCATTGTCATGATTCATTGATTTATATCAATTTTACAACTAACTGTTGAAAAATGTCATCTACCCTCCCTCAACATGTAGAATTGTATTCCCCCCCCCCCCACACACACCTAGTTATGATTTTTTTTACCACAATTTTTTTCTTTTTTTTAAATGTTCATTCCCTTATACTGACTGGTAATAAAGATAATTTATGATCATCATCTTAAATTTGGTGTCATTGGACAGACAACTGTTTCAAACCAAACTGTTGGTTTTATCACATTACCACAGCTAGTTAAATTCACTGTAAGTGAACATGGTACGTGGGTAATCAAATATTAAAAAAACAAAATATCTTATTTATGTCAAATTTGGCATAAAAAAGATATTTGATATCTTATTTATGATATTTAATGTTATATAAATAACATATTAAAATAGAGGATATTAAGGATACATTCATATTTAATAGCTAAATATAGAAAGATACTTAAAACATTTAAAAATTTACCAGAAAGCTTATGATAACATAACTTTCCACAGTGAAGTTGCCTTGATTTGCACTACAGCATTAATAAAAGGCAAATGTACAGGCTCCTGACAGAGTTCATGTCTTGAATAGAATCAACCAAGGTAATTGGTTGATTAAGATTTGAGTAAGATAGCAAAGGTTATATTCTCATAAACCCTCTGGTAAATTTCAAAACTTTTTAGTTTCTTTATATATTCTATTATATAATATGGACAGATCCATAATATTCCCATTTTGATATCTATTTTCTAAAATATATAGTAATCTGCTTAATAATATTTACATATTTCAGCAAAATATTGTATAACTATCAGTAAACTTTTCAGACTAAATATCAGCAAGTTACCCAATGTGACGTTCAACTCTGAGGTCAAAACAGGCATGTATGGAATGGTCACTCTTGTCAGATTATAAATATGGAAACCTCAAACGTGTTTACAAAATACCTACTTCTGCCCATCACGGATAGGTGGATAGAGTGAACATGTATTATCACTTGGCTCACTTCAAACTAAAGTGAAATGATCAGAAGAACGAAATTCTAACATTCTACATTGTTATGAATGTTGTGTTGTAATATGTCTAAGGATTTGTTTTTTTTTTCTATAGAGAAAGACTGTATAAATATGGAAATTAAGCATTTGTCCTGTGAATGAATTTTTAACTAGAATTATGAACACGGGCAGCTCGTGCATAGGCACTGCAGAACCCCAATTTTTCTCGATATATAAATATATTTATTAATTTATTTATATTTACTTGTAATATTTAATTTTATCATCAACAATCCTATACAATTCTCTTATTTTGTATAAAAAATAATAAAAATCCATATTGTAGCAACTTAGGAGGGCGAAGGAAGGTAGCAGCACTGTGTGTTTACCACAGTGTCATATTGCTACGTGCTCAAGCATATGCACGTCATAGTAAGATGCGAGCTATTAGGGTAATGCGGCACTGTCCATTGCACAGTTCCACTGCTATTTATATGCAGTTTGTGCCACTAGTAGAGTGTTCGTAGTGCTTATTGTCTCTTTATTTGGACATTACAATTAAAGACATAACATTTGTTATAGTTTTTATTTTAAAATTTGAATTATATTTGGTATAATTCAAAATTTAAGTAATTTTGAATTATACCAAACTGTATAATTTTATTGTTAATAAACAAGATTTTTTCATGTTTAATTTTTTTTTAATTTTTTTACCATAATTTTGATATTTTATCCAAACACATATACACTGTACTTACAGTGTGTATGTATATTTCAAAAGTTGCAGCACCCCCACGATTTCAAGCCACGAGCCGCCACTGATTATGAATAAATAAAATTTAATTTAAAACAAGTGTAAATTTTAAAACCTGGACACATGCAATTAAATTTGGGCCAAACAATAATTGTTTTATGATTATCTGGAATAAATCCTTTGTGAACAAAAAAAATGCACTATCAACTAATTGTAATTACGCAAAATTAAAAAATAAAAATGCCCAGATTACTTTTTCCATGCAGATGCAATAGTTATGTGATTACATAACTATTGCATCTGCTTGTATTGCTTAGTTACAATTTTGTGTAGACCCTTCAAAGGTCTTCCCCCCCACCATTTTTATAATAATAAAAAATGAACTGTATCATCACAGTATGGAAGTTTCTTTTATTTTGTCCTGCCATTAACAACGAACTATAAAATAAATGAACTAGAAATATATAATGTATTTAAAATTAGAGCAACATCATGAATTTCATGCTTTCAGTAGCACTAATTCTGAGACATAGTTATGAAGCCAACAAATTGTTCATGCCCACCCCACACCTTCTGACAATTATTAGAAGGATAATTGTCTGCTGGATAATAAAAAGAACATTGTTGACATGATTACACAATTTCACCATCCCAGTCCAGGCATAAATTAAAGCTTATAAATTTTAACTGTGCAAAAAATGCTATAACTAATAGTGTACAGATTTATATCTTACTTTGTTGGAAGTTTTTCCACTTGGTTATACTATAAATTAAAGATGCCAAGAAATTATATTCTTGGTTTAATCCTTTATCCAAGTATAAGCAAACAAAGTTTGCACTGAAGTATTTTCAGAACTGGGCAACGTATATAGAAGCTATTGACTTCACATCACTTGCCTTAGTATATCCCATAATGCAGAGAATTATGCACATCCTTATGGACATGTATCCCATAATCCATAACATTATACATGTCCATATGGATATATGCTTTGCATTATGGGATACTAAAGCAAGTGATGTGAAGTCATCAACTTCTATATATGAGTTGCCCAGTCCTTTTGGCTACTTGTATATGGAAATATGACTTCTGCATTACTTCAACTTTGGTATTACCTCTGGGTTTAGCTCCCACTGATGAGACCTCAATAAAGGTTGAAACCAGTCTTGATAGTAACCCTTCCCATAATGCGTACTGTTATACATGTCCGTAAGGATATGTGCATTGCATTATGGGATACCAAAGCAATTGACGTGAAGTCTTTCTTAGCATGTATTCAAGAATATATTCATACCAACCAAATGATTTTTTAGACATTTTCTGTAAATAAGTGAAATTAAAAAAATGGAAAAAATGCTTTGAGTGTGAAAGAAATAATAATAATAATAACATTATTATTATTACATAACACCTCTAGGAAGTCCAAAGACTAATCAAGGGAGGGCTGACTCTACAACTCTCCATCTCCACTAACCACAACTAACTTCATCATCTACACCAGGGGTCTTCAACCTTTCAAACAGTGCAGGCCACATTAAAAATTTCAATGAAGCCCGCAGACCACTAAGCTATACTGCGGTATTTAGAATTGTAAGATGCTTTCCAGATTCACAAGGAACACTCTGCATTTCACACTTTACATAAAATCCTATAAAAATAAACAAACTCAGCTTTAAGAGCGTAGGTAGAAGTCAAGTTCATGATAAGTAAATACAATCAATACTTGAAAAAAGATAATTTAATGAAGAAAACATTCATTTTTTACACTGTCAATGGGAAACTTGGCAATGCTTTTCCTTGACCAGCTTGTCGATGTTGGCATCAATGTTGGAAGTCGCTATGTGCAGAGTATTCTCGAGATGTTGGTCCGTAATCTGAGTTCTTGTCTTGGACTTCACATGCTTCATTCTGGAGAAGAACTGCTCACATAAGTATGTGCTTCCTAACAAAGTGCACATTTCAATGCAAGCCAGCGAAGATTAGGGAATGTGTCCTAAGAAATGTAGTCTTTGTAAAATGTAAACAAGGACTAATTTATAATAAATTTAGTTTAATCCTTTATCCCAGTGTGAGAAAACAAAGTTTGCACCTGAAAATATCTTCAGGACTGAACATAGTGTTGTACTATCTTACCTGGGTAAGTAGTGCAACACCAGGGCAACTCGTAGCAAAGGTGGAGCAAGCTACCCAGGTAAGATAATACAACACTATATTCAGTCCTGAAGATATTTTCAGGTGCAAACTTTGTTTGCTCACACTGGGATAAAGGATTAAACTAAATTTATTATAGTCTAACCTAGTGAAAAATAAACTTTCAACATCTTTCTCTAAATCCAGAGTAATTTAA
Organism: Typopeltis vanoorti; assembly: GCF_054136105.1. Classification (NCBI taxonomy): domain Eukaryota; kingdom Metazoa; phylum Arthropoda; class Arachnida; order Uropygi; family Thelyphonidae; genus Typopeltis; species Typopeltis vanoorti. The sequence goes on from NC_143560.1 coordinate 13,458,758, forward strand.
TAAAAAAAAAAAAAAAAAAAAAAAAAAAAAAAAAAAAAAAAAAAAAAAGGTGTAAACCTTTTGGCAACTTCTATAGGTAAAGATGACTTGCTACTGCTTCTGCCTGGTATCTCCAACTCTGGGCCTAGCTCCCACTGAAGAGACCTCAATAAAGGTCGAAACTAGTCTGGGTAATGGCCAATCCCTTAATGCATATCCACAAGGAGATGTGTTTTGCATTATGGGAGATACTGGGATAGGAGTGTTGGTAGCTTGCTCCACCTTTGCTACGAGTTGCCCTGGTGTTGCACTACTTACCCAGGTAAGATAGTACAACACTATATTCAGTCCTGAAGATATTTTCAGGCGCAAACTTTGTTTTCTCACACTGGGATAAAGGATTAAACTAAATTTATTATAGTCTAACCTAGTGAAAAATAAACTTTCAACAAGGGCAAATTTAATAATTTTTCTCACAAAGAAGAGTTGTTTTGGAGTTCAAGGAGCTCAATTTGTACCGAGGCTGGTATTTCGGCAGCATTGACACTGAATGTTATTGAAAATAAATCTAAAGAAGACTGTTGGTTACGAAAATCATTAAATCTCTATTCAAACTGACTTCGCAATAAGGCTAATTTTGTAGCGTATTCATCAAGAGATGAACAGTTGGACTCAGCGAGAAGCTGAAAATGATTTAAGTCTTTTTTTGGGAGCTGTGCCTCCCAAAGTTTGAGCTTGGTCACAAAAGGTTTAATGTGATCAAACAGAGTGTGCACCAGTTGACCTTTGGATTGTAGCCGCATATTTAGTTCATTCATATGCAACGAAATGTCAGTCACAAAGGCAAAGTCTGTCATCCACTTCGGATCGTTAAATTCCGTAATTGGATTCCCCCTTGGTTTGCAGGAACTGCTGCATTTCACTCCTTAAGTCAAATAATCTTTTAAGAACCTTCCCTCTTCTCAACCAACGCACATCACTATAATAAACTACATCGTCGTGATCCACTTTGCACACTTTTGACGAGGGTCAAAAATTCTTGGAATTGATGATGATTCAATCCTCTTGTCCTAATAATGTTGACGACAGTCACAATAACTTTCATGACATTCTCAAATCCAATAGTTTTCATGCACAAATTCTCCTGTTAGGTTAAACAGTGGTAATGGATGAAATCTTTTCCTTCTAGTTCCAGTTCTTTCCATAGCAACACAACAAATCCTTCGTTCTTTCCCACCATAGCAGGGGCACCATCAGTTACCACACCCTCGAGGTTGGTTAAGCTGAGGTCCAAATGCTGGAGTGTTTTTCTTGGATTTTCGGCATTCCCTTCATAGGTATGAGCACTAGCAGGTCTTCTATCACATTGAATTGTTGATCAATGCTATGGACAAAGATAGCCAATTGTGCTGTATCCTTCACACCTGTACTCTCATCTAAAGTAAGTGATTATGACGTAAATTCGGATGACCATTTTTTTAAAGTTCCTTCAATGTCATTGGCAAGTTCTTCACATGTCCTGCTACAGTTACCCCAGACAAACTCAGTTTTTTAAACACTTTCTTATTATTTGGGCACAGAATATCCCCAGCAGTGATTTCACAAACTCGGCATCCAAGAAGGCTTTTGATTTTTTAGCAATTTTTTCAGCTATTACGTAGCTTACTTTGATGCACGCTTCACTTTCTTCCCTCTGACTTTTAAACATACCCTGCTGGCATTTTAAATCAATTTGGAGACTGTTCACTTTGTCCACATGAAGCCGCCCTTTGAAGGTGATCGAAGTTGGATGCATGCTTTGTCTCATAGTGTCATTTTATATTGTATTCTTTTGATACTGACACTGACTCGCGACAAATTAAACACACTGGCTTATCGTCAATCGGCATAAGAAAGTACAGATTGGTCCACTTCTCATTAAAAACTCAACAAGAATCACTTGATTTATGCTTTTTACTCGTAGATGCCATAGTGATAGAAGGTGAACCCAAAAAATGATCCAAAATGGCCATGTAACGGTTATTATCCACTGAATATGTCTCACACTAATGAAAAAAGTCTGGCAATATAAAACCACCATAGGCTTGGCTGACACGACGAACCTGCGTGTGCTTATACACGAATATTACACTGTTCACGACTGACTGACTGTGGATGAGATCTTCTTGTATTTATATGAAAATAATGAAGTATCGAGAACCTTCGAAATGTACCTGGAAGGCACTAGACAGTGCACTCGAACGAACTACTGCTTCAGCCATCTACCTGCAACATTAGTACTAGTACTTAAGTACTGCTTGGCGCTGGTTGAAGAAGCATATCTATTTAATATTTATTTTTATAGGATTTTATGTAAAGTATCAAATGCACAGTGTTCCGTGTGAAGCTGGAAAGCATCTTACAATTCTATTTACTCTAGTATAGCTTAGTGGCCCATGGGCTTCATTGAAATTATTTTTTAGTTAATCGCATTTTAATGTTAAGTAGTTATTTTTTCAAAATGGCCGGCGGGTCATGGCAAAGAGCTCCACAGGTTGCCCGTGGGCCATGCGTTGAAGACCCCTGATCGACACCAATGTCATCTACCTACTGCTGACCACCACCACACTAGTATTTTCACAATCACAAACACCCATGTCAACGGCAGGATTCGAACCCACAGCCTTTTGACTGGAGAGCAGATATGCTAACCACTTGGCCAACCAGGCTGGCATATATTCATAATGTAGAGGGGAAAATGCAGATTATAAAGTTCAAAAAACTATGGAAAATTAACTTGGTTTGATACAAAAAATGCTTTCAAAAATTATATCAATATTAACTGATGCCATGCATGTTTATTAGTTAGATATTATTCCACTTTTCATAGGTGCATGTGCACACCCATGCTTACACTGTCAATTTTTTTTAAAATGTCATGAGAGGCTTAAATATCAAAATCTTAAATAAAAGAGGAAACCAGGCAAAACACAAACACAAAGATGAAGTTATTTTTCAGCATTTTACATTAGTGTGATTTATTCATGAAGTATAAAATAAAACTACTAGAAATATATACTGTATACAGTTTAATCTATACTCTTGTATATAACATAACTCAGCCATATTCCTGATTCATCAGCTATATGCCAGTCCCATGCCCAGATAAATGGGGCGAATTGGGGAAAGCAATGGTGAACTCTCACCAGAACACTTTATGGCAAGAACTCAAAATGCTTCAAATATGGATACCAACAGTGAACCCTCCAGGCTGGATGATAGCCTACTAATGACCAGGGAAGAGCAAGGGCTTGTGCCTAGTAGTCAGGGAGTATATGATGCAGTTGGGTTAAATCCTACAGAAAGCCCAACAGTTGATGGTGCCCATGATGAAAAAAACAGCTTGTGCTACACAAAATTTTCCCAAATTGGAACATGTCCCTTGGAAAACCAGAGATTGTGAAACGTGAGATGAGCAAAACAAAAATAGATATCCTGGGTATTAGTAAATTACGCTGGACTGGAAATGTCAGTTTCAGTCTGATGAATTTACAGTCTATTTTTCCAAAAACGACAGTGTTAGAAAAAGGGGGTTCCTTCATTGCAAACAAGCAGGTAACTATATGTGTTGAGAATCATAGAACACATAGTGATCGTATAATATCCATCAACATTCATGGCAAACCAATCAATATCACCATACTACAAGTTTACACACCAACTACAGATGCAAATGAAGCTGAAATAGAACAATTCTATGATGAACTTCAAAATGCTCTAAACCAAATACAAAAGGACAAAAAAAATCACTTCAGCATTGTGAAACATGGTTTATTCAACCTAAATGACATTTGTACACAAGGACCTCACCAAATGTACATCGAAACCATCAGCACAAAACACTACCTGGTTCTTACTGTAGCACAAAACCATCAGCTATTAGTGACCAGAATGAAGCTCAAACTGCAAGATAAAAGAAAGACATTATCCAGAAAAAAGTTCAATGTCACCAATGTATGCTGTGTAAATTGATGGAAAGACACAAAGGAAAACAATGCCATGAGATTAGAGATACTATTATTGAAATGGCTGAGAAACGTGTGCCATACCAAAAACCAAAGAAAACAAACAAATGGCTATCTGACAACACCATCAAAACAGCTGATTAGCAAAGAGTGGCCAAAGGCAGGGGTAACAAGGATGAAGTCAAAAAACTGAATGCAGCTTTTGAATGTGAAGCCAGGAAGGCCAAGAAGACGAATAAACAAACAATGTCAACATTTAGAAGAAGCTAACAGAAAAGGGCATACCGGAGCCCTGTTTACTGAAGTGAAGATGACGCGATCCAATTTCTCTGCATGTCAAGGAATAGTCAGGGACTGCAATGGAAATGCACTGAGCAATCAGGAAAAAAAAAAAAAAAAAAAAAAAAAAAATTAAGAACAGGTGGAAAGAATACACAGAAGAGTATAAAGCCATTTTCATTGTCTTCTTGACTGAACATCAAGAAGACAATGAAAATGGCTTTATGGACAGAGAACCAAACATCTTGGAATAAGAAAAATGCCAAACAAGAAAGCCTCATGTATTGATAGGATACCTGCAGAACTCCTAAAACTAGTGCCAGTCAATATTATCACAGCTTTGTGCCTAGAGATATGGTCCACTTGCAAATGGTGTAGGACTGGACAAGATCAATATTCATCCCATTACCAAAGAAAGGCGATGCCAGAGATTGCTTCAATTATCGCAAAATAAAACTGATTTCTCATGAAAGCAAGATCCTATTGAAGATTATTCAACAGAAGGTCATCAATCAAGAGCTATCTGATGTCCAAACTGGTTTCAGGAAAGGGAGAAGCACTAGAGATCACATCGCCAACATCAGATGGATCACTGAAAAGATTCGTGAACACCAAAAAGCTCTGTACATGTGTTCCTTTGATTACAGCAAAGCTTTTGACTGTGTAGAGCAGTGGTTGCGAAAGTGGTCAATACTGACCCCCAGGGGTTGATAGAAAAATATAAGACATCATTGTATGGGTAATATTTAATCCGGCTAATTTGGATTACTTCCATCCTGAATGACAACGCAATTAAGAGTGAATCGTGGGAACAGTGACATGAATAGGACCTGTAAGATGGAGCAAGGTCATGAAAATAGTTACGGAAGCCAATCAAGTAGGCCAAAATGACATATTTACCAATAAACGGATGTTTGTGTTTCCCACCCGGCTGGCACGGCAAGAGCGAGATTGCAACACGTGCGCAGTTGCTTATTTACTTATACTTACACGTATTCGAACCCAGTCTCATTTTTGCGCATCGACATACAAGTGAGCATTAATGTTCTAAAATTCATCAACATACATATTAGATAATATTAAAATTACCTAATAGTAAAATAGAGGGGGGTCGATAAAAAGTCAAGAAACTCTTGAAGGGGTCGACGATCAAAGAAGTTTGGTGACCCCTGGTGTAGAGAATGATAAGCTATGGATGGCTCTGCATGACCTTGGTGTCCCATCACCTGATCAAGCTTATTAGATTGTTGTATATTGATCAGGAAACAACAGTACAAACACTTTATGGTGACACAGATTGGTTCAGGATCAACAAGGATGTGTGAGACAGGGATGTATTTTGTCTCCATTTCTTTTCAACCTCAATGCTGAAGTGATCATGAGGAAATTACACATGGACTCATCCAATATTGGAGTGAAGATAGGATGAAGAACTATAAACAACTTGAGGTATGCAGATGACACAACCTTATTGATGGAAAGAGAAGAAACCTGCTAAATCTAATTTTGAAAATCAAGAAAGAAAGTGAAGAAAATGGGGCTGCACCTTAACATAAAGATCATAACAACAGCAGCTAGTGGAAAAGTGAAGTTTAAAATCAATGACAAAGAAATTCAATCAGTTCAGGATTTCATCTTCTTTGGTTCAAAAATTGACCATGATAGAAGATTCACCCCAGAAATCAAGCGTAGGATCGCTCTGGCTGTACTGCAATGGTCAGCATGAATAAGATCTGGAAAAACAAAGACACTGCTCTAAGTGCCAAAAGTAGACTAGTCAGAGCTATAGTCTTTCTCATAATAATGTATGATTGTGAGAGCTGGACAATAAATATGGCTGCCAGAAGACAAATTGATGCATTTGTAATGTGGTGCTGGCAGAGACTGTTACAAATACCATGAGAGTTATGAATAGAGAAGTGCTGGAGCTCATAAAACCAGCAGCATCACTGGAAGCTAAAATCACTAGACTACAACAAACTTACTTTGGTATGTCAAGTCATGGTTCAAATCCTGCGTTGACATGGGTGTTTGTGATTGGGAAAATACTAGTGTGGTGGTAGTAGTCAGCAGTCACTAGAGAAGTCTGTTATGTTGGGAATGGTCAGTAGAACAAGAAGAAGGGGGCTGACAAAAAACACGCTGGCTCAACACCATTCAAATAGATGAACATCAAACAACTTAAAGAAGCAGTGCTTGACAGGACAGTATGGAGAACATTTGGTACAGTCAACAAGGGTTGGACACGACTGAATAGTTAAATCAATTAATTCACAAAGTAGAATCTCTGAAATGGAACATCCATTTCAGAATTTTATTTTATTTTCAAACCAAAATGCTGCCACTGCCACATAAAACAGAATAGTATCACATTTAACATTAAAAGCATAAACAAACTTGAAAGCATTTCACACTTGTCTTTACCCTATCTTTAAACTTACTGCAGTACATATTAATTGAAATACATCTAATAGTGAAATGAAAATTAAAAACAAATGCAAAAAAGAGGGGAAAGTGCCTTAAATAGCCTATACACAGAAACAAAGGAATCACAACTGACAGATACTGAGGACATTGCAGTTCTGGTGGCAAAACACAATGTGTAGGTATAATAAATTTAGTTTAATCCTTTATCCAAGTGTGAGCAAACAAAGTTTGCGCCTGAAAGTATTTTCAGGACTGGGTTAAGGTGGTACAACACCAGGGCAACTCGTTGCAAAGGTGGAGCAAGCTACCAACACTCCTATCTCAGTATCTCCTATAATGCAAAACACATCTCCTTGCGGATATGTCTAATGTTATGCATTAAGGGAAGGGCCACTACCCAGACTAGTTTCGAACTTCATTGAGGTCTCTTCAGTGGGAGCCAGGCCCAAGTGGAGATATCAGGCAGAAGCATTAGCAGGTCATCTATTATACTCTAACCAAGTGAAAAATAAACTTTCAACATCTTTCTCTAAATCCAGAGTAAATTATTAAAAAAGGGTGGCACACCAACTGGCAATTCCTATAGGTGGAGATGACCTGCTAATGCTTCTGCCTGATATCTCCACTTGGGCCTGGCTCCCACTGAAGAGACCTCAATAAAGGTCGAAACTAGTCTGGGTAGTGGCCCTTCCCTTAATGCATAACATTAGACATATCCGCAAGGAGATGCGTTTTGCATTATAGGAGATACTGAGATAGGAGTGTTGGTGGCTTGCTCCACCTTTGCAACGAGTTGCCCTGGTGTTGTACCACCTTAACCCAGTCCTGAAAATACTTTCAGGTGCAAACTTTGTTTGCTCACACTTGGATAAAGGATTAAACTAAATTTATTATACTCTAACCAAGTGAAAAATAAACTTTCAACAATGTGTAGGTGGTTCTGAAATTCATAATTTGAATTTGGTTATTAAAGTTTGGATAATACAGAATTCATTGTACTTTTCAAGTGGATGTTTGATATGATTCTAATCGATTAAGAGTAAAGAAAAACCACACAGTTTTTCTGAAATGTATGAAATACAGACAATATACTTTGCAAATCTGGCTATATCAAATTCAAAAATATTTTTAGAAAGAGTAAAGTGCAAGTATTTTGCAATGTGATGTCCCAGGACTAGAGATTTCTGTCAAAGTTTGCTTAATATTACTGAAGAAACAAATTTATTATTATTACTATGGGCGACTCCAAGGAGTCCTTAGACTCATCGAGGGAGGCCCTAAACATCCTGTCCACACAACTATTCGACATTCTCACAGTATCTATCATACCTTGCCTTGAACTCATTCACTGTCATAGCATCCACAACAGACTCTGGCAGCTTATTCCACTCATTTAACACTCCAAAAGTAAAGAACCCAGCTCTAACACCCTTACTAACCACACTCTTGCCCAGCTTCCACAGATGTCCCCTAGTCCTCCCACCACCAGTCCTGATCTCAAAAATATCCTCTGAATTAATCCTATAGAAACCCTTCAGCAATTTGAATGTCTCAATCATATCACCCCTTTCTGCCTATCAACCAATTTTTGCAACCCCCAAATCTTCAACCTGTTCTCATAAGGTTCATTCCATAGACCTGCTATCATCTTGGTCACTCGACTCTGGATCCTCTCAACCTCCTCCCCATCAAGAAGAAACCTAGGTGACCAAATCTGGGCACAGTAGTCGAGATGAGGTGTTATTCTTGGACTCTACTACTGAATAAACTACTCTTTGATATCTCTCCATCAACCACCCTCCTATCCATCTCACCAACCCTTTATCCATTCCCATATGTTGCAGTTTACGGATTAGAATTCCATGTGGTATCCTGTCAAAGGCCTTAGCCAGGTCCAGCAGTATCACCTTAAACCCATTACCCTTATCCAGTTCAGCCATCATTGTGTTATAAAACTTGAGCAAGTTACTGAGGCATGATCTACCCTTCACAAAGCAATGCTGTCCCCCCGTACAATATCTCATTTTCATCAATCCATTCGTTATTTTTCCCTTGACTACTTTCTCCAAGACCTTGACAAAGACTCCTGATATGCTTATCGGGCGGTAATTTGCAACAGTAGTCTTGGATCCTCCTTTATGCAGTGGAACTATTTTCCCTTCTTTCCAACCTTCGGGACTAAACCAGACACGAGACTCAGATTAAACAACATGGTCAAGGGCACTGATAATTCTTTAGCCGCTTCACGTAAGACCCGTGCCGGTATACCATCCAATCCCACAGATGTATTCACATTAAGGTTCTGTAATAGACTATTCACCTCCACTTCATTCCCCACAATTCCCATATAAACTAATGGTTCTTTCATTCTTTCAATGTCACCACCTGGATGATATACTCTTGCAAAGTGCTCACTCAGTATAATCCAACTATATAGACTGATTCAGTGAACTCCTTGCCATCGGCATTCCTTAAAATCATTCTGCCGTGTACAGTTTTTCTTTTACTTGCAGCATATTGAAAGACCAGTTTGGGATTCTCTTTAGCTTGCATAGCTAGTTTCCTTTCATAATCTGCTTTTGCTTTTCTTACCACACTCGTTACCCTTCTGGCATGCCACCTTTCTCTTTAAATTCCCTCCACAGTTGTTTCTTTTTTGCAGCTCAAGCTTAATGGTGTTATTCATCCATTTAACCCCTACTTGTGTTACAATTCGGACCCTAGGTATACAATCAGCCATAACCTCCTGCAAATGCTCCTTGACCACTTCTCATGCTCTATCGACATCTAGCCCTTGCAGTTTTACATGCCATGGCACTGAACCAAGCAATCTCCTAAGATTTGTCATACTTGCCAGCACGGTAATTCCACATATACCTGTCTTAATCGAAAATTCTACACCTTTAGCCACCTCCCAAGTCAAGACCTTATGATCACTCTCACCAATAGATGGCAACATGGTCATATTTAGCATAACTAGTTTTGTTTGTTTGGCTTTATCACAGAATTTGATTATAAAATTAATTTTGCATATATAACAGAATTTTGAAAATGAGGGGAAATTATATTAACCACCCAACCGGCCATGACGTGTATACACGTCAAGGTTACCACGAAGTACATATTAAAATTGTAATATCAATGATATTACATTGAAATATATGATGGATATTAAGTGTAGAGGAGTGATGTATTTTATCCACATTGATGGTGATGTGGTTAATTCACGAAGTTTTGTGGCACACAAACAAATTTATATTAAAAAAAAACACAATTTTATCCTTCATTTAAAAAAATTCAACCTCATTATTATGAAAAATGTTAATAAAAACAAGTAAGGAAATGTTTAAAGATGATTATAAAAGGAGTGTTTTGTAATTTTATCCTATCATGGCACGGATGTTTGCAAAAGTCTAAGTGACAAATTATTTTTGCCACTCAGTGTAAGGCTTAATGGAAACAAGAAGTGGCTTGTACTATGCTTGATCCCCAACAGCAGGGGTTAATTTTTACCACTGATCCAAATTAATTAATAAATGAATTAATTTGGATCAGTGGAAGTCAAACAGCTAGCCAAGCGAATATGATTATAAGCATAGTGTAAAAACTCGATTGTAGCTTAAATATTAAATATTCCAAAGCACATTACATCGATTTTTTACTTAGGTTAAGTCCCATGTGAATATTGTAAAAAAATAAACTTTTTGTCTCGGTATAGTTTGTATTAGATGCTTTTGTAAATAACTCTTTTGAAGCTAACTGTATATACTGCTTTAATAAGAATATGTTAGAGTGTTAAAAACAAAGGCAATGTTTTTGTTGCCAAAGCTGTACATGGTGACATAAGAAAAATTGTTACTGAAACTTGTATGTATGAGAAAGGCTTGCAGGCTCTAAGTGTAAACATCTCTGATGGCCGGCAAATTACCATGAAAAGAAAGTGGAGGAGAACAAAAGGTGTGCCAAACTTGAAACTTAAGATGAAAGACTCATACCGATTCTTTTGGAGTTGCCAAACTTCATGCGGGTCTCAGAGGAAGCCTAATAAAAAGGGACTGAAGCAAGCAGAAAGATTCCCGGTTCCAGAATTGCTGTCAGAGAGGAGGCCGTCCGGTCCAGAGTCGCCGTCAGAGAGACTGCCCGGATCCATGTTGCTTGAAAGAGGAGGTTCCTGCTTCCAGAAAGGAGCTTCTCAGTTCGAGATGTCGCTAGAGAGAGAGAGACTACTTCTAGGTAGCAGACAAGGTTTCAAATTGCCGAAAGGAAGAGTTCCAATTGCTGGAGAAAAGTTTCCAGGCTAGGTTAATGTCAGACATTCACAAGTGTCTTGCGTTTTCATTACAATTTGATGAATCAAACGACTTCATTGATATTGCTCAGTTAATGGTATTTATTCGCATGGTATTTAAGTAAAGTAAAGAAGAAATTTTGAAAATTATACCATTATTGGGAAGGACTAGGGGAGAAGACATTTTTTCAGCATTTGATGAATTTGTGAAACAACACAAATTTCCGCTTTTTAAATTTGTGTCTATTACTACTTATGGTGCTCCTGCAATGATAGGTAATAAATCAGGCTTCATTTCATTATGTAAAAATGATGACAAATATCCAGATATTTTAACGTACCACTGTATTATTCACCAACAAGTACTGTGTAGTAAAAGAGTAAACACAAAAGATGTTTTGGATATTACATTTAAAATTGTAAATTCTGTTCGAGGAAAAGCCCTGCAACAGCGGTTATTTAAATTACAAGCAGATGATGATAGGGAACTTCTGTTGCAATAATGTTCGCTAGCTCAGCAGAAGTCAATTTTTAGAAAGATTTCTTGTATTAATTAACGATACAAAAATTTTCTTGATGAAAAAGGAGATATTTATCCACAATTGAGTGATAAAAGATAGTTGTTACACTTTTCATTTTTAGTAGATTTCTGTACGAAATTAAGCAATTTAAATTAAGAGTTACAAGATAGAGATAAAAATTTAATTGACATGTTAAGTTCAATAAAAACTTTCCAACAATACTTTTATTAAAGAAAAATATAAATGATCGCGAATTTAGACATCTCACATATCTATTCAAATTTTTGAACAAAATCAAGAAATGCTTCGCTATGATTTAGAAGAATTTATTCGTGAAATAGAATTAGTTGAGGAAGAAATAAATTCAAGATTTAAAGATTTTAATAAAACTGAAATGATTGTATCTTTTATCAATAATCCATTTCAAGAAAACTTGAACATCACAAAAATTTCAAATAAAATTAGTGGGCTGTTTGATATAAACCAAGCTGAAGTAGAACTTGAGATAATAAACATACAGAATAGATTACATTTAAAATCAATAAACAATGAAGTCATTTGGAAGTATGCACATGAAAAATTCCCAATATTAACTGATATTGCGTGAAAAATTCTGTCTTGTTTCGGATCGACATACTTGTCAGAATCCGTTTTTTCAAATATGACCGTCATAAAAACTCAATTAAGAAACCAAATTACAAATGATCATTTGGATGATTGTCTGTGATTAGCCACTTCTTCATATCAACTTGACTATGAAAATATTGCGAGGTCCAAACAATGCCAAATTTCACATTAACTTTTTTTTTTTTTTTCAATCAACCAGCATTTCCTGCAACTTGTGAGTTTGTAATCAATCTGTTGTTTTTTCTAATTTTCCAAAATAGAGAAATAAATATTTTATTCCAATATATATATATACACACACACACACATAGGCTGTTCAATAAGTAATAAGACTATATTTATTACAGAAAACAGATTATCTTTAATTGTCATCATTTACATGGTCTTTTTCGAAGTAACTACTGTGAGACGTGATGAATTTGTCCCAACGTTGCGTCCACTTCTTAAACACATGTGAGAGTCCATTTTTTGAGAGGTCTTTCAAAACCGCCTCCACAGCTTTTACACATGCTTTGTTGCTTTCAAAATAATGGCCTCTTAGTGGTTTCTTGAGCTGAGGAAACAGCCAGAAATCGCACGGTGCGAGATCAGGACTGTATGGAGAGTGTGTGGTAGGATATCTGTGTTGTTCTTCTGCAAAACGTCCACTACACAACCAGCAATATGTGGCCTTGCATTATCGTGGTGCAATAAGAAGCCATTCTTCAGCAATGGATGCTTCCTTTTGACGTGCTTGATGATAATCGCTGCTGTGTGGATCATTGTCTCTGTGATGGCCATTGAAGGTCTTCCCTCACTTTCAAGATCTTCCACATTTTGCCTTCCTTCCTTAAAAGTTTTATGCCAGTGAAAACCACTTGCCCTCAACATTGCTTCAACGTGGAAAGCTTCGTGTATCATGTTAAAAGTGTCCGATGCCGATTTTTGAAAATGCACACAAAATTTAATCGCATAACGCTGTTCCAAGGACGCTTCCATTTCAAAGACTGGTCGCACCTCGTAGGCGCACCGATGAGCACTTGCGTTTAGTCACGTGACACTCTGGCACATCAGCCCGTATACGCCATCTATCAACCTCTTTTGTTAATACATACAGCAACATTTCTTTATTCCACAGAAATTAATATTGTGATGAGCAGTTTCCCCAGAGTAAAATTAGTGTTATTACTTATTGAACAGCCTACGTATATATTTTTGTTGTATTATAATATTTGTGTCATGACCGAAAGAATGCGGACACAAATCCAAGCAGCTGAAATGAGGTTCCTTCGAGGGGTTGCGGGGCTGACAAGACTCGACTGAATCAGAAGCTCTGCAATTCGGGAAACCCTCAATACTCAACCGCTGCTTCTCCGTGTTGAGAGATCACAGTTACGTTGGTTCAAGCACCTGGTCACAATGCCACAAGAGAGGCTCCCCCAGCAGGCCCCTCTTTGCCAAGCCAGAGGGTGGGAAGCCACATGAAAGGCCAAGGACTCGCTGGACAGATTATATCCAAAACCTTGGGTGGACACGTTTGGGAATCCCACCAGAACACCTGAGCTTGGTGGCTGAGGATCGTGACCATTGGAAGTTCCTCTTGCAGCTGTTGCCCCCACAACCCAAAGAGGAAAGGTGGGCCTAGAAGATGTATGTATGTATGTATGTATGAATAATATTTGTTGTATTAAAATAATTAAAAGTGATAAATAAATTTTTAAATACACAAATAAAGTTTTTAGTTGTGCATTTTTTTTAGTAGTTTATTTGTGCGTAATCAGATATCAGGTTGGGGGAAAGTGATCTATACAAGAGAGAAGATCGCCGAATAACTTATATTAAGAGAGTAGATCGCCGAATAACTTTTTATAGAAAAGTAGCTCGGGTAGTAAAAAAGGTTGAACACCACTGCCCTAGAGATTCTAGGATTATCTCATTGTGTACATCTATTATGGTGCTGAATGCATTATAGTCATCGTCATCATCAAATTCCTGCCATGTACCCTCAAGGGGTATATAGGATATGATAGTCCTACATGAAAAATTTACATCATTACTAACTTCCTATCTACAATTTTCCTCCAAATCAGTCTGTTACTTGTCAAGACACCAACATTATCAGATCTTATATTTCTATCATCAAAGGCACTTTGTACCATATCAATCCACCTATATCTTGGTCTTCCTCTGGGTCGTTTTCCTGCCAACCTGGCAGAGAAAACTTATTTTGCTAATGTTTACTCACCCATTCTGTTTAAGTGACCATACCACCTGAGATTAGCTCTGCTAAAGCATTCCTGGATGCTGACAATGTGAAGTTCTTTCCTAATATCCTCATTTTTAATATGATACTGCCATCAATGCCATTTGTTCACGCCTCTAATCTTTCTCAGGACTCTCATATCTGTGGTCTCTAGTCTTTGGTCATGTGTGTTACTTCTAATCCAGCTCTCAAATCCATAAGTTAAAACTGGTTTTAATACCATCTTGTATACAGCTAATTTAGTGTTTTGACTAATTTCTCTCTTATTCCATATGAATTTATTCAACTGACTTCCTACCATACTAGCTTTGTTGATTCTGTTGTCTATTTCCATGTTTAATTTACCATCCTCACTAAAAATCATCCCAAAGTAGCTCAAATATTTTACCTGTTCCACAGGTTCTCCGTTCACAATGAAGTTGACATTTTCAACGATGCTGCCTATTTTCATCGTCTGTCTTTTTTTTTTATTGTTGACCTTCATACATTTTTTACTACAGTTATTCATTTTAGTCAAGGAATCATGCAGACTTGTATCGGATTTATTTAACAGTATAACATCGTCTGCAAAGTGCTGACATTAACATCTGCAATTTTGATTGATGTTTCCTCATAATGTAATCCATATAGATAATGAATAACAGAGGGGATAATGTACATCCTTGTCTCACACCAGATTTAACATTAAACCATCTTCCTGTACTTCCTTCAATTCTAACTGCTGACTTACAACTCAAACAAAGACTAAGTATTGCTTGATATAATGCCCCATTTTCACCATAACTGAAGCGTATTGAATAGCTTCTTTCTTGGATTCGACCTTATCATATGCCTTTTCCAGATTGACAAAACTTAAATACAGATCTTTGTTATATGCCTATGATTTCTCAACTATTTTATCATAAAGTGAAGATCTGATCCTGACAGCCTCTATTTCGCCTGAATCCAGTTTGTTCTTCACCAAGCTTTTCTTCTACAATTCTTCTCAACAGTTTCTCAAGTATACTTGCATAAATCTTACCAGGAAAACACTCAGTAGGGAAATACCACTGAAATTCTCACATTCAGTTTTATTTCCCTTTTTATATATGGGTACTATGAGCTCTACTCCAATCATCGGGAATACGTTCCTTTCCACATTTCAGGCTTTTGATGGGTTTTTCTACTTCAAGTATAGATATGTATTCCTGACTACATACCTGGTCAGTTTTTTACCACTGTGCTGTCATCTCTGCTTGTTTCATTTAGCAATTTTTTGAAGTAATTACTCCATACCTCAAGGATATCTTTTTCTCCCATTTTCATGTCACCTTTATCATTTCTAACACCTTTTACAACACTCTTTCCTCCATTTTTAAGCTTCTTCAACAACATCCAGAATATTTCCACCTTCTTGATATTTATTTTCTATGTTCATGCCAAAGTCCTCCCATGACTTTTGTTTAGCTAGTTTTACACAGTGTTTAGCTTTCTCACATTTGTCTCTGTATTCTCCAAGAGCACAAGCTGACTTATTTGCCAGGAACGTTTGATATGCTTTCTTCTTTTCCTTTACTGCCTCTTTAACTTCCTGTGTCCACCATGGTGTTCTGATTTTTCTATCCTTGCAGACAACCTCACCACATTCCTCTCTGGCAGAATCAATGTTTTCTTCAGAGTTTGCCACTGAATCTCCAAGGTTTGATTCCTGTTCTCAAACTCTCATTTTTTCTTCAATAATCTTTGTGTATTTTAGTCTACAGTTCACATCTGAGAGCTTCTCAACTTTTATTCGCTTTAAAACTTTCTTACATGTTATTCTTTTGAATATGAAATTCAATTTTATCCTGCTCAAGACTAAATAGTGATCACTTCCAATTTCAAATCCTCTGTACACTCTGGTGTCCTGCACCAGGGAGAAAACATCACTATCAACAATAACATAGTCAATGAGACTTTTCTTATTCCTCACCTCTTCTCTCCATGTGAATTTGTGTACATTTTTATGTTGGAACATGGTGTTAGTAATAACCAGTCCATGTCCTGAGCAGAAATCCAACAGGTATTTGTCATTATTATTATTAGCTTCGCTCTTTTCTCCAAATTTTCCCAAAATATTTTTGTATGTCTCACAATCATTTCCTACTCTGCTATTTAGATCCCCAACAAGGATCAACTTTTCCTTTTTCATTGTGTCAGTTGCATTCTCTAAAGCCTCAAAAAATTCCTCCACTTCTACCTTAGTAGAACCTTCTGTGGGATCATAAGCACAAATAAGTCTCGCTGTCCAGTTCTCCATTCTCATATCTGTTCACATCACTCTACTTGAGACTGCCTGCCATTCAAGAAGATTAGCCTCGTATTTAGTGTTGAATACTACTTATAATATGCATCATCATCATCATCAAATTCCTGCCATGTACCCTCAAGGGGTGTACAAGATATGATAGTACTACATGAAAAATTTACATCATTACTAACTTCTTATGTACAATTTTCCTCCAAATCAGTCTGCTTGTCAAGACTCGAACATTATCAGATCTTATATTTCTATCGTCTAAGGCACTTTGTACCGTATCAATCTTCCTATTGTTGTCTTTGTATCTTGGTCTTCCCCTGGGTCGTTTTCCTGCCAACCTGGCAGAGAACACTTGTTTTGCTAATATGCATGATTATATGCATTATAGATTAAATATATTATAGATAAAATAAATAACATTTATTATTATTTATTTTGTGCACCCACTTTTTGCAACTGAGTCCTCTCTCTGATTATTAAGTGAATTTAACTCATTAAAGATTGTAAATACCACTACGGTGGTGGTGGTGGTGGTGTGTGTGTGTGTGTGTGTGTGTGTGTGGTGTGTGTGAGAGAGAGAGAGAGAGAGATTACTTTAAGCAGGGTGATTACCTCACATCAGACAAAGAAATTTATCTACCACCATAACACAATGAAACAAAAAAAACATGTTCACAATGGGATAAGAACTTACAGCCAAATGAAATATGAACCTACAGGTTGAGAGAAGATGTGCTATCTCCTCAGGCTGCCTACTTATTAGAAATAAATCATTAAAATAACTACAGTTTTTGTTTTTAAAAGTCAATTAAAAAAACAAGCTAATCATATCAGCATGAAAAAATAGGTTAACACCCACTTAGAGTTCATTTCTACTTTATCAATTTCGATATGAAGAGGGCTGTTTTTAATGCCCGGAGGTTGATGAAATGGTAAGCTGAAACTGGACTGTATATGGATATGAAGCTGCTATCTTTTAACATTCATTTTAAAAATTTATGGAATTTACAACAGTATTAAAAAAAAAAAAAACTTTGTATGGCAAAACGCCTTCTACTTACAAAAAAAAGGCACTATTGTTAACTTTTACATGGAACATTTTGAGCAACTTGTCTTAGGTTCCTCCCCTTTAAAACCCAAAGTCTGTCTTAGATACGTTGACGATGTTTTCGCGATCTGGTCCCATGGCTGCCAGACATTAGACACATTCCTTAGCCAACTAAACGAACAACACAAACGCATACAGTTCACAATTGAAATTGAAAAACACAACACACTTCCGTTACTAGATACACTTGTCACACGTTTTCCCTCGGGCAATCTTTCCTTCACTGTTTACTGAAAACCGACACATACGGGACAATATATACACATAAACTCCTACCACCACCCAACAAAAACTAGGTGTGAACAGGCACTGAAAGACGAATTTAAAATTATCAGTAATAACTTACAAAAAAACGGATACAGCCAAAACACTATAAACAAAATTCTCTACAAAGCCACAATAAAAAACAAAGACAAACCAGACTACAGTAAAACTATAACCATTCCCTGCATTAAAGGAATATCAGACAAAATAAACAGAGTACTACAAAAGTACAACCTCAAAGCCACCTTTAAACCTCCTGCAAAATTAAAAAGCTTACTCAACTCATCTAAAGACCCACTCCCTCCACTAGTTTATACCGGATTTATTGTACTTGCAATATACCATATATAGGAGAAACAGGATGCACTATTCCTATTAGACAAAAAGAACATAAACGACACATTAAATATAATAATTATGGTGAAGCTGGCCTTTCTGATCATGCCCTGAATACCTTACACAGAATTGACTGGAAAACCACCAGCTGTCTACATCACACTAGAACATGGTATGAATGGAAATTCAAGGAAGCCTGTGAGATTATCAGCAACCATCCCAATCTGAACAACAATGATGGTTTAAAAATCCCAAACATATGGAAGGTATATATTCGACCTTCCTCACCAAGAACAACTATAAACAGGACTGTAGAAAATCCAGTATCTTAAAAGCAAAAATAAGAATTATAATACTAAAAATAGGACATCAGTGTTTCTGAAAGAAAACCATCTGAAAGAATGTTTATTCCTCTCATCGTAAATAGAATTTAGCTTGATGTAATTTTTTTCCCTTTTTTTTTTCACTAGAGGTCATGCCAGTAGAATAACATGTGATCAAATCATTGTCTCTTTAGCTTACAGTTAATAATGTAACTCAGCTTGTCTTGTGTATTGAGGTATGCTCCAGATGATGATCTTGATGTGAAGATTGAAACGTCGGGATAATAAAAAAGTTTTTTTAACAACGGTTGTAAATTGTATAAATTTTTATAATGAATGCTGATCACCGTGTAACTCTAAAAGAAAGGACTATCTTTTAATGTGTTTAGAGGAAAGTGGAGGCAGTTTTGTGATTATGATGCCCACGAAAATCCACATTAAAAGATATAGTGAAAAAAGAGTATTTATGAGAAAGTGACTGGAAGGAGCCTGTAAGAGAAGCAATTTAAGCATCATTCTTCTGTATGGCATCAAAAGAATCTTAGGGAGATTTCTAGTGTACCATCCCAAATGTAAGACCAGTATTCTAAAGTTTAGTGGATTTTTGATTTATACACAGTCTTGCCATAAAAAATACTGTTACAACTTACAATTACAGTTAATAATAACAGAACTGAACACAAGCCCAGTTCCATTAGTGGGCATTGTGCAAAACCAACATTTGTGTGTTTATCAGTACAGAGCTTATGAGAACTATATAGCTGTAATAGCACTTCACAAGGCTATTTTCAACATGTTGAAAACACTTGAGATCAGTAGGATGTTAGACATACCTGATCATCAAAGAACAGGTCAACCATGCTGTGTTAGGACAACCACTTGTGAGGGCTGTGAAGGTATTTTTACCACTGAAGAGTCATTTAACTGCCAAAATGATTGGGTGTATGCCCCAGATGGTCACACAGCGTATGCCATAGCACCTAGGATTCAAGGGGGGGGGGTGGTCCCCAAGTTGCATTTCTGCAAGAAAGATGTCAAAACTTCTGCTCCAGTGTATCAAGGCATCGTGATAGAACCTGTGGTACGGGTCCTTGAATAACATCTTGTTTCACAGCAGGTAATGGACCTTCCAACAGGACTCAACCCTTCACACAAAGTGAAGACCACACAACAGTGGTTCAAGGCAAATGTGCCTGGCCACATATCACCTGGCTGGCCATCTGGAAGTCCCAATTTGAATCCATTGGACTTTAAATTGTGGTCAGAACTTGAGAGTAACCTGCAAGAAACGATACCCCAGCATCACCAATCTGAATGTGGATTTGGAGTGAGCAGTGCCAGCATTTCCACTGGATGTTGTGAGCACCATCAATATGCAGCTTCACGGACTTTATATGTGCGTGAAGGTAAAAGGGAGACATTTTGAATATTGAGTGCTGCTATACATACCTTATACATGTGGTCTGTATGTACTGAAAGCTGTAAATGATTTACTGATAGATTTAAGGTTTATGCACTGTTCGAGTTGTACAGGCAAAAAAGTGAGAGGAGGTCTTCGACAGTATAGGATATTACATTTCTTGGAGACCAAGGAGGCTATGAATGCAACATGTTCATGCTAGGAAATGCTGGGAATTTATATATTATTATTTTTATGGGCTACTCCATGGAGTCCTTAGACTCATCAAGGTGACAGCCCTAAACATCATGTCAAACAATATCCAACAATTGCACAGTATTCATCATATTTTGCTTGAATTAACAGTCATAACACCCACAACAGACTCTGGCAGCCTAATACATTCATTCACCACTCTCCAAGCAAAAAACCTAGTTCTAACACCCTTCCTAACAACGCTTTTACTCAGTTTCCAGAGATGGCTCCTAGTTCTCCCACCAGACCTGTTCTGAAAAATTTCATCTGAATTAATCTTGTAAAACCTTTCAGTAATCTGTATGTCTCAATCATATCACTCCTTTTCCACCTGTCAAACAGTTTCTGTAACCCACAAATCTTCAACCTGTTCTCGTAGGGTTCATTCCATAGACCTGCTACCATCTTGGTCATTCACTCACTCACCTCTGAATCCTGTACACCGCTTCATCACCACATCTGCGTGCAGTAGTCAAGATGGGGGTCTTATCAAGACTCAATAAAGAAGAATAACAACCTGCTTGTCTCTGCTCTTCAAAGTATACTTGAATAACCAAGTAATCTGATGAGCTGCATTAGCCACTTTTCTTTGTCCTCTAAACTTTAATTCCCTATCTACTAACACTCCCAAATCTTTGTCAATTTCCTGGAGTACAGTTCTATCAATCTATCAACATCATCATCAGTATACAGATGGTTATTTTTTTTCATTCCAAAATGTATAACCTTATACTTTGCTACATTCAACTGACATCTATTCTCCTTTGTCCAGACTGCCAGTCTATCCAAATCATCCTGCAAAATTTTAATATCTGTATTAACTATCGCTCTACCCAATGTTGCATCATCAGCAAACAGCAGAACAGTTCCTCTCAGATCCTTTCCTATATCATTAACATACAAATTAAACAGTAGCAGCCCAAGAACAGAACCCTGTGGCACACTACTAGTCACATGCCTTCTTCTGGACTCTACTCCTGAATAAACTACACTGATATCTCTCCATCAATCAACCCTATATCCATCTCCATGTGCCGCAGTTTACTGATTAGAATTCCATGTGGTATCTCAATGTTGACTGGAGATCTGAATATTATCAAAAAGGAAAGGGAATGGAGTAGGATCTTTCTTATAAGAAATAACAAGTTTTATTTTGATAGCACTGATAAGTGTTTAAGATATATCTTTATATATCATGAAGTTATCTTGAAGCATGAATCATAAGTACAGCAAGGAGCAGTAAATGAAGAAGAGGAGTGAAATTTAATATCATTAGAAAACTATGGATAAGACTTGAGGTTTCTGAGATTATTAATATAAAGGAAGAAGAGTGTCAGTAAAACCAAAAAGAAAACTGGCAGTCAAATTAAGGGTGGAAGGCAGACGATCAGATGGTAACTGAGTAATGAGGCATCCATACTGCATATTGGCCTGGTTGGCTCAATGGCTAATGTACTCACTTTGCAACGAACAGCCTGTGAGTTCATATCCTACATATAAGCACAGATGTTTGTGACTTTCCTTGATGAAGGATGAATTTCTACCACCTGGTGCAAGACCACTGCCTTACTTAATGGAAGCCATAAACAGCTTGTAAAAGTCCCATTTATATATATCAGTCCTTTATACAAAAGGTCCCAAGACCTATAACGTGAATACTGCGTGAGAGCAAGGGGCTAAAAAGAAGAAAGGAATTTGTTAATGTGTTTCTTGAAACCCAAGGATTATAATCACTAACAGTATGGGAAAGACTGTTCCAAAGAGCAGAGGTATAGGAAATTAAAGCAGAGGATCATAAGTTAGTTCTATGAGTTTGCAGTTCACTTGCAAACTCATCGTATTAGATAGTAGCTGCTCATGTTCATACATGATTAGAGAAAAGTGGAGGGATGGTATCAACCAATTTGGTGGAGCAACACCATGGAAATACATATAAAAAAAGGACATGATGCAGTAAAAGAGCACTATGGAAAAGTGACTGAAGGGAGTCATTGAGGAAGAGGGTCAACCAATTAAGCAAATTGTTAGCTTCTGAAGGCTATCAAACATTCTGAGGGAGGTCTTAGGTGCAATACCCCAAATGTGAGAATAGTATTCTAAAGTTAGGTAAATTTGAGCTTTGTAAGATGTCAGGAGTTAGAAGAGGAGTACTCTTTGGAACAACAACAAAAAAAAAAAAATAATAAAAATAAAAATAAATAAATATATATATATACACCTAAACCTCTTTTTACGTGATAGATACGTTCCTAAAAATTACGCGTAAATTGAATTCGCGTAAAAAGAACTACTGACTCCATAGAAAAAGTGAAGATTGGTTCCAAACCTGAAATATAAGCAAAATAATGAAAAAAACAAACATTAAATTCGTTAGGATCATAAGATTTTTATTTACATTTCATGGAGAACACACATACATATAAAGAATTTTAATAACTTTAAAAAAACATATTTCAATTGTTTGCTAACGATTCTATAAAAAAATTATGTTATTTGCTATCAGTTTCTGAAAATAAACGCGAAAGCTTTCGTTTTCGTGAGACTGTAATATCACCAGAACTACTAGATATGGTATTATCGTCATCGACTTCCGCCTCAACTTGTGGAATTCTTTTTGTCATGTCTTGAACAAAACTACCACTGGTTGTTTCAGTAGTTTTAGGCATGAACTCAATTATTAATCGTTGTGTTGATGCTTTAGATAAGTCGCGATATAATTCTCCGTATGAAGACATTAATAACTTAAGCTCACGTGAAAACTTCCCAGCATGTTCTTCATTTGGATCATGCTGGGCAAAATAATTGCCTAAATTACTGGCCAGTTTAAGACCTCCTTTAATAATATCAGTAGTAAAAGTAGGATTATCTTGATCATTATAATTAACTTCTTCGCTTTCAGGAGTCTCAGAAACAATCTCCACTATTTTGTCTTCGCTAAGAGGTTTATCAATTAACAATTCTTCGATATCTGTCGAAGTAAGATCATCGAATCCTTCTCTGCCAATTTCACATGCCAAACTTATTATATTGGGGAATTCTGCAGTATGATTGAAGGGAACAGGAGCATTCTCTTTAACACATGCGGGCCAAATATCTTTCCAGCATGCATTCATAGTTTCTGGTCTCAATTCAGATAATGATAATCGAAATGTTTTATTCCTGCTGTGGAACATTGTTCGGAAAAGAAAATTCATTTTAAAATTCTGCTTGTACTGGACAATGCTCCTGGACACCCAATATACTTAGATGACCTTCATCCTAATGTAAAGGTCATATTTTTAACATCCACTACTACATCATTACTACAGCCAATGGACCAGGGAGTCATTTCTGCATTTAAGGCTTATTACTTGCGGCATACATTCCCACAAGCAGTCAGAGCTATAGAAGATGATGCGATGACCTTTAGAGAGTTCTGGAAGAATTATAACATCTATGATGCCATCAAACACATTGCTGATTCTTGGGAGGAAGTGAAGCAATTATTATTATTACTTGACACCTCCAGGGAGTCCAAAGACTCATCAACGGAGGGCACTAACTCCACAACTCTGTCTCCACCAGTCATCAATCCACCAACTACAATGAACTGCAATTACCATCATCTACACTAATGCCATCTACCACCCACCAGTATTTTCACAGACAATCACAAACATCCATGCCCACGGTGGGATTCGAGCCCAAAGCCTTTTGGTTGGAGAGCAGGTACGCTAACCACTCGACCAACCAGGCCGGCAACAATGAAAGGGGATGCAGAATAAATTGTATCCTCAATTCTGTGATGATTTTCGTGGCTTCACAGAAGAAGACATTGCCGAGCCGGAAAAGCTGTGGTGGATAGTGGCAATGCACTGCAATTGTACATGAATGAAAATGATGTTGCTGACTTACTAGAGTCTCGTTCACAAGAATTAATGTCTTCACTGGTTAATTCTTGTGAATGGGAGATAGAGAAGCAGCTGATAGAAAAAAAAAAGAACACGAAGAATCAGAAGATCCATAGCCAAGAAAGTTTACGACAAAAGAATTAGCTGAAGCCTGTTGTCTCATTGAACCAGGATTTGCTAATCTTGAGGAGCAATTCTGCTTTTTGAGTTTGTTTTTATGTTCTGTTTGTTTGAACTAAAAGAGCACAGTTGTGACTTATTATTATAGTACAGGGGTATTATTATTATTATTGCCACATATGAGCCATTATAGTATTATTATTATTACTACCATTATAGTATTATTATTATTTTCTATGAGTTGTTCATCAGGGATCAGAGTTACAGACAAATCCGACCTAAAGATGCTCTCAGGAACAAATCTCTTCCATAACCCAGGGACTACCTGCAGTTAAATAGGTAGGTGAAGTCATTTAAATTAGTAGCATGATACAGACAGCAAATGAAAGCCACAGAATGAGGTTAGGAAATCTTAAACCAAACCTGATTATACAAAGATTTCGGATCCAATAATCTTTGGTGTCAAAAATGAATATCAAGTTCAGTCCTTCTTATAAAAAGCATCATGGAAGATATAATGAGGAAAACTAATGTGAGATGTTACTATAGGTGTTTGGTCTGCAGAGTGAGGATTCCAGACAACATACAAAAATAAATTTTTAAAAAATATACAAAATAAGAAAAAAAAATGTAGTCCATGAATGGTATAAATATACTCTAGATTGACAACCTTTAATGGGTAAGAGTGAATCTTTCCTATTTTGCTGTGTCATTTCATCTTATGCATTATTGGGAGGCATCAACCTGTCTGGCCAGTGTGGTACTATAAGGCCAAATTCCCCTCCCTTCCCCATGAGGACAATGTAAATGATGAATCAAGTAGGAAAATTACATACTGGCTTATTCGTCGCCCAGCATAAAGAGGGACACATCCTGGACTTAGGCAGCGGGTCTAGGTTGAAAAATATGCTTCCCTAGATAAAGTTTCCACTTGCCGTACTGTTTAGTTTTGTGTGCTATGTATGCTCTAGTAAGTTGGAAAACATTTAGAATCCCCCCCTAGGGTATAAACTACCTTTACAATTACATTTTAATGGAAGGCAAGTGTGTTGGTGTTACAGGATTTAGGCAGCAGGTCTAGGTTGAAAAATATGCTACAGTCTCCAGTATCTACAATGAACAATGGCAGAAGGATATTAATAGGAACATGTAACTGCAGACCTCTACAGGATGATGATAGAGTGGAAGAACTAATAAAAGAATTGGACCATATAAAATGGGATGTTCTGGGCCTATCAGAGAGAAGAAACTTTCATGCAATTAAAAGATGGACATCTACTCTACCACTGTGAATGTGAAAGAAACTCAACTGGTGGTGAAGGATTCCTAATAAAACACTCAAGAACAATGTCCTGTTTGTTAATAAAATAACATCAAGAATAGCTGAACTAAGTCTCTTCATAAATAAAAGATACCAACTGAAAATTATACAAATATATGCTCCAACCATGGACCATGCAAATGAAGAGATAGAAGATTTCTATGAAACATTAGAAACCACATTAAATAATTATAAAGAATTCTACATAATTAAAGTTGCCCGTTATAATTATAATGGGCAACTTTAATGTCAAGATTGGAAGCAAAATCAACCAAAAATAAACTTGGAGAAGTCCAAATGGACAAACCAAAAATAAAACAGACTTCATCCTCTCCAACAAAAGATATATAATAAATAATACTGAAGTGCTTAATAGATTCAATACAGGAAGTGACCACAGACTAGTAAGGGCAAAAGTATGGATGAACAAAAAATGGGAACAGAATAAGCTCATAAGAAAAAAAGGGTCCAATTTAGTGAATCTACAAAACCTCTACCACAATAAAAGCTGTTATAGAGAATCACTCAAAAATGAACTAAAAAAAGTTAAACACAGCTACTACCATTGATGATGCTAATGAAATCTTAACAAAATCTTTCTTGAATTGTGCACTAGAAACAGGAGGTGTAAAAAGGCACCAGTGAGAGGAAAAACTAAGACAGGAAACCTTAGATCTGAAGAAGAAAAGAAGAAATATGAATAGAGATTTGAATGAGAGCAATAAAACAGAATATTCAGAAATTTGTAAAACTATAAGGATGAAAAATGAAATTAGATCGTATAATACTAGGAAAATTAAAGAAACAATAGAAAACAATAGTAATATGAAGGTCCTAAGATGAACATTATCAGTTGGAACAAAGGAAATAGCTGCTATAAGAGGAAAAAAATGGTGAACTTATAAAAAATAGAGATGCAATAATCAAAAGAATTTAGGAATTTTATACTGAACTCTAAGAAGACAAGGACCGAGACATCCAAGAATCGACTATTGATAACTCAAGTGAGATAGAATACAATGTCCATGAGAAGTGGAAATGGCAATGTGGGAAATGAAGAATGAAAAGGTCCCAGGAGAAGATGGAATTATGGTAGACTATTAAAACTGGGAGGAAGCCCTGTCATCAAACAGTTAACTCTTTAATAAATGCCTAAAACAGAGAAAAATTCCAAATTGGAATAATTCACTTCTAATATTAATTTTTAAAAAGAGCAATAAGGAAGAAATTAAAAACTACTGACTCCCTACCATATATAAAGTCTTCACAAAAATTATAAATAATAGAATAAAATCTAACCTTGAGGGAATGCAACCCCGTGAACAAGCTGGATTTAGGAAGAATTACAATACTTTGAACTATATTCACACATTAAGACAGCCCATTGAAAAAAATCAATCGAATACAATAAACACTTATGTCTGGCCTACATACACTATGAGAAAGCATTTGATTCTGTTAAAATGTCTGCAACACTAAAAGCTCTTGAAACTCAGGGAACTGAGAAACCATATTTACAATAATGCAACTTCTGTAATTAAATTATATAAAAACAGTGAAAAGTTTCCAGTACAAAAAGGCATCTGGGCAAGGTGATACTATATCTCCCAAACTATTTACAGCTGCATTAGAAGAAGTCTTGATTGGGAAACAAAAGGAATAAACATCAATGGAGAAAGGTTGCATCATCTGAAATTTGCATATGATGTTGTGGGATGGACTGGCTATATTGCCAGATGCAACGATGGGAGATGGACTAGAAAAACAACAGAGTGGAGACCAATGGATGGCGCAAGACAAAGAGGAAGACCAAGAAGAAGGTGGAGGGATGAACTGGAACAAGCTACAGGAGTGAGATGGATGGGAGAGGCAGAAAACCCAGGTCTGGAAAGCAATGGAGGAGACCTTTGTCCAGCAGTGGACAGAACCAAAAGGTTAAAGAAGAATGAGTAAGAGTAACATTATTTTTAAAAAAAACCTGAAATGCCTATAGTCCAAACATGGCGAGTAACAAATTCTGCAACATCTTCCAGTGTGGAAAGGGAAAAAAAAAAAAAAAAAGAGCTGTTTACCCTTCCTGAAATCATTAGTTACACATCTCTGAAATGGTTTAAAGATGTGATTTCAGTTTACAGAATACACACACAAAATGGAAAATACTTTCATAAGCATTACCACCACCCAACTCAACAGTACAGCATCCTTAAAGCACTAACACATATGGCCAAAATTGTTTATTTTAATGATACAGCATTTGTCCTCAGAAATCAGTTACTTGCCATAACCATTTTCATTTTAGCTTATGTCTAATACCTTATAAAGCAGAGAAATTATTAAATGCTTCTCATTTAATCTGAGCTATATCTGTAAAGATAGCCATGGTTAACAAATAAATCTCCATACAAAGTTTAAACCGAGGGATGTGGTTTTTATAAAGGACATCCGTGTTAAAAGTGGTAGACCCCGTTTAACACGGATGTTCTTTATAAAAAAAAAAAGACCTCCAAACTGCCGGGTTGGAGACACCAACAATCCAGGACAGAATATCCTGGTGATTATGGACTAGGAGAGTTGACCCCCAAGTGAAAAACAGGATAATGGTAAGGACAAACTTTGTCTACTGACAATCCAGGAGTGTATAAAGTTCCAGGTGCCTGTATCTTGATCAAATATAGAGAAACAATAAAAATCTGTTAACGTTTGCCTTGAAGAAAATATGGCAGGTTAGGAATAGCAGACACCTCTTTGGATACTCTTTCACATAGGATTAAATAGAAGAAGACTAAAGGGTTGTAAAGAAGTCACTTCAAGTCTGAGAACATTTTTATAGTCAACATCAGCTATGAATAAGCATACCTGTTACCTCAATAAATATAAATGACTTACTACTGTACTGAAAATCTGAGACAACCTCTAACATAAAAGCAATGAAGAGTTCCTTATCTGGCCTGAGAAGATCCATAACAGGACACTAGTTATTTTTTTTCATTACAATTTGATTTGTATTCACAACTACTTCACAAACTGAGTGCCTTATAAACAGTGACAAGTATTTTTTGTGCTCTGAAGATATGTACAGCACTCCTTCGATTAGTGCACCTAATGTGTTCTTTAAAACAGGCGCATTAATCGAAAATTCACTAATCGAATATAATAACCTATGGGAAAAAGTATAATTCTTTCCTCAAATTTCTTTTTTGAACCTTAATTTTTTATAAAAAAATTAGACTATATCTCAGGGCCTAGTTAAAGGGAAACCATGAAGCTGAAAGACAATAAAATATATTCAGAATATAAATTTTATTATTCTACTTCTTAACAAAGAATTGAGCTAACGTAGTTTGGCTGGCATTTTGTTTCTTTTTTTTCATACAGCCAACGGTATGGCCCTATTGCCTCTTCTACTCTCTGCAAATTTTACTGCTTCTCTCTTCATCAGGGTCAGCCTCTAAGCATTGCTGCCTAAAAACTTC
Organism: Typopeltis vanoorti; assembly: GCF_054136105.1. Lineage (NCBI taxonomy): Eukaryota > Metazoa > Arthropoda > Arachnida > Uropygi > Thelyphonidae > Typopeltis > Typopeltis vanoorti. The sequence goes on from NC_143560.1 coordinate 13,487,892, forward strand.
GACTGTACGAAAAATATTTTCAAATTGTTTCTCTGAAATCTCTTTTGGCTGACTATCCGTGGTTAAATTTTCTTCATATTCTTCGGGATCTTCCCGTGCATCTAAATTAAGCAGGTCGGAATCACTCAATTTTTAGAATGAGATTTAATGAACTCTTGGACGTTATCATTGAAGGGAAGAAAGAAATGAAGGACGCACGAACTGGTCACCAATGCATGAAATCACATGCTTTATAGATAAAATTTCCCAACTGTTATACAAGCAAAATAGTTACCACTTTAAAAACTACAATGATCATAAAAGAGAAGCTAATTTTTCGACGTGTAATAACAAAAACAACTCATCCCAGAAGACGATTTGATTACCTTATTATTGGAATTGATTCTCCTTTTTGTGACATGCAGAAGTGTCGAAGGGTCTCGAATCTGTGGGCGTACTATAGCAGACGACATAAATTTTGGCGGTAAAAATTTGGAACATAGTATACATAGTGTACATGGAAGTAGTGTAGTATGCCATTAAAAATAACTTTGTAAAATGTTTTAAACCAGTAACTAAATTATTTCATTCTGGTGAGTGATTTTTTAAAATAGTTAGCCATAAAAATGTATAGATAGAAAATTATTAAAATCTGTAACATTTATTTTTAAGATGAATATAGGAGCACTAATTGAATTTGGGTATCAAAAAAAAAAAAAATGATGCACTAATCCAGGGATTACTGTAGTTTGCAATGCAATAAAACAATATCAGTTTAATAAATAATTTCTTTTGCTCTTTTGGTGCTTTGTTCAGTGTTGATAATAAAGAATCACAGTTCTGTTAGTTTATTAACTATATCATGCAGAACAGATTCATTCTCAGTGATTAGTAGCATATAATGGTGTGAGATTGAAGTGCTGCATTTCACTGGTTGAGTTTATTAATTCAAAAATTGTTGGAATAAGTGAAATATGGTTAGATGTGGATGATCCCGATAAGAACAGAAATTGAGGTCATGATGATTTTTTGTGAGGACAGAAAAAATGGGGGTAGGGAGTGTGTTTGATGACAGCAGGAGAATCATGTCTAGACAAAGTGGAGATGCAAGTGGAAACAGTGGCAGTGGTTATGAGGCAGTATAGTGTCAGGAAGTTGACAGCATGAGATATTTAGTCAGATGTTGCTATAATCCAGAGAATATGGAGGGCAGTGATGAAGAAATGTATAGGCAATTTGGGTTAGTAAAGAAGTGAAAGAAGGACATTATAGGTGATCAATTAAAGTAATATATATCATAGATTGGAATGATGAGATAGCATCTGGAATAAGGAAAATGAATTTCTTGAATTCTTTAGAGACAATTCTCTTAGGCGATATTGTAAAGGAGGGCACATGATGATGAGTCTTAGATCTGATGATTTCATCAGATAATGTGATTGTGAATGGGAGTATTGCATTCCCCTCCCCCCAAATGGTGAATATAATCGTGAGAGGTGAATGATCTGGGTGTTGGCAGCCATAGAAAACTGTTATGAGGAAAGGATATATGTGGAACTACAAGACCAGTGATTATGAAAAGCTTAAGAGACAATTTGGAGCTATAGCATGGAATGAGGAGTTAAGGGGAACAGAGATAAATGTTGCCTGAGTACTGACGAATATGAATGAAGAGATGTTAGACGAAGAGATGTCTAACAGTGCATCAGTGTGTGAATGCATTCCAAAGATGTAAAGACTGAATAATGTAGGTGCCAAATGAATGAATGAATGAATGCATGAAAGGATAAAGCATAAACTCTGGAAGAAAGCAGCACTGTGGATAACACAAGATGCATAATAGCAATAATCAGTTACACGAAGAGTATAAAGAGTAGGCCAGGATGGCAACTCAGCTGGTAATGATAGAAGAAGTAATCAACAAACTGAACCAAGAAAAATCCTAGAGTTGTTTTGAAATGTAGCAGGTAGAAGAATAATTATGGTAAGATGAAAATAGTAGACTGTTAACTGCTGTAGAAGACATACTCAAAAGTATTCCATGAGCAATTCCATCAATTATTTCATCCTCATCAGTGTGATATCATGAGAAACTGTAGTGGACAGGAAATGGGAGAGGATGGACTGTTGATGAGCAAGCAAGAGGCATATAAGGATTTAAGTAAACTTTATGTCAATAAGACCTGTTAAGATATATGTTGATAATATATCAATGGGTATCTTAAGGGATCAAAGGACGTTTATCTTCAATTAATTTTCCAGGGAGTTAATGATAGCCTTAACATACATGTTTAATACGAATCTTGCAACAGCACAAGTCTAAAAGGAGAAGAAAGATAATTATTCAATTTTATAAAGATGGTGATAAAACTGAGTCTACTAATTATAGGCCAATCTGTGTATCCAGAGTTGTTCTTTAAGTGTTGGATAGGTTTGTGAGAGATAAAATAAGATAGAGAATTGGGTTGATAAAGCAGTATTCCCTGTAATGGTCAGCAAATAATTTAAATATGATTTTACATAAGTTGGATTTAATTCCCTCTCACACATTAATCACACACTATTGCTTACATGTTTACAGGATGTGTATGCTGGTGCTTACACATCCTATGTTTTAAAATATAAATATTATCAGAAAATATTAAAGAGTTCAATTTGGCCGTTCAACCTTCTGTATGAATGAGCAAGAGATGATTGAACAGTGGCTTCTTTGTTCTCTTCATAAAACCTTCACAACAGCTGACTAAAAACATCATATATTTCTTTTTGGATTTTAAAGACCATGAGGCATTAGGATTCATCCTCCAATTGCTATGACTACCTTCATACTGATGTTAAAAACATAACTTTACTAGCATTATCCAGAAATTTTCATCATGGGAAAAGCATTACAAGGAAGTGCCATTTCAAGAGTGCTGAATGTACACAAGGGGAAATCTATGATAAAAATGTTTATAAAAAGACATTTGTATCATGGCAGGCAACATAAAAATTAACTTCGCAAACTTGTAAATATGCAGAGTACACATTACATAACTGGTACAGAATTTTTTAAAAGATAATTAAGATAAAAGACAGATAAAAGATAAAATACAGGAAGGGTAGTAAGCACGTTGCCTAGGTATGACTGTGGTGAAATGAGGTGGAGAGCAAGGATTATGAATGATATGTTGGCTGAAATGTGTGAGGAGAGGGGAGTACAGTTTGTTAATGTGTGGAATGAGTTTGAAGGATGAAGTGAACTATATAAGAGAGAGATGGACTGCATTTGAGTGGTTATGGGGCGAGTTGCTTGAAGAGACTACTGCTGGAAGGTAGAGAAGTGAGTACAGAGAATGAATCAGATCAAGTGGGAAGTGATGTGGAAGAGCAGGAGAGATTGAAGAGGTGGTTATGAATGAGGAAGTGAGTGGCATGAGTATGGAAAATGAGAGAATGGATGTGCATGAGGAACAGGGAGGGCTCAGAGTGGACAGGGGTACACAGCATGAGAAAGTGGATGTTCCAAGAGGATGTGTAGACAGGAAAGGAATAGGATGATCTGGGATCAAGAGGAAACAGTTGGAATTGAAGAGGGTTCTAAAATGAATAAGAAGAAAGGGAAATGGCCCCAGTTGAACATGGAGAAATCACATCGAATGAGTGATATCAGTGGAACTAGTAGATCCAGAATTGAGCTGTTGTATTTGTATACAAATGCTAGAAGTGTAAGAAACAAGGCAGATGAAATGGTTGCACTAATTGAGTCTGTTCACCCAAATATTGTTGGAATAAGTGAGACATGGTTAGATGAGGAGGACATTCTGACAGGAATAAAGATGGAAGGGAATGATGTGAGGATAGAAGGGGCAAAAAGGGAGAGGGAGTGCTATTGATGATAGAGAAAGAGTTATCTCCATACAAAGTAGAGATGCAAGAGGGAAATAGTGCCAGTGGTTTTGAGGCAGTATAGTGTGAGACAGAGGTGAATGGAATGAAATACTTGGTTGGAAGTTGTTATAGACCAGGTAATGTGGATGGTACTGACTATGAAATGCATAATCAAATTATCCAAGCAAATAACAAAAGAGTGATCATTATGGGCGATTTTAATTATGGCAATATAGACTGGAATGATGAGATAGCAACTGGAAGTAAAGAAAATGAGTTTGAGTTTTTGAGGGATAACTACCCCAGACAGTATGTAACAGAGTGCACACGAAGATTGAGGGTCATGGATTTGGTCATCAAAGGATGCAATTATAAATGAGGTGTCAAATTACCCACCAATTGGTGAGAGTGCCCATGAGGAGATCACCTGGGTGGTTGCCAGCAGTGTGAGGACCTCTGTAAGAAAAAGGTATATGTGAAACTACAAGGGGGGGGGGGGGGATTATGAAGCGCTCAGGAGACAGCTTGCAGGTGTAGTATGGAATGTGGAGTTAGCTGGAAAAGAGATCAATGCAGCTTGGGGGGATTTTCAAAAACTATCTAGTATATGCAATGTCTAAATGTATTCCAAGATTGAGAAGGTTAAATAAGGTACATGTGAAATGGATGAATAAAGAGATTAAGCATGAGGTATAAAGAAAAAGAGCATTATGGAGGCAGCATAAGAGAAGTGAAATAACCAATTTCATGAGGTCTACAAAGACCAGGAAAGGTGGGTGATTTGGTTGGTGAGGGTAGCTAACGTGAGGTATGAACAGCAGTTAGCTAATGAAGCCAAAAAGAATCCTAAGGAGTTCTTTCGATATGTAGCCAGCAAAAGAAAGAATGATTATGGAAGGATGACGTTGATTGGAGAAAATGGTATAAAGATAGCTGTTGCAGAAGGTGTGGTGGAGATACTTAATGAGCAATTCATAAAGGTCTTTCAATCTTGTGAATGTGACTTCATGGAGAGATCGAGAGCAGTTGATGATGGGGAGAAGAGACTGACTGTAAGTGAACAAGAGGTGTATGGGGAGTTGAGCAAACTAGATCTAGATAAGGCTGTGGGACTTGATAATATATCACCATGGTATTCTGAAGGAATGTGCCAGGGAGTTGACACTGGGGCCTTGACATTTTTTTTTAAATGATTCTTGCACTGGGTCAAGTTCCTAAGGAGTGGAAGGAGGGCAAGATTGTGCACTTCATAAAGGAGGTGATAGAACTCAAGCATCAAACTATAGGTCTATCTGTATGTCAGATGTTGTAGTTAAGTTGCTGGAGAAGCTTGTGAGAACCAGAATCCAGAATTGGGTTGACAACAATGGTATTATCTTTGATGGACAGCATAGATTTGCTAAAGGGAGGTCATGTTTTAGTAATAATCTACTTATGATTACAATAAGGTGACTGCTTCCTTGGACAGAGGAGAAGGATACACAGTAATATACTTAGATTTTGAAAAGGCTTTTGATAGATTACTGCATGATAAGTTGATAGTCAAACTAGAGCGGATGGGGTTGGATATTAGATTGGTGCATTGGATTGGAGACTGGCTATCTGATAGATATCAACAAGTTGTGCATGGGAAGCAATATCCAGGAAAAGGAAAGTCACTGGTGGTGTGCCTCTGGGGTCTGTTTTAAGGCCATTACTGTTTAACTTGTATACTAATGATATTGGTGAAGATTTGGATGGAGATATTCAGTTGTTTCCAGGTGATGCAAAGTTGGGATGAACTATGAAGAGTAGAGATGTTGTGGCCTTACAAGAAGACTTGAATAAATTGAGTGATTGGGAATGGGGATGCGAGTTCAATGTTGCAAAAAAGTAAGGTTTTAAAATTTGGAAAACAAAGATGGGATGCAGAATTTATGTTTGGTGAGGATATATTGTCGTGGGTGGAGGAAATAAGAGATCTTGAGGTGATAGTGGATAAGGATCTGAAATTTAGAGGACACATGGCCAAAATTGTGAAGACAATACAAAGGCTTCTGAGAATGATGCAGAAGACACTGGCTTGTAGAGGTAGGGAGATTCTTGATCTATTGTATAAGGCTTTGATTAGGCCACACATGGACTATTGTGCCCAGATTTGGTCACCTGGTTTTCAAAAGTATGAAGAGATGTTGGAAAGGGTACAGACACGACTGACTAAGGTGGTTTCTAACCACTGGAATGTCGAGTATGAGGGAAGATTGAAAAGATGCAACTTGCAGAGTCTGGTGGACAGGAGGAAGAAGGGAGATATGATAGAGACTTACAAGTTAGTAAGGGGTTGTTATAGGATCAATGCTGGAAAGGTTCTACAGAAAACAGTGGGAGATAGGGGAGAACCAGAGGTCATCCCTGGAAACTGTATAAAGAGGGTGTGAGTAGGGGAGTGAGAAGTAGGTGTTTTTCATGCAGAGTTGTGAATGATTGGAATACCTTGCCTGAGAGCGTGGTGTCTGCAGACACTTTGAGTGTGTTTAAAGCATGGTATGATGAGCTGCGTGCATGATAAAAGGACCTCCCAGATGAGTCTTTGACTCCATGGGTTTTGGGTAATAATAATAAAAATAATAATAATCAGATGAGTATCAGATAATTTTTTTCCCCTTTATATTTTTCATTTCTGGATCAATTTTGGTGCTTTTATGCATGGATTTGCTTTTCCTTATTCATTCCTTTTTAGTCATGACTGCACTCACCCTGGCTCACACAAACACTAAAAATTATGAAAACACACACATAAACTGCATAGGCTGTCTGGTTTGCAAACCCGTCAAGTGGGTGTGAATAGCATATGCACAATAAGTAAAATGTTTAAAACTGAAATTTTTTTCATAGCCCTTTCAGGATAATTTCCACAAGTCCAAATTTATGTAAGTTGGGAACTGCCTATATTTCTGTGAAATCATTCTAAGTTTTCATTAAAATACCTTCTTCACTCCCTCATTTTCACAAAGAAGCAATGTTTGATGAGAATGTGTAAGGGAACTGGCAATGACTTACAAGTTTCAATTCTGGTAGAGTTCTAAGGGACTGGAAAGAGGGCAAAATAATTCCTTTGCATAAGAGAGATTCTAAGAATGCAAACACAACCAGTAACTTAGGGGTGGTGATAAAAGTATGGGAAAATTTAGTCAAAAAAGAGAATTCATGAATGGGTGGATATTCTAATCCACCCACTTTTCCATATTCATTCCTTTTTAGTCATGACTGCATTCACCCTGGCTCACACAAACACTAAAAATTATGAAAAAACACACACACACACACACACATAAACTGCATAGGCTGTCAGGTTTGCAAACCCATCAGGTGGGTGTGCATAACATATACACAATAAGTAAAATGTTTAAAACTTAAATTTTTTTCATAGCCTTTTCAGGATAATTTCCACAAGTCCAAATTATGGATACTCTATGAGGGGCTACATACTTTGTGAAGGATCAGTCATGCCTTAATAATTTGCTAACTTTTTATAATAGTGACAGCTGAGTGGAGAGAGGAAATAGCTACACAATGATTCTGCTGGATTTTGAAAAGGCATTTGACAGAATACAACATGGAGCTGTGTTATGCAAATTACAACAAAGGGGATGGATATGACACTGGTTATATGGATAAGAGGGTGGCTGATGGACAGATATCAAAAAATGTACAGTATTTACTCGAATATAACTCACACTTTCTTTTTCCCAAAATTAAAGCTAAAAAAGTTGGTGCGAGATATATGCGGGGGATTTTTGGAAACTAAAGTTTTCAGGAAAAAACTGAAAATGGGTATGACTTATCAAGAATCTCCTATTTTTTCCTTGTGTGCATCATCAAAGTCATCTACCCAAATAGTGTTCATCTTCTTTCCCATTATTTCAAGCAAAAATTACCAGTAATTTACAAGACTTCAGATACATAATGAACAATACTTTAAGAATGACTAACGAGAAGTGAAAGAAGAGCGTGAAACAGACAGCAATGGTAGGCTAGTAGAGATAGAGAAGCTATGAATATGTGCATATGATTGGTGTGGTATTAACAAAAGATCGTACAACCCAATGACAAAGGCAAGCCAACAATTGTTGAGTTGAAATGCTAATTCTCTTCAACCAAATTCCATAATATTTGAAACCGCCATAACAACATTCACTATATATTTCTTAGAAAAATAAACAGGCAAAACACAGTGTAGTGTTTTGCCTGTTTATTGTTCCGACAGAACTTTTCATTAAGTTAAGGGGATAATAAATCCCTCATTAAAGCCGAATACAAAACTCGGAGATTGAAATCTACGAGTTTCATGCCGAAGAACTATCGGCGAGTCCAAGCATAAGTCAACACCTGGGTAGTACAACACTAGGGCAACTCGTAGCAAAGGTGGAGCAAGCTGCATCACTATCCTTAATATTTTCTCATAATGTAAAATGCAGCTCTTAGGAGATGTATTACTGTTTTACATTATGAGAACCCATTTATTATTATTACTACGATAAAGAGCCAAGAGGCTCTTTATCGTAGTAATAATACCACCTAATAGTAATAAGTCCACCTGCCCGCTTCTGCATGAAGCGGGCAGGTGGACTCACACACATCATCAGTATGTTAGTTACAATTCACGGTACAATTATATTTGATGTTAGCCTTTGTTATCTGTCATAATGACATCGAAAATTTCAAATGCAATCGAACAAACACTTATTGTGCATAACTGAAAATCTGGAGAAATGTTTGGACAACAGTTTTTAGTTAGGTACTGTGTTTGGCAGTATAACATATGGTTTTGCTCGAGTCTATACAGCATAGTTTCTGTGGGAGGGGACATGTGATTCATTAGTTTATTCCAGTTGTCTCTAATTTCACTATTTGTTGAGGAATATATTACACAAACTGCAAATGTGTAATATATTTTATCAGTGATACATATATAATTTATAATTGTATCCGTGATACAATAAAACGACTTGTTTTTCTTGCATCTGCAGTATAGTGGCTGTGTCGAGTAAATACGGTGTATATGGAAGAGCAGAATACAGGAGAAAGCAGGTGACTAGTGGTGTGTTGCAAGGTTCAGTGCTAGGACCACTACTGTTTATTTTGTACATAATGATACAGGAAATATTAAGTCGTTTGCTGATGATGAAAATTAAGTATAGTAATAGTTAATCAAGACGATGTGGAGAGCTTGCAGGATGATTTACACAGGCTCAGTATGGGCAAAAGATAATGGGTATCAGTTTAATATGGAGAAATGTAAAGTTATGCATTTTGGGATAATAGATTACAAGCTGTGTACCACATTGATGAAATTGCACTCCAGGACACACACTGCTAAGTTATCTCATAAGATGAGCTACCTTAGCTACTTGGCTACTGAAGAACACACTAACATGTAGAGATAAGGACTTTAATAGGTCCACATCTGGATTACTGTGCTCAGATCTTGTCTCCTGGATTTCTTGGGAACAAGGAAGTGGTGGAGAGGATTCAGAGGCGAGCAATCAGGATGGTGAGTAGTATGTGGAATATTGCCTATGAGAATAGATTGAGGATGTGTGGATTGCAGAAGTTGGTTGATAGGTGAAAAAGAGGGAATTATTATTATTATTATTTCGGGCAACTCCAAGGAGTCGACAGACTCATCGAGGGAGGCCCTAACATCATGTCAAGAACAACTATTTGACATTCACACGTATCTATCATACCTCGCCTTGAACTCATTCACGGTCATAGCACCCACAACAGACTCTGGCAGCTTATTCCACTCATTTACCACTCTCCAAGTAAAAAACCTAGTTCTAACACCCTTGTTAACTACATTCTTGCCTAGCTTCCATGTATGGCAGTAGATGGCATTGGTGTAGTTGCAGTTCGTTGTAGTTGGTGGAGACAGAGTGTTGTAGAGTAGATGCACTCCCTCGATGAGTCTTTGGACTCCCTGGAGGTGTCACATAATAATGATAATAGTAAATTCAGAGGGACTACAGTAATAGTTAGAATGGACAGTTTGCTTTTAAGTATAAATCCTACCCATGAAAAGTTGTAAAGCAATGGTATATCAGCCTGTGGGTAGGTTAAGAGATTTTTGTTTTTGTAATTGCATTTTTTCAAAACTTTTTACATAATTCAGAAACCCTGCTCTAGAGATTAAAGATCAAACTGCAATAAGCATGGTGCTAGTACCGTATATACAGTACTAGTATGGAAATAAAAGAACTAGTAATAGGAAAGCTTGCATGGGTAAAGAACGTTGTAGACCCCAAAGTTGGTCTAGATCATAGGTTCCCAAAGTGGGTGGTACCCCCCCCTCCCCAGTAGGCACTGAACCCTTCTAGGGGGGGGGTTATAGTGGGATCAGAAGCATTTGGGGGCGTTCAGGCGGTCTAGGGATCAGTGGCTCTTTATGGAAGAAATTAATAATATATATTTAAAAATTAATTATTTTTGTGATTTTGCGATTAGATAATTATTTAAAATTTAAATATTGAATTTTAATTCATCTTATGTCCGTCTTACACGATCAATTTTTTTTTTTTATCAATTTTCTATTTCAATTATTTAATCATTTGAAAATTTACCATGTCAGATAGAAATAGATGTCAATTTTCTATGTCAATGAGAAAATTGAATGTGTCATACAGGATATTTTAACTTCTATTTTTTATATACTTAAAAAATTTATTCATTTTTTGCTATTGTAAAAATTGATCATGCCATACAGGCTTTAGTCTAACCACGCAGCAGATGAGTTTTAACTAATAGCATGTCGGTTTACGTAGGTAATTCACTCAATTCAGCATGTTTTGACAGGAATATGGGTGCTTGCAGTGACTTGTTCAAAGCACGAGTACAATGGTATCACAAACAAGTCAATGCATGCAAGTCGATTTGGGCTAGATTTCAAATCTATAAATACCAGTGGTTTAGGAATAAGTTTCATTATTTTTTGTGTGCTTTGCCAACAATCATCAGTCGAAAGTGTGATAGATAAGTGGAGTCATACAAAGTGTACATTAAATCTTTTATTTTGTGACTATTTTTGCAAATTTTATTACTTCATTATGTCTGAATATAAGAAGAAATGTCGACAGTACAGTATTGAGTATTTGAAATATGGTTTTATTCAAACTGTTATAATGGGGGCATTACAAAATTTATGTCTTGCAAAGTGGGCGGTGGCCCAAAAAAGTTTGGCAACCTATGGTCTAGATGATGGAGAGGATCTTTTGCCGATTACAATGAGGAATGAAATTCATCTCCCACCTAAAGCCATTTACAAACATCCATGCCCATGGTGGGATCCAAACCTACAGCCTAATGTTCATGTTGAAGTTCAAAGGAGAAAACAAGTCTAGAGATGATAATTGCTAACAAAATTTATTTAGCCAATAAATTACTATGCCAACATTTCACCTTGGTCAACTAGGCATCTTCATGGGTGCAAAATATTGGAAGGCAAACACAGAGTATGAAAGACAGGATTAGAAGTAATAACTGGCACCCTCTATAGGTAGATTAATGGAAATTCATCTCAAAAGGTCTTAAAATAACGGTCTTCCATATTTTAGTTAAAGTGAGGCAGCCAAATCTGTTCAGATTTGGTGAATGCTGTAATGTTATTGCAGATTTTAGGAATAATTTTTACTGATTTATATCTGTTCCTATATAAAACACAGTTTTTTTTACCCCACTGGATCCAGATATGAATATCTGGATCCAGTCTGCTACTCCAGAGAGATTGCAGGGGCAGGCAATTTGACACAGTTTCTGTGTCCCTCTAGACAGATGGTGGTGGTTATTCCTTTTTGTCCAAAACAGGAAAGCTTGCATGGGTAAAGAATGTTGTAGACCCACAAGTTGGTCTAGATGATGGAAAGGATCTTTTGGAGAGCAGATTGGTTTTAGTACATCTTAACAGCCAACACCCAAGGATCCATTTCGCCATAGGAAAAAAAAAGTCACCTGCCCTTCTTTGACACCAATGTTCACTCTAAGCTGTTGCAAATTGGTCAAAAAGGGAATGCATGCACCTAGTAATAGCATGAATAGAATTTTTGCTTTCAGAATTTCCAATTTACAGTCAATATTTTTTGAACTCCCGTTGACGACGTGAGGAGCTTAAGGATCTTTCTCAGCCATAGCCAAGTTAGCTAATCTTGGGCATGGACAGCCCCCCCCCCCCCCAAGTTCATCTGGGGTTTTTCATCCCACAAGCAGGCAAACTGGCTCCATGTACACACAGGCTAGTCATAGGATATATTACTTAATCCCTCATTAGGAAGGCTCAACCAGTCCTAAGGGGTGGTCGAGGAAAGGGGGAACCCCCACAAGAATAAAATAATTTTTTTGAACATACTATAAAAAATGAATTATATGATAAGTCATACTTGTCACTTATTTTATTTAGTAATTTCTCCAATATTCCCACTCCAATATTACTCTAACCCGTTCCAACGTAATACACTCTAATAAGTTACTTTCGGCCTGCAACATGTGGATGAACCGACACAGAGGTTGCAGAGGCATATTTGTTTAGTATCTACTGTCTAGACACAGTACAGTCATTTAAACTCATGGAAACAGTGATGGAGTTTTGTAGCTATGCAGATTTAAGTGAATTAATTTAATGCTCACAATTTTTAGGTTATAGCTAAACAAAAAAAGGACAACATCAGTATGAGAAATAGTATATAGTTTTAGCAAATTAAACATTCAAAATGTTATTGTCAAAATTAAAGCAGAAAAGAACTACAAATTCATTTAAATTTAAATGGCTGGACAAATATATTGAAACAGCAATGCCAAAGTCAAAGAACAACATGCACAGACCACTGCACACATCGAGTCTGAGACTGGAAACTTGCAGACAAATTGTTTTTTTTTTTTCATGCACATGGGCTGGCAAAATTTAGAGGAAAGATAGCTTGACATTCTGGTCAGCAGACTACAATGGATGATTATTCTTTTCTGTCTACAGAAAACCTACCCCACTCAAAGGTGCATAACATCACCTACCACATCACACCCATTCCAGCAGTTTTGCATTATTAAAACCTTGGCTAATTGAGTTAGAACCATTTGCTTGGTTCAAACTAGTCTCTCTCCACAGAAATCAATCACATATGGAACGTTCATTATCTTAGCCAATGGCTAAGAAAATAAATTCAACCCCCCCCCCCCCCCACAAAAACCAGAATAATTCTCTGTCTGGAACACCTCAGAAAAAAAACTCATGAGTTTTAAAAAGGCAGGACATACAGACTGCTTTCAACTCTCATATCAAAAATTAGCTAACCTTATCAGCTCATTGGAAGTTCCATTTCATCATCATATTTTCCACTCCAGCAGAAAAAGTTGGAATTAAGCCTATCCAAATTGGGCAAACAAAATGCAAAGCTGCAGAAATAATATTACTCTGACATTCTGATTAAAACAGTATTAATTAATTCAGTGGGAAATACCAATAATTTCATTGCTGACAGTTGACTTTTACCTTTCCAAGAATGTTTTCCATATTGCACAAACTCTTACATCCTTCAAAATTCACATCAATATCTTCAATCTCCTCATGGATGTGATGGAATTATGAAAATGGGCTCCTCATGGAGCCCATTTTCATAATTCTTCTACATTTATCTCTATGTAATCATTTACAGTTTCTAATGGAAGTTCTGTTATTTTACAATTTGTTTCACCTGTCTTAACTAATTAGGTTTTCCTCTCTTACTCCTTCAAGGAACAACATGGGTTTACTAAATGCAGGTCATGTCTGAGCAATCTGCTCATATTTCATAATAATGTTACAGATGAGTTGGATAAAGGAAATGGATATACTATGATACTGGCAAACGTTGCCAAAGCATCTGATAGGATACCAATGAAAAGCTGTTGTATAAACTAGGGAATATGGGATTGAAATATAAACTATAGGCTTGGATAAGTGAGCAGCTGACAGACAGGTATTAGAAAGTGATATATGGGGGATGTGAATCTTGAAAGAATTAAGGTGACCAGGTGTGTCCCAGGGATGATCAGTCCTTGGACTACTGTTGTTTAATCTATACATCAATGATATTGGAAAAGGGCTGAGAGGAGATCTGCAGCTGTTTGCTGATGATGCAACAACAGGTAGAACAATCAGAGATGCTATATTTACAGGGTGATTTGAATAGGCTCAAAATTTAGGCAAATGATAATGTCTATCAATTCAATGTTATTCAGTGTCAAGTTATGAATTTTGTGCTACTGACACATACCTGAATGCTAACAATGGCATCTTTCCTAATATCCTCATTTTTAATGTGATACTGCTATTGATGCCATCTCTTCACTCCACTAATCTTTTGCAGAACTCTCATACCTGAGGTCTCCAGTCTGATCAAATGTTTTATTTCTAAGCCAACTCTGGCATTTATAAGTAAAAATTGGTTTGAACGCTGTCTTATATACAACTAATTTAGTGTTTTGACTAATTTCTTTCTTATTCCATATAAATTTATTCAGCTCACTTCCTACTATACCAGCTTTACTAATTGTGATGATGCAACAATAGGTATTGTCTATCTCCATATTTAATTTCCTATCTACACTAAAAACCGTGCCTAAACAGCTGAAATGTTTTACTTGTTTTATAAGTTCCCTATTCAGGTTACAGTTGATAACTGCAATTTTTCTGCCTATTTTCATACCAAATTTATTACAAGTATAACATCATCTGCATAAAGTAAACACTAAGATTAACATTGCCAATTTTAATATCAGATTTAATACCACTTTCCTTCATAACATGTTCCACATAAATAATGAATAACAGTGGAGTTAATGTGCACTCTTGCAGCACACTTGATTTAATATCAAACCATCTTCCTGCACCTCCTTCAATCCTAACTGCTGACTTACAGCTTAAATTGAGGCTATGTTTTGCTTGATAAAACTTCCCATTTACACCACATAACTCTAGCACTTAAAAGAGTTTCCCTCTTGTCATATGCCTTTTCCAGATCTACAAAACTTGAATACAAATCCTTGTTATATTCCCAAGATTTTCAACAGTTTTTTTTAAGTGAAAATCCGATTCTGATCCTTTTTCTGATTCTAGCTTGTTCTTCAAGCATAAATCTTACCAGAAACACTGAGTAGAGAAATATTTCTGTAATTCTCACATTCAGGTTTATTTCACTTATAGATGGGTACTATGAGATCTTTGCTCTAATCATCCAGAATTTGACCCTGTAATCACGGCCTTCTGAATTGTGCCATGTAAAACTTTTATACTTTCATATTTGAGCATTTCTGGTCAAATTTCATCTGCTTCAGCAGTCTTTCCACATTTCAGGTTTTTGATGACCTTTTCTACTTCAAGTATGGATTTGCATTCCTGTTGATATTTATCGTCTGATTCCTTTTACAGCATTCTTTCCTCCATTTAAGTTTTTTTCAATAGCCCCCAGAATATATTGCCATCTTCCTGATATTTTATTATTAAGAGAGACCTCCAGGAAGGAAACTGATCGAGGGAGGCATACTATTCACACCAGCTGTCATAACTGTTCTCGAATTTATTCACACTACTTGAACAAATGCAACATCAAATGGTAGTCCATTCCAATCATGCACCATTCTATGAGAGAAAAATCTAGTCCTCACCCTCTTCTTGACAGCATTCATTCTCAACTTCAAAGGATGCCCTCGGGTCTTTTCCCCATCCTCCATAAAATGAAAAATTCTATTTACTGAATGTATAGAAGTTTCAGAAGTTTGTAACTCTTAACCATATCATCCCTCTTTCTCCTGTTTGCTAGTGTCTGCAGCCTACAAATTCTCAATCTGCTTCCATAATCAGTATTCCACAATCCTGATATCATTTTTGATAATCTTTTTTGCACTTTCTCCACTGTATCAGAATCACCACAGAAACTAGGAGACCAGACCTGTGCACAACAGTAAAAGTGAGGTCTAATCAAGACCTTGTAAAGAGGCAATATAACTTCCTTATCTTTACATGTGAATGTTCATTTCAGAATTGCAATTATTCTCCGAGTTGTATTTACAATTTTTTGCTTTATGACCCTTGCACTTGAACTTCCTGTCTACTAAAACTCCAAGATCCCTAGTCTCATCAGTTTCTTCAAGCATAATCCCACCAATATAATACGGCATTGGATATCTAATCACATCAAAGTGCGTGACTTTACATTTACTAACATTGGAATTGACAGCCATTTTCACATGCCCACAATTCCAGCTTTACATCAACAGCGAATAGCTATACGTTCCATGTCAAATCCTATCTTTGCATCAACAGCAAAAAGCTATACGTTCCATGTCAAAATCCTTTCCAATGTCATTAATGTCAGATTAAATAACAATGAACCAAGGAGTGATCCTTGCAGCACACCACTGGTTACATTGAATCATGCAGATTCACACTCTCCCATATACAACGTTTTGATATCTGTCAATCAGCCATCCTCTTACCCATGCCAGTAGCTTATAATCCAATCCCATATTCTCCAATTTATGCAACAGTCTTCCATGCTGTATTCTGTTAAAAGTCTTAGCAAAATCCAAAAGTGTCTTGGTGTATCCATTCCCCTTATCTAGCTCAATGATAACATTATTATAGAATGTTAGCAAGATGCTATTTAAGTTTAGAGATTCTCTGTCAACTCATATATCAATGCTAGCCCTAACCAACTTTCTCAAAATATTCACCACTCCTGAGATACTGATTGGTCAATAGTTGGATACATTGGTCTTTGCACCACTTCTGTGCAATGGGATTACCATACAATCCTTTCTCTTGTAGAATATTCCAAATACTGAGATTCAAATTATACAGTCTGTTCAAAGGAATAGCCAGTTCAACTGAACATTCTTTTAGAATTCTTGTTTATATTCCATCAGTTATTATTGCAGATGTTTGTACAACAGCTCCAGTACTTCTTCAGTATATTATTATTATTATTACCCAAGACCTCACGGAGTCAAAGACTCATCTAGGAGGTCCTTTTATCACACACACACACAGCTCATCATACCGTGCTTTGAACACATTAAAACTATTGCAGACACCACACTCTCAGGCAAGGCATTCCAATCATTTACAACTTTGCACAAAAAAAAACCTGCCTATCACTCTCCTACTCACACCTTCTTTATACAGTTTCCAGGGATGACCTCTGGTTCTCCCCTGATCTCCCACTATTTTCTGTAGAACGTCTCCAGCATTGATCCTATAACAACCCCCTTACCAACTTGTAGGTCTCCCCCTCTTCCTCCTATCCACCAGACTCTGCAAATTGCATCTCCTCAATCTCTCCTCATACTCGACATTCCAGAGGTCAGAAACTACCTTAGTCAGTCGCCTTTGGACCCTTTCCAACATCTCTTCATCCTTCTGAAAACCAGGTGACCAAATCTGGGCACAATAGTCCATGTGTGGCCTAATCAAAGTCTTATACAACGGAACAAGAATCTCCCTACTTCTACACGTCAGTGTCTTCTGCATCATTTTCAAAAGCCTTTGTGTTGTCTTCACAATTTTGGCTATGTGTGCCCTAAATTTCAGATACTTATCCACTATCACCCCCAGATCTCTTATTTCTTCCACCTCCAACAATGTATCCTCACCAAGCATAAATTATGCATCCCATCTAAGTTTTCCAAATTTTAAAACCTTACATTTTGCAACACTGAACTCGCATCCCCATTTCCGTGCCCAATCATTCAATTTAATCAAGTCTTCCTGCAAGGTCACAACATTCTCACTACTCTTCATGGTTCGTCCCAACTTTGCATCACCTGCAAACAACTGAACGTCTCCATCCAAATCTTCACCAATATCATTAACATACAAGTTAAACAGTAATGGCCCTAAAACAGATCTCTGAGGCACTCCGCTAGTGACTAATTCCTGTTCCTCGACATCACTCCCCCATACACAACTTGTTCATACCTATCAGACAGCCAATCTCCAATCCAATGCACCAATCTAATATCCAACCCCATCTGCTCCAGTTTGACTATCAATTTATCATGAGGTACTTTATCAAAAGCCTTTGCAAAATCCAGGTATATCACTGTGTATCCTTCTCCTCTGTCCAAGGAAGCAGTCACCTTATTGTAATAAGTAAGTAGATTATTACTAAAACATGACCTTCCTTTAGCAAATCCATGCTGTCCATCAAAGATGATACCATTGTTGTCAACCCAACTTTGGATCCTAGTTCTCACAAGCTTCTCCAGCAACTTAACCACAACCTAACACACAGATAGGCCTATAGTTTAATGCTTCAGTTCGATCACCTCCTTTATGAAGTGGTAGAATCTTGCCCTACTTCCACTGCTTAGGGACTTGACCGAATGCAACATCAAGTTTACTCAACTCCCCATACAGCTCTTGCTCACTGACAGTCAGTCTCTCCTCCCCATCATCTACTGCTCTCAATCTCTCCATGAAGTCACATTCACAAGATCGAAAGACCTGTATGAACTGCTCATTAAGTATCTCCACCACACATTCTGCAACAGCTGTCTTTATACCATTTTCTCCAATCAATGTCATCCTTCCATAATCATTCTTTCTTTTGCTGGCTACATATCGAAAGAACTCCTTAGGATTCTTTTTGAATTCATTAGCTAACTGTTGTTCATACTTCTCTTTAGCTACCCTCACCAACCAAGTCATCCTTGCCTGGTCTTTGTAGACCTCATGGAATTGGTTATTTCCACTTCGCATATGCTGCCTCCACAATGCCTTCTTTCTCTGCATCGCATGCTTAATCTCTTTATTCATCCATTTCACACCTACTTTATTTAACCTTCTCACCCTTGGAATATATTTAGACATTGCATCTACCAGATAGTTTTTGAAAATCCCCCAAGCTGCATTGATCTCTTTTCCAACTAACTCCACATTCCATGTTACACCCACAAGCTGTCTCCTGAGCTCTTCATAATCACTCCCCCCACCCCCCTTTGTAGTTCCACATATACCCTTTTCTCACAGAGATCCTCACACTGCTGGTAACCACCCAGGTAATCACCTCATGGTCACTCTCACCAATTGGTGGATGATTTGACACCTCATTTATAATTACATCCTCTGATGAGATGACCAAATCCAAGGCCCCCAATCCTCGTGTGCCCTCTGAGGTAGTTATCCCTCAAAAACTCAAGAAACTAATTTTCTTTACTTCCAGTTGCTATCTCATCATTCCAGTCTATATTGCCATAATTGAAATCACCCATAATGATCGCCCTTTTCTTATTTGCTTGGCTAATTTGAACAACACTCGATGTGATCTCTCAATGCTCGACTAGGCCCATTTCCCTTTCTGCTTATTCATTTTAAAACCCTTTTCAATTCCAACTGTTTCCTCTTGATTCCAGCTCATTCCATTCCTTTCTACACATGCTCTCACCTCCTCTACGGAGCATTCGCCTTTCTCATGCTGTGTACCCCTGTCCACCCTGAGCCTCCCTGTTTTCCTGTTTCTCTTGCACACCTATTCTCACATTTTCTATACTCACATTACTCACTTCCTCATTCATAACCACTTCTTCAATCTCTCCTAACTTACTCTCCTGCTCTTCCACATCACTTTCACCTGATCTGATTTATTCTCTCCCACTCTACTCACTTTTCTACCTTCCAGCAGCAGTCTCTCCAAGTGACTCACACCATAACCACTCAAATGCAGCTCATTGCTCCCACACAGGTCACTTCGTCCTTCAAACTCATTCCACACATTAACAAACTACACTCCCATCTCCTCACACATTTCAGCCAGCATATCATTCATAATCCTTGCTCTCCGCCTCATCTCACCAGTCATAACTAGGCAACATGCTGATCACCCTTCCTGTCACTCTATTCTCTTTTATCCTTCTAAGCAGCCTCCTGATATCCATTCTGATGCTCTCTTTGTCCTCTGTTAAATCATTCGTACCGATTAAAACCATTAACTCCTTTGCTCGCTTGCTCCTCATATCCAATGCCTCAATCACTCTACTCATTTTACCGCCTGGAAAACATGCTTTATGCATCTTACCATTCAGCACACCTTTAATAATGGAGTCGCCATACAACGTCACTCGCTCATCTTTTGTTAACTCTTTCTTGCCATCATGATTTGTTTTAATATTTTTTACCCGAATTTTCTTAATTTCATTCCGCATCCATTTCATCTCTTTCCTCATCCAATCCAATCCAACTTCCGAATCTCACGTCACATTCTCTCTATCATTCAATCTTCCTAATTTTCTAACTCTCGAACCCCTCTTCTAACTTTCACTCACATTCATCCTTCTGTGCTTCCGTACTTTCAGTCCAACTTTCACTATCATTCATTCTTTTGATTTTTTTCACTTTCGATTCCTTCATCATGCAGTTTCCAGTTTCATTCGTTCTCTCAATTTCGTTTCCTTCCGCCACTCCCACCACTTTCGATTCCTGCATCACGGCGTTTCCAGTTTCATTCGTTCTCTCAATTTCGTTTCCTTCTGCCACTCTCGCCTCACTTTAATCCTTTTTAACATCCGTTACGGATTTTATATTATTCGTTTTCTTTTTTACAGATTTTTTTAACATTCTTTCGCCTCTCTTTCACACCATCCTTCTCTTTCAAACATGCACTCATTTCTCCTGTGACATTCTCACTACTAACACTTTCTGTCATAAATTCCTCATTCAGGTTGCACTTCGCACACACCCTCCTTCCATCCGTCCTAAACATCCACAAATCATTTATGTAATCGAAAGAATACATATAGCACACCTCACACTTAACGAAATGACTGAAGTCTAAATTAAAATCGTGGAATGACAAAGCCACTGCCATGTTTTCTGCTGGTACTGCTCTAAGGTCTAATGATAACGAATGCGTAATTATTTCTGTAATTTTGCCATAAAACTCTGCAGTACAATAATCACACCAAAAACCACAATAATACACCATCAAATCAAAGAAAACAATCAACAAAAATCATAGATCTTTCAGGAGCTTTCTAACAGCGCGTTATTTCACCAGATCAGATATACACATGAATTTCCTCATCCACTGAATAGTTAGAGGTTAGTTCAATGTTCCATATACTAATTAGTTGAACAATCACTTCTGCATCAGTCACTAGCATTTCACTTGCATTCAGAAGAGTTTCAAATTCATTCTTTCTTTTACTTGCAGCATAATAATAGAATTATTTTGGGTTGCCTTTAACTTGTAGACTTTTCATATTTTTCCATACAATACTTGTGACTCTTCTGACATGTTGCTTACAATTATCATAAATGACATCCTTATGTACATGGTATTCCTTCCACATCATTTTTTTTTTTTTTTTTTTTTTTTACAAATCTCTTGCTTAATTAGATCATCATCATCATCATCATCCTTATACCCTCTTTTACCTTGCGGTGTCGAGGGTCCATTAATCATCGGACCTCACTCCGTTCACAGGATAAGGTGGTCAGCCTTATGCCCCGGTGTATCCTATGGCCCGTAGTGTTGAGTTCTCAAGGCCAGTTTGCCTGCTTTGCGGGATGAAAAACCCCAGAATAAACTGGGGAAAAAACCCTGCCGTCCACGCCCAAGACTGGCTAACTTGGCTATGGCTGAGGAAGATCCTTCAGCTCCTCACGTCACCGACGGGAATCGAACCTAGGGTTGTGAAGCGCATAACCACTAGGCTAACCGCGCAGCCTGCTTAATTAGATTACATATCCAATCCATTTCACTCCTACTCTATTTATTCTTCAAACTCTAGGGACACGTTCTGATATCATATCATTTAAGTATTTTTCGAAACACTCACCATGTACTGTCAATATCCTTACCATCCAGCAACTGATACCATGGCAGAGAACCCAGAATGCCCCTCATGTGGTCATTATATTCAGCTTTGTAGTACAGCATGTAACATTCATAAACTTAGTCACTTCCCAAGTGAGTACCACATGATCACTGTCACCAACTGGAGGAAGAATAGTTAGGTCTAACTGAAACCCCTCCCTCACCTCTGACATTATAATCAGATCTAACACTCTGACCACGAGTTTCTTTTGTCACATGCTGATTGAGGAAGATGTCTCATAACAGCTCAATAAATTCAATTTCATTCTTCTCATTAGGTTTTACTGCTACCCAATCACTGTTTGGATAAGTAAAGTCCCATTATGATTATGCCTTTCGTACCCAACACCCTACTATGTATTTGATCTCCACCTCATAGCAGATGGCTTCAAACTCATTACTATATAAAAACTTATTAGTGCTGCAGCAGTTATAGGTCTCAATTCTAAATGGATTCATGTCATCTGATATTATTAGAACAGCATGCCCTCTCCTCTCTTATCCTGTCCTGTGTATCCTTCTTAAAAAATACTGTACCTTTTGCACTTCACGCCAATTAATATGTCTGCTTCTGATAGCAAGGTCTCATTAATGTGTACAGTAACAGTATGAGGTCCCAATATATTAACAAAGGCAACACATTACTCCTTTGTTTCTGATACTCTTAGCATTCGTGTACAGACATAATGAGTTACCTGCATGCTCTTTTGTATACTCTTGTCTGTGGTCTGCATGACACAGTTCAACAACTTGCAGATCTCTATTCTAGTTCCTTACTTATGCAGACATCTTTAAACGTGCTTGATAGATCTGAACTAGATGAATGCAGAAGTATTCTCTCGTCATAATATTTCCATAATAATAACCATTCCCATCATTAGCACATTTACTTAACACTGTTCGCTCACTCACTCACACACACACAGAGAGATTCTACACACACACACACAGAGAGATTCTCACAAGTTTTCCTGACTCAGTGTTAGGTCTCACATCAATTAATAAATGTTCAAGACTCTTGATGACAAATGCATTTGAGTGTAGGCTGTCTCTCTTATACAAATCCAATCTTCTCTCAGACTCACTCCACACACCCAAATACTCGCATCCATTCCTTTTACACAGTTATGATGGCAAACATAAAATTGTTTGCCATCATATCCCTTCTTCGTAATTCATTTTCATCATAACTAGGTAATATGCTCACAATTTTTACTTTCCAAATGTTTATGTTCTTACCATGACTTGTTTAACTAGTTTTACAGAGCTGCACTTTCTTACATTTTTCTCTGTATTATCTAAGAGCAACAGGCTGACTTACTTGCCAGGAACTTTTGGTATGCTTTCTTCTTTTCCTGATGACCTCTTTAACTTTCTGAATACACCAAGGAGCTCTGATTTTTCTATCTTCACAGACAGCCTCACCACATGCATCTCTTTCTGAATCAATCAATGTTTTCTTCAGGGTTTGCCAATGAATCTTCAAGGTTTGGTTCTTGTTTTCAAACTCTTTCATTTTTTCTTCAACGATGCTTGTGTATTTTAGTCTACAGTTCACCTCTGAAAGCTGCTAAACTTTGATTTGTTTTAAAACTTTCTTACACACTTTTCTTTTCAATATGAAATTCAATTTTATCCTGCTTAAAATTAAACAGTGATCACTTCCTATTTCAAGTCCTCTGTATACTCTTGTGTCCTAAACCAGTGGGAAAATATCACTATCAGCTATAACAGTCAACGAGATTTCTTATTTCTTGTATCTTCTTTCCATGAATTTGTGCACAATTTTATGTTGGACCATAGTGTTAGCAATAACTAATTCATGTCCTGAACAGAAATCCAGTAGGCATTTACCGTTATTATAGCTTTATACTTTTCTCCAAATTTTCCCAAAACATTTCTTTGTCTGGTAATCATTTCCTACTCTGCTGTTTAGATCTCCAACAAGGACCAATTTTTCCATTTTCATTCAGCCAGCTGCCTTCTCTGCCTCAGAAAATTCCCCCATTTCTCCCTTGGTAGAACCTTCAATGGGACCATAAGAACAAACAAGTCTCATTGTCCAGTTTCCCCCATTCTGATAATAGCCCAGATCGCCCCACTTGATACTGCCTGCAATTCAAACAGATTATCCTCATATTTAGTGTTGAATAGTATAATAGCTAATGCCTCTTTTTCCTAATTGTTACTGCCTGAATGTAACATCTTGTATTTGTTGCTTAGTAAGATCTCACCTGTTTTTGTCGTCTTTGTTTCAGTTATGCCTATTATGTCGATTTGGTACTTTTCCAATTCTGCTAGTTCCATTTTCATTCCAATTCTTTTTCCATTGATGCATCTTAAAGTTGATAGTACCAAACTTGAACTCAGCTGATGATGAGTTGAGATGCGTTCCAGTATTTGTTCCAGTGGCTGACTTTGCACTGTTCACCCTGGTTACCTGACAAAAACAACAGGGCCTTGTTTAATCCAGCAATACCCTAACTGGCATAAAATTCTGCCATGTTATGCCATCGTTTTACATTGGTTTAAGCTAATAAGGATAAAATTTGGTCGGCTAAATCCCAAACTTCCGGCCCATCTGCGTTCATTCAGTATCTGGGAAGATACCTAACAGAGTGCACCACAAGAAGGATTGGACATTAAGTCAGAAAAAACTCAGGTTGGTTCTCTGCTTTCCTTAAAAGGCTAAGCAGATGTCTCCTCATGGTTATAGAACTCTGACCCTTTCATTCTCTAGACTACTAACTTTACTGAAATTAACATTTATGATAGCTCCAAAACATTTTCACACTTTTTTTTAGTATGCCAAAGCATTATTAAAAATGCATTAGGAGTAATAATTTTTAAACACTGTGGAAAAGCAGGAAGTGTGTGAATGGTCTTCATTGTGAATCTTGGCAATTGGGGAGGGGGGGGGGGTGTTTGAGCAAAAACAATTCCAATGAAAAATATAATTTAGTTATAAATATGTGATATTAAACATAATATTCAGTTGGAATTTAGAATTCTGTAAATTCTAGAATTCTATAAATATACAGAACAGAACATATATATATTTAAATTCAAAATATCCAATAGGAGAACTTATTTTTGTAAATATAATTTATAAAAAAATCTGTATTTAACAAATGAAAAAATTTAACTTTAAAAGAAGCTTTAATTTAAAAAGATACATTTTCATTATGTATCTTTTACTAGATAATCAACAATGATACAGTTCAGCTAGTCATACAATCACTTGTGGTTCAAAAGTTAACAATGGTTAAAACTGAAACTTCCTTACCATGAGATTGATTATTTACAGACTTGGCATGGATTTTATTTATTTTTATGTGAATACCAAACATAAATGGTTGGGAATTATAATACATCAGTAACATGAGCTAAGGGTGAGATGCTCCAGAAACTGTTCTAGAGACCAAACATTTAACTTTTATGAGGCCCATTTCAGGGAGTCAATATACAGTCATCTAGTAAAGAAATCTATTCTCTCAAGACATTCATTAACATCCATGTCCTCAGTGGGATTTCAAACTCACAACCTATTGGTTGGAAAGCAGATAAGCTATTCTGCCAAATATGTTAGCACGTGGGTAGTGTTTGGAATTAAGACTATGAGATCAATGTATTGTCTGTTAATTACATTTTGTTATGCTGTTCATAGTAGAATATTTTGCTAGATAATTAACTTGACTAACTAAAACGATGAAACTGAGAAATGTCCTGTGTTTTAGCACAAGGGGAAAAAAAAAAAGGACAATATCTAATGAACCTATGATGGCTAATTTGATGACACCATCATTTCATGTAGAACATCAAATTGTTAATCATGAGCATGCTTGTTTTTAACCTTTCTGTTCCATCTACCGCTTCTATTGGTGATGTGCATTGATGATTTATTAGTAATAAAATTTATCACTTTCCATTACTGGAAGAAAACTTAGAAGATACACAATTGTTTTATGAATAAACTAGCATGATACACGTGCTTCGTTATGGTATTTAACGACTGTAAATCCATTTTGACTCCAATGACCTTTCCTTTGATTACCATGAACAATTTAAATTTAGCACAACTACCCCCATGTCAGGCAACACCCTGTAATTATTAAAAGTCATGGTTCCATCAAATGACATGACCAACACCACATTCATGTTCAGGTTGAAATTCCCTTTAATTTGATACCTCACATTATATTTTTAGACATTTGTACATAGAATTCAAAATTTATAGATGTTTGTTCTGGATTTAAAGCATAGGGCTGACCACCTTATCCTGTGAACGGTTTGAGGACCGATGATTAATAAACCCTCGACACCACAAGGTAAAAGAGGGAAAAAGGAAAATGAGATATAACATTTGTTTTATAAATTATTATGTTTGTTTTTTTAATTGATTTTGAATTGATATAATAGCATAGTACCTGTGCTTTGCAAAGTTGTTCGCAAAAGTATATATAGTTTGAATAAAGTGAAGCATGTTGATGCAGAAAAACAATGAAGTGAAATTCGAAATATAACATTTGATGAAGAAATAAAAAAAGAGAAGATTGTAGCAAAAAAATAACGTGAAAAATACTTATAACCTTTTTTCTCTACTATGGAAGTGAAGTAGGAGTGAAGGACCTCTTTGTAAACCACAGTGGTGGTGGTTCTCCCCTCAGGTGCTAGGATCACCAGACTGCTGGGTGAGCTCACTCTGGAGCAGGCCACATAGAACTGCCTAAAGTCAATCACTGCCCCTAGAACTTCTTGATGGTCATAGCAAAGCAGACCTTGAGGAGAAACTACAGTCACTTGAGCTCGAAGAGGTACTCAGATGGCATAAGTGGTATGAATACTGACCCCCCCCCCCCCCCATGAGCACAGCTGGTGAAAACTGTGGCCTCGATGGCATTCCTGTGAAGGGTCTTCACTCACAGCCTGGTGCCACTGCAGAGTTTGGGCAGGTTGAGGTTCTGTAACAATATCACTGGATCCCCCACTTTTGAGGAAAAGCTTGTGTGCTGGGAAGCAAGGAGAATTGAGGATGATGCGGTCCACTCCATGGAGTAGTGGACCATATCATCCATTTGCACCACCGAGTCAACCAACCTGTAGTTCATTTCTGCTCCTTCAAAAGAATTAAGTAGAGTGTCATTAATGACAGCAGCCTTGTCGTTCTTGGGGATCAGAATGGCATGTTCTCACAGCCAGTCCATGGACTTCTCCTTGATATCGGCAATATCAGGGTATATCCTGGCTGTGAGGTCTGCTAGGGTCATCACTACTGAGCCCAGGCCTGCAGTGATGGTCACCTTTCCCTCGGACTTGGGATACTCTGTCCCCTATTTTGAGTAGGAGTTCAGAGAATTGCCCAGTGGAAATCACCTCTGAAGTGGGCTCTCGTGTTCTTCCTGAGATAGTTTCCAGATGAGGGGCCATAGATACACCTATAGCTCAAGTTCCCCTTAGCAGTACTGGCAGAGTCTGTTGGAAGTCTCCAGCCAGCAGCACAGTTACTCTCCCCATCACTCCATTGTTGCCCTTCATGTCTTTGAGGGACAACACTCCTCATCCCAAAAAATGCACTTGGGTCATGTTGCTTTCTTTTGAGATGCTGCACAGGGGTGTTTCTATATGGATGAGGTTAAGAGGCAGCCTCACCTCCCTCCAACAGCATAGCAGCGATGCCATGATCACTCCTTATCTTCGCCAGGAGCAAGGTGATAAAGAAGGTCTTCCCAGTAGTGGAGCATCCAGGAAAAAGACCTGCCCAACACCTGACTGAACGCTGCTAAGGTCTTGCTGATAGACAGTGAGCTGCTCATCCATCAGTGAACCCTCGTTATTTGACAGCACTTGTGCCAAGGCATTCGTGTCATAGCTGGTCTCCCTCAGATAGTCCCTGTTCCTGAAGACTCCTCCAGACCTTGTTGACTGAGGCAGGCCATATTGTGGCAAGCCCTGTCCTCCCAAAGCCAACACTGCATCCTGAATCAGCACCAGGCATACATTGTATAGCTCGTTCATCATCTACTGCGCACTGCCTTACGACTCTCTCTCTACCTGTTGCGTGATGTCCTCTGAGAGAAAAAGGCCTGCCCAGAGAGAAGTCCCAAAGACTCAGAGGATCGGAGAATTGACAGAACACCAATATAACTGTGAAGAGCTCCCACAGATTGAAAGGAGAATCACACAGGTCAGCTTCCTCCAGGGTAATGTCCCAGTGCTTGTCATCCTCCAGCAAACCTAATGCCCTGCATGAAGTCTGGAATATGGAATGGAGGACACCATTCATTGTCAAAATAACACTGTGTTGTTTGGGTGGATGTTATACACCCTTCTCAGGATGTGGTCCTTCCTCACTCCTGACCAGCCGTCGACATCCTTCCTCAGCTTCCTTCTCATGAATTTGCTCCTGGCAAAGGTAAGGAGTGATCATGGCAACATCCAGTCAAAAGGGATGAAATTTTAAAAAACTGTTAAAACACTTTCTAAAGATTTTAAAAAGACACCTATATGCCAAAAAAAAAAAAAAAAAAAAAAAAAAAAAAAAAAAAAGCCATAACTCAACAAACAGGAAATACGAAGGATTCTATAATTCACCCCCGTATCTAGATTCGCCCTTTAGGGATTGATTAGTGCAAAATCCTGAATTATGTTTTTAAGCATTTGTATGGGTAACCTTTGTAAGTAAAAACCAAGTTGATATCTCATTTGGCCTAAGAGACGTTGAGGAATCTGAAAACACATTTTACTCCTTTTCATTCCCTTAGGAGTCGAATTTCTAAAAACCCTTCTTAGCGGGTGCTTATTAAGTCATGGGTAGAATATATTCCCCGAATTTCATGTTTCTAGGTTCAGGGGTTTGGACCGGGGTTGATGAGTCAGTCAGAACATTTATTTTTATTTATATATATAGATACACTGATTTATTCTTGAATGCTTCAATGTGCTATTGAGGTCATCCTCAGGTACACGTATACTTTATACACACATGACAAGCACCATTAAAACATAATGATAGTAAGTGCCAAGTTTTGTAATGGTTATTGAAATTGAGTATGCCATAATTTACTAAAACATCATATTTTAGAAGGGCCTTACGTGTATACTCCTGAGGATAACATCAATCTGGATTGAGGAATAAATCAATTTATTTACTCAAAAAATAGTAATCTCCTAAATTTTCCAATATATACAGTTTGATTCTACAGGAAAGAGCATTTTATGTGATATTAATCTTCTTAAACTAATGATGAATGAATTATGCTTTTATTGTAAATAGGGAATCTCCTTGTAAATGATGCTTATGAATGACTCAAATTCATTTTATAATTGATAATATTAACACTAAACAACTCTTTCAGTTTCTTGCCACCTCCTCTCTTAAAGGTGATTGGCAAATCAATTTTAAAAGATGTTCATATGAATCTGTTAATTTCGGTGCTAGTAAAATATGATTTATTGTGACTTCTTGCAAAGAAAAAATTTTGACCTTATGCAACCTCCCTCCCCCCACCACTACTACTAACTTTTTCTAATATCCATATCTACAGATGTGATGAGTTATTCTTTTAGATAATTTCAACCTTCAGTATTCCTTGGCAAAAACAAATCACATCAATTAACATCCAAGTGGGTTCTCTCTTCTGCTCTGAGCATTTAGTGGAATGGCTACTTTTCCTGTATACATTACATATGTATCATGGAATACTGTTATCATATTTCAGATAATGTCTCTAAGAGATTGATTAATGACCCTCTCCCCCACCACACTAATCACTAAATTTCCAATCATATGGGCATTTACTCTGCTGCATGTATTGTACAAAGATAAAACCAAATGCAAACCTAAAATAATACTAATTTCAACAGGTCTACAGTTCCTTTGAACTGACATCAGTAATCATTCACATTCTCTTCTATAACCTTTAAGACACCTATAGCAATTAGTGACAATTCGACTTCGAACTTAATTCATGAACGAATCTCAAATTCATGAATGAATATGAGAAAAATATGTTATATTTTTCTCATATTCATTCATCTTCACTACTGGAAGATATCATGATTCTACAGTATATTTCCTAAAAGCACAATTAAACAGGACTTCCAGCTGAATATTAATAAGTTCTTTTTCTCCAGCAACTTTCCACTAATTCATAGCACTTCTAATATAGCTTGGGATTTCCATTAAAAATTAAGGTAAGTTCCAAAACCAAATTACTTAATGGGCAAGTCTATTTAAATTTTAACCATCATTAATTTAACTTGTAAATGATTAAATAAGTACCATCAATATGTGATAAGGCTGTTTCAAAACTGAACAGAGAAATATATTTTTTCACAGTAATCATGTAAATCTAGTTTATTAACATAAGGATTTTTAAAATTAACACAATATACTATGTACATAGATACCCAATGAAATATAATCATTATGGATGAAAAAACCTTACTTGCTAGAAAACTACTTACTACTAGCTGGTAAACTAAAAGTAGTATTTCCTCCAGTTCTTTCTTTGGAAGCACCTCTTTCTTCTTTACTAATGTTATCACTGTCCACAGAACAGCGATCACCTAAATTGCAACTACTGATGTCATTTGTGTTTGTGCTTTCATCAGTCATTCGTTTAAAAAAACTGTGTTGTAGGGCATGATATGGTGTAATCCGGGTTTTTGGATCGAAGTCCAACATCCTTACAATTAAATCTTTAAATTTTAAATAATCCGATATTGTATGCCCTGGTTCCCCTGACCGTCTACCACCTGGGCCTCCTGTTTCAACGCCAAGGATGCGATTCAAACCTCTTGTTCCTGAA
Source organism: Typopeltis vanoorti (assembly GCF_054136105.1). Taxonomy (NCBI): domain Eukaryota; kingdom Metazoa; phylum Arthropoda; class Arachnida; order Uropygi; family Thelyphonidae; genus Typopeltis; species Typopeltis vanoorti. The sequence continues at coordinate 13,518,430 of NC_143560.1, forward strand.
GATTTGTACTATGGAAAGAAATAAATCAACTTAACATTTTTAGAAGGTTACAAATTCTCTCCAAAAAAATCAACTTTAGTTAATTTAATTTGCCATAAAGATTATGGCTTCATATAATTATTATAATGAAATTCATATACCAATCATTTTCAAATAAGATCATCTGTAAGCATTGTAAACTATTATAACAGTGAGTGAGTTTTCTATAAACTTAACAGTTTAAAGTTTCCAACAAGATCTCATATAAAATGCTATTTTAAAGGGAATTAATTACAACCAACTATCCACCATAATAAACTTATAATTTTGGTTTCCAAGAGTTGTCCTGATCTACTAAATAATACTTAGTATAATTTCTTCAAATTTTAAGCAACAACAACAACCTGAGCCAAATAAAAATAAAGCTTTATTTGGAATGTGCAAATGAACTAAATCAAAACATTTCGATTACTGAAACTGTCACCACAGAGTTCAGGGATGAATGGAATCTCTGGGAAAATCTCTGTGATTGGGAAAAGATTATTTTAGCTCTTCTTATGTCCCTCATACCTTTCTTAAAATTCAGAGAACATCTATACACACATCTCTGTAATATAATTACCTACTCATACAGTAGCAAACAAATTAATCCAAACAAGCCAAATTTTTGGTTTAGTTCACAAATTTGGTTGAGTGCTGCGTGTCTTAACTGTCTCTATGCTGTTTATTAAAATCTAGTGTTGTGTTTATGCTGTTTACTAATAGTGTAAATAAATTGACATTTGTAGTGCTTTATTCATTTTTTGTTGCTATAAAATGGATACATCTCCAAGAAAGTGTTCAAAAACATGTACTCTTTCTCAGCACACATCCATGACTCAAAGACAAATTGCCAATGAGTGTGATATTGGTTTGGATGCTGTTAATGCAATTTTAAAGAAGTTCAGGGAGAAAAAAAAAATAATAAAATAAAAAAAAAAAAAATTGAAAGAGTTCCTCAAAAATCACAACATTCAATTGCTTCAGTGGCCAGGTAACTCTTGTGCATGTTTTTTGGACATTAACCCAATAGAAAATTTATGAGCCATAGTGAAAAAGAGACCAGGAAAATTAAATTATGATACAAAGGATAACTTAATATAATCCATTATAAAAGTATGGTTTCAAGATGCAGAAGTAAAAATGTGTTCTACATTGGTAGATTCCATGCCTAAGAGAATTTGTGTGCTCCTCTGTTCCTTATTAGGAACAGAGGAGCACACAAATTATTAGGTAAAGTTGGAGTTTAAACCTCTATAGACATAGGATACCTCCAGGAATAAGGAGTAACCAACCTATTCCGTAAGATTTCGGTTCCAATTGCCTACATGGTGAAAAGTGTGGGTCTACACGTGAGCTTAAATTAGGATTAAGACTTATTTTCTTACAGAATTAAAATATTTCTTTAAAATGTGTGTTTGGATTAATTTGTTCGCTACTGTAGTTCTATTACTGATGAGAAAATCTACTTCGGGTGCAGCTGCTTTTCTTAAGTGTGAACCCTGATGCCATTTCTGATTTAGAGTACAAATTTAATATCAATAAAATTATAAATATTAATATATTTTATAATATATAATATATATATAATTTATGTAATATATAAATATATAATATGTAAATTACCATGGACCTCAAATAACAAATTCAATGAATTGGTCCTTGAATGGTCTAATTAAGTTGCTCATCAGAGAAAACTGTTAAGGCTCTATTTTTAAAGGAGTGCTTAGCATTGTCTTAAAAATAGACACCATTTTGTGTTGAATGGTTGATAAGAATTGTTTGTAGGCCTTATGGTAGAGTGTGAAGGATGCAGTTGAGGAATGTGCATAAGTGTGTCCAGAAATGTAAATACATTCTGGTTTTCAATTTTGGTGGTGAATTTTACATATTTGTTATTAAAGGAACACGTAAGACCACAGTAATAACTTTTAATTAATAAGGTACAGATATTTCATACTAAAACTAATAGTACATCTTCAGTATTACAAACAGTTATAGGAATGGAATATAAGTAACGAACATTTGGTGGATCACCTATTAAAATACATAGTTGTGTTTGTGCTAGGAAATGATAGAAAATAGTAATTAATATTTAAGATAATTGTTTTTTTTAATGATTACATAAAATAAAAGTCTCCCAGATCTTCGAGAGAGAGAGAGAATCATTTTGATTTAAATTTGGTCGGTGTAAAATAGCTTCACAAATTTCTTTAAAAAGGCGTTCATATTTGAACCTGCATCTATGGAGGAGAATAGCTTTATCCCTTTGTTAGTCCTTCGATTTCAGCATTTGATAAATTGCATGGAGGTAATTTGCTTTTAAATAACAAAGTTTATTAGCATCATCGCTAGAAAGTCCAGACAGATTGTGTTCTATATTATGTAAAAAATCGAGATACGGAATGCGTGTAGGAATAACTGCAAAATCAAGGCCTTTTGCTAAAGCACTGGTTTTGGTGTCGGATAAAGGGCGATCGGAAATGTTAATAATCCATTTATTAGTAGAAGTGATGTCAGAGGTTAAATTTTTCTTTTGCTTGTGATATAAAGAATTATATTTTTGCATAAGTCTGTGAAAATTTCTTTCATAAGAATGGGTTAAAGATTGTTTTGATAAACTAAAAACACTATCTAGTAATTCATCATTAAGAACAGCTGAAATTTCTTCGAGATCCAAAATACTTAATATTAGAAGCTAATTATTTTTTGTCAGTACGAAGTTGGTTACAAATTAAGGAAATTAAACAAATGCTGAAATCAAAGGGCTAACTTCTTTAAGAAGAGATAATAACATATCTATTTCTAAGGCTGATAAAGGAAAAGCTATTGTAATCATGAATAAGACTTACTGTGAGACAAAAGTATCCAGTCTTTTAGAAGACACTTCTACCTACAAAGAGATCACGCATAATGCTAGAAATTTACAAATTAAACAATTAAATAAATTACTTGATGAGATTATCAGTTGGGATCCAAATTACGTGGATAAATTACGCACCTACTTTGGAAGAACTCCCCGTCTATATGGTCTCCCGAAAATCCATAAAGAAGGCTATCCAATAAGACCTATCGTGAATTGCATTGATTCTCCTACCTATTGAATTGCAAAAGTCTTGTCACGTTCTTTAAATGCTCTCATTGGACATTCAAGATCCTACATAAAAAATTCAACATATTTCCTTGAAAAAATCAAGGATATAAAAATCAAAGAGTCTGAGTTGCTAGTCAGTTTCGTCATTGTGTCTCTGTTTACCAATATTCCATTAACCGACACAGTCAAATTATTATATGAAGAATACCCTCCAGATATCACAAAGATTTTTGAATTTGTTATCCATTCAGTTTATTTTAGTTGGAAAAAAAAGATCTACAAACAAGTTGAAGGTACTGCCATGGGTAGCCTTCTGTCTCCACCTTTGGCTAACTATTTTTTGAAACAATTCGAAGACACTATGTTTTCATCCATTCATCCTCAAACATCTCTAGGTATCGTTATGTCGATGATGTTTTTGCCATTTGGTCACATACTGAAGATGAACTTTCCACCTTTCTACAACAGATAAATAGCCTTCGCCCTCGTATCCAATTCACCATGTAAAAAGAAAATTCTGGTACTTTATCGTTTTTGGACATCCTCATTACTTGAACTTCTTCTGGTACCTTATCTACAAGCATTTTTCGAAAGCCCCCATATACTGGCAGATACATTCATAAAAAGTCTGTTCACCACACATCTCAAAAATTTGGCATTCTTAAATCTCTAATTAATACAGCACATAAAGTTTTCTCTTCTCCAGAAATCTTACAACAAGAACTTTTAATCATTAAAAAGTTAATGGAATTGAATCATTACCACCCTAATCAAATCCAACAGATAATTGAATCTTATGTTCCAATACCTAAGGTTTCTTCAACAGTCCGCAGAGTTCCAATCCCCTACTTGCAGGAATCTCAGAACCTATAAGCAGAATTTTAAAAAAGTACCAATTGATTCCCACATATATTCCTATCAACAAAATTTCCTCCTTATTGCCTTCTACAAAGGATAAACTGTCATCTTTATCTTTGGCTGACGTTTACCAAATACCATGTGAATGCGATGTTTCTTATTTTGGACAAACTGGCCATTCTGTGGAAAAAAGAATTAAACATCAATATTATATTGAATACAACAAACCTCAGAAGTTTGGTCTAGCACAGCACAGTATTAACACTAACTATAATATCCAGTGGAATAAAGCTGTTCTCCTCCATAGATGCAGGTTCAAATATGAATGCCCTTTATAAAGAAAGTTGTGAAGCCATTTTACACTGACTGAATTTAAATCGAAATGATTGTCTCGCTCTCTCTCGAAGATCTGGGGGACTTTTATTTTATGTAATCATTAAAAAAATCAATTATCTTAAATATTAATTATTATTTTCTATCATTTCCTAGTGTGCGACAACTATGTATTTTAATAGGTGATCCACCGAATGTTCGTTACTTGTATTCCATTCTTATAACTGTTTGTAACACTGAAGATGTACTATTAGTTTTAGCATGAAATATCTGTACCTTATTAATTAAAAGTTATTACTGTGGTCTTACGTGTTCCTTTAATAATTATACTATGCCACAGGTACCTCTAAAAATAAAAATGTACATATTTGTGTTGTTTGTTTAGATTGCTTAAACAGGTGTTTAAAGTTTGATGACTGTGCAGCCAAATAACAAATATATTGCCAATAAACCTGAGTCAAATTTTGGGTAAAGTAGTTAAATCTAGAGCTCATTACCCTAAGTATTTCACATAAACATTAGACATAGAAGTGGCAAAACCCAAGCCATGCCTTATTTTCTTCTTCATGTCAACAAAAAATGGATCATAATATCATGCAGAAATTTGCTCGGTAAAAGAATTGTAATTGGAATATTCATGGAAATAAGAGATGTTAGTCAGTTTCAACATGACTTCACTGATGGGTATGAGGTTCTTAAATCTACAAAGTGCTGTGTTCATTATACAAGAGGGAAAATGACTTACAAATTCTTTGAATGTCAACAGTAGTTTTGTGCCAGTTAGCTGGGTGTCAGTTGTCAATACTTTTACTACTCTCAACTGCAGTGGCATGAGCATTATATTTTTGGGTCATGGGGGGGGGGGGGGGGGGGGGGGTAGGCCCCTTATGATCCAAGGACAAGAAAACTCCTTGTTCAATACCTTAGTAATCCTATGTGAGAAAGTTATATTCACCATAAGTGAACTCTGAGTAGATGCATAATCAATTACTGAACTATAGAGCTATAAGGATAGGCTTCAATTGGCTATAAAATATGGATGTATCCATAATATCTTCCATTTTGCTATCTTACTTATGCCAAATTAAAACCTTACAGCTCTATACTTTATTAGTTTATTGTTAAGAATTTATAGAAACAAAAATGTGGGTGCTGGAGTATTACTTTACTTCTAATCATGAAACCATACACATGCATAGGATACAAGCTATATGACACTACACAAAGCAAGAAAAATTTAAATGATTTCTGTTAATTGTTTACCTTAGCCTGACCTCTGGTGAAAAAAAAATAAAATAAAACAGAATAATACATAAATATAAATTAACAAAAAATAAAACTTTTTGTTAATTAATTTAGAACTCATGTAAAATTGGTTTCTACTTGTAATTCTAATTGGTAATTCTACTTGTAAGCTGACAGAAAAAGATAATCGGATTGAATCTATGGAAAACGACCCTGGAATGGAAAAGGTAAAACAAAAATGGAAACGACAAAATATAATACACATAGCAAACTGGAATGTAAGAGGAATAGCATATAAAGAAATAGAATTAGACCAACTAATAAATGAAAGAAATTTTAAAATAGCTGTAATCACTGAAACAAAATTAAAAGGAACTATGAGAACCGAAAATTTTAATGTGATATACAGTATATTTCAAAGGAGTCCCTCCTTTCAAATATACTGTATTTGTTGTTATAATGTTGTAAATATATTGTTGTATATTTGAAAGGGGGTTAAAGAAAAAAAAATTGTGGAAGAATAATATATAGGGAAAAACAAGGTGCATTCAAGCCAACTGAAAAATCATGAGAATGCTGTGTTTAAGTCTTACAGATCTGGAAAAGGTATAATGTGAAAAGAAAAGCTGTTTAAAACAGCAGACAATCAGATCATGTAAATGGAATATAGCATATAGCCTATGATAGGGGTAATCAGGTGTTCAGAAATTAAGGAGGTACAGGAAAATAGTTTGATGTAAAATCAGATGATATTTCATCATCTACATTAATCACATTATAAAAGAAAGTGTGAAAGAAATTTCATGCCGGCTGGGGCATCGCCCGGTTAAACAAGGCCCCCGCTGTTTTCGCCAGGGAACCAGGACGAACAGCAAAAAGTCAGCTACTGGAACAAATCTGAAAATAAACCCCAACTCAACATCACCAGAGTTAAAGATCGGTACTATCAACGTAAGAAGCCTGAAAGGCAAAGAAATGGAGCTAGCTGAGGAATTAGATAAGTACCAGATCGACATAATAGGGGTGACTGAAACAAAAAAGACCAAAACTGGTGAGATCTTTCTGAGCAATAAATACAAAATGTTATATTCAGGCAATGATAATCAAGGAAAAGAAGGAGTAGCCATAGTATTCAACACAAAATATGAGGCTAATCTTCTTGAATGGCAGTCAGTCTCAAGTAGAGTAATGTGGGCAAATATGAGAATGGGGAACTGGACAATGAGACTTATTTGTGTCTATGGTCCCACAGAAGGTTCTACTAAGATAGAAGTGGAGGAATTTTTTTGAGGCTTTAGAAAAAGCAACTGACACAATGAAAAATGAAAAGTTGGTCCTTGTTGGGGATCTAAATAGCAGAGTAGGAAATGATTGTGAGACATACAAAAATATTTTGGGAAAATTTGGAGAAAAGAGCAAAGCTAATAATAATGGCAAATATCTGTTGGATTTCTGCTCAGGACATGGACTGGTTATGACTAACACCATGTTCCAACATAAAAATGTGCACAAATTCACATGGAGAGAAGAGGCTAGGAATAAGAAAAGTCTCATTGACTATGTTATTGTTGAAAGTGATGTTTTCTCCCTGGTGCAGGACACCAGAGTGTACAGAGGATTTGAAATTGGAAGTGATCACTATTTAGTCTTGAGCAGGATAAAATTGAATTTCATATTGAAAAGAATAACAAGTAAGAAAGTTTTAAAGTGAATAAAAGTTGAGCAGCTCTCAGATGTGAACTGTAGGCTAAAATACACAAAGATTATTGAAGAAAAAATGAAAGAGTTTGAGAACAGAAATCAAACCTTGGAGATTCAGTGGCAAACTCTGAAGAAAACATTCATTGATTCTGCCAGAGAGGCATGTGGTGAGGTTATCTGTAAGGATAAAAAAATCAGAACTCCCTGGTGGACACAGGAAGTTAAAGAAGCAGTGAAGGAAAAGAAGAAAGCATACCAAAAGTTCCTGTCAAATAAGTCAGCTTGTGCTCTTAGAGAATATAGAGACAAATGCAAGAATGCTAAACACTGTGTAAAACTAGCTAAACAAAAGTCATGGGAGGACTTTGGCAAGAATATAGAAAATAAATATCAAGAAGGTGGCAAAATATTCTGGAGGTTGTTGAAGAAGCTTAAGAATGGAGGAAAGAGTGCTGTAAAAGGAATTAGAGATGATAAAGGTGACATGAAAACGGGAGAAAAAGATATCCTTGAAGTATGGAGTAATTACTTTGAAAAACTGCTAAATGAAACAAGCAGTGATGACAGCACAGTGGTAAAAAAACACTGACCAGGCATGCAGTCAGGAATACATATCCATACTAGAAGTAGAAAAAGCCATCAAAGGCTTGAAATGTGGAAAGGCAGCAGGAGTATATGATATTTGCCCAGAAATGCTGAAGTGTGGTGGTATGAATGTCTTACAGTGGCTGCACTGCATAGTTCAGAAAGCCTGGACAGAGGGACTAATTTCCGATGATTGGAGTATAGCTCTCATAGTACCCATATATAAAAAGGGAAATAAAACTTAATGTGAGAATTACAGCAGTATTTCCCTAGTGAGTGTTCCTGGCAAGATTTTTGCAAGTATTATACTTGAGAAACAGTTGAGAAGAATTGGGGAAGAAAAGCTTGGTGAAGAACAAGCTGGATTCAGGTCAAATTGAGGCTGTCAGGATCAGATCTTCACTTTATGACAAATAGTTGAGAAAGCATGGGAATATAACAAAGATCTGTATTTAAGTTTTGTCGATCTGGAAAAGGCATATGACAAGGTGCCAAGAGAGAAACTATTCAATACGCTGCAGTTATATGGTGTCAGTGGGGCATTATATCAAGCAATACTTAGTCTTTATTTGAGTTGTAAGTCAGCAGTTAGAATTGAAGGAAGTACAGAAAGATGGTTTAATGTTAAATCTGGTGTGAGACAAGGATGTACATTATCCCCTCTGTTATTCATTATCTATATGGATCACATTATGAAGGAAAGTGGTATTAAACATGATGTCAAAATTGGAGATGTTAATGTCAGCTCTTTGCTTTATGTGGATGATGTTATACTTCTAAATAAATCTGCTACAAGTGTGAAAGATTCTCTGACTAAATTGAATAGCTGTTGTAATAGATATGGTATGAAGGTCAGCAATAAAAAGACAAAGACAATGAAAATAGGCAGAATCATTGAAAATGTCAACTGTGTTGTGAATGGAGAACCTGTGGAACAAGTAAAACATTTCAGCTATTTAGGCACGATTTTTACTGAAGATGGTAAATTAAATATAGAAATAGACAACAGAATCAGCAAAGCTGATATGGTGGGAAGTCAAATGAATAAATTCATATGGAATAAGAGAGAAATTAGTCGGAACACTAAATTAGCTGTATACAAGACAGTGTTCAAACCAGTTTTAACTTATGGATCTGAGAGCTGGGTCAGAAGTAAAACACTTGACCAAAGACTACAGATCACAGACATGAGAGTCCTGAGAAAGATTATAGGCATGAACAGATGGCATCAATGGCGATATCATATTAAAAACGAGGATATTAGGAAAGAACTTGACATTGTCAGCATCCAGGAATGCGTTAGCAGAGCTAATCTCAGGTGGTATGGTCACTTAAACAGAATGGGCGAGGAAAGATTAGCAAAACAAGTGTTCTCTGCCAGGTTGGCAGGAAAATGACCCAGAGGAAGACCAAGATATAGGTGGATTGATACAGTACAAAGCACTTTAGACGATAGAAATATAAGATCTGATAATGTTGGAGTCTTGTCAAGTAACAGACTGATTTGGAGGAAAATTGTCGATAGGAAATTAATAATGATGTAATTTTTTTCATGTAGTACTATCATATCCTGTACATGTCAGGAATTTGATGATGATAATGATGATGATAAAAGAAAGTGGCATGATATTCAACTCAGCCCATTACTTCATGCAGATGCTGTGATACTCCTAAATAAATTTAACAGATGCCTCTTGAATCTTAACTAAATGGAATAAAATCAGCCATTAAAAGACAAAACATTAAAATGAGCAAAAATCAGGAAACCATCAACTGCATTTTCAATGGAGAATACAGAACAAGTAAGTATCAGAACAACTTCAGGGTAATGAAAAAATGTACTTAAAAGCTATACAAGATACAATTTTTAATGATTTTATCAAATTTGACAATAAATAACAGAATATAGACAGATAGTATGGTGCAGAGCCAGTTCAATATGCAGAGCCAGTTTAGCTGATTTCTCTCATATTCCATATGAGAGAAATCAGCTAAAACACTAAATTTTATTTATTTATTATTATTTTTTTTTTATGTTGCTCCTACCAATGAAAGGTTTTTACAAACCTAGAGTACATTTTGTACTGTGAATGGGTTAAGGATTTTTTTTCCTCCACTTTTATCGATTTTTTATTTCTTTTTTAAATTTATTTTTTATATAGTTCAAAAACCCTAGAGACCAAACATGGAACTTTTTAACTTCAGACTTCCAAAAAGCAGTGAAGTGGTCTCACACTGGGTGATGAAATTCATCATTCACCTAAAGACAATCACAAACACCCATGCCCACCCAGGATTTGAACCCACAGCGTGTTGGTTGGAGAGTGGGTACGATAACCACTTGCCAACTAAGCCAGCAAATTTGCAGTATATCAAATAACATTCAAACCAATTTTAAACATATAGATCCGAGAGTTGGATTTCAGATAAAACAGCTGATTAAAAGCCTGGCGTAAATAAATTAGTTGATGTAAATAATACTATATAATCTGCATATTTTATATGATGTAAATTTTGTACATTCATAGTTATTCCTATGTAGACTTTTACTAGTTCTTCCAGGCATATGCTGAAAGCAGACATCTCAGCATGACTCCTTTCTGCATTGGTATTTGAGAAGTTTCAACTTCTATAGATTTTATTGCTGCAATAGTATTTTTTTATAGTACTGGAGGATGACTGAGTATCTTTTACTCTTATTTTTTGTTCTACAATTTCAAGCAATTTAATTCTGCTTATTGAGTCAAATATGCTTGCTTAAATTCTCTAAAACAGCAGAAAACATTTGCTGTTTTTTTTTACATTAATTCAGCTAATTGTAAAAGAGTACTGACTGCATCAGTCAGAAGAGCAAATGGGATTTAGGTCTCCTTCTAAATCACATTTGCTCTTCTCCTAAATGCTGCTCATAAGTTGCTTTAATTCTAATAAATAACTTATATGTGTGACTTTTGCACATTCCTATATGCTGCCTATTTTTATGTATGGGAATTATTCTTCCCAATTTCCAATGAACTGGTTGAATAACTGCACTAAATAATTCTTTGGTGTTTCTCTCTATACTTCCAAAACTTTTATCAGTATTTCATCTCTACCCAGAGCTTTATCTGTTTTATTATTATACACTATTATATTATTATTACATAATACCTCCAGGGTAGTCCAAAGACTCATTGAGGGAGGGCACCTGCTCTACAACTCTCCGTCTCCATCACTTCACTAACTGCAACTGCCTTCATCACCTACACCAGCACCATCTGCTGCCAACCACCACCATTTTTTTTTTTTTAACAGACAATCACAAACATCCATGTCTATGGCAGGATTCGAACCCCGCAGCTTTTGGCTGGAGAGCGAATACACTAACCACTTGGCCAACTAGGCTGGCATATATTCATAATGCCATCTACCACCCGCCACCACCACTAGTATTTCCACAGACAATCACAATCTAAATCACAAACATCCATGTCTATGTCTAAATCACAAACATCCATATCCTTGGCCAACTTAATCACAATCTAAATCACAAACATCCATGTCTATGGCAGGATTCGAACTCCGCAGGTTTTGGCTGGAGAGCGAATAAGCTAACCACTTGGCCAACTAGGCTGGCATATATTCATAATGCCATCTACCACCCGCCACCACCACTAGTATTTCCACAGACAATCACAATCTAAATCACAAACATCCATGTCTATGTCTAAATCACAAACATCCATATCCTTGGCCAACTTAATCACAATCTAAATCACAAACATCCATGTCTATGGCAGGATTCGAACTCCGCAGGTTTTGGCTGGAGAGCGAATAAGCTAACCACTTGGCCAACTAGGCTGGCATATATTCATAATGCCATCTACCACCCGCCACCACCACTAGTATTTCCACAGACAATCACAATCCTAATTTTGATGTGTCAAGACTAGAGGTCTTTTCCTATTGATGGTTGTTTTGAATTAAAGATTCATTTTTGGTGATAGAATTTGATGATCAGAATCAATATACATATACCCCCCCCCCATCAGGTAAGGTCCATGTGTATTTATATATTGAATTTAAAAGATAATTTTTTTTTTTTATGGTGACTGCTATTTCTTCTCTATAAACTCCACCTTTTCTTCTTGAATAAAACATTCTAGCATTTTGAATGTTAACATACCCCTCACCTGCCAATGTGTCTCTGACCCTACTATATGCCACTTAAATTTTCTTATCCTTATAGAATGCGAGCAAGTTGCTCAAACATGACCTTCCCTTAATAAACCATTTCTGTATGCGATTATCACTAGATTAAAACGATAGCAGACTTTGAGCTCAGATAAGGTGGGATTATTTAATTATCTTTTTAGATCTTGAGTTTCTGTTCTTAAATCCAGAATGTGTGTGTATCTCAGAATTATGAAACTGTTTTCTTTTTTTTTTTTTTTTTCTTGTATATAGAGGTGTAAAAATTCAATTTCCTTAATAATTGAGGAAATAAAATTGGTTTTTAAGAACAAGATGGAATTATAGCAATATCTGGGATCAAACATGTGTATCTAGATTTCAGTACAGCTACATCATTTGCAGCTGACAGAACTATCTGCAAAAGAGAAATACATGTGTGTGTGTGTGTGTACACGATTTTTACAATTGCACACAAGTGTATACATAAAACTTTTAGAGATGTTTCAGCTATGTACAGCTACATAAAATCCAGCTGCTTAGACTCCAAGAGCACATAATGCTTACTTAGGTAAACATGAAATGCATATGATTTAAGAAAACATGTATTTCAACTACATCTTACCTTTTTCCCATCCTTTGTCTTCTTCAAACTATAAGACCCATCAGGAAGCCTTTCAAAGTATTTGCTTACTTTATGAGCCTTATCTAAAAGGTGTTTAGGTGGAAAAGATAACACTTCTACAATTTTATTCATCTGATCTACCTAAAAGAAGACAATTTTAGTATTTTACAGACTGTAGTTTCATTTCACATTCATTTTAATAAAATGTGTTCATCCAATGTAAAATAAGTTATAAGATAAATTAACAACTTTCTTAAAAAATACTTTTAAAAAAAAGAATATTCCATTGACATAACCATTCTACTAATAGAGCAAAATGGCACAGCAACCATGCCTCTACACATAAAGCTTATAATAAATGACAACAAAATGGGAATGGGATGAAAATAAATTATTCTAAGCATGTTAGAACAGTTCTTAAATTTAATGAAGATCAATATAATTCCCATATCTTCCAGCAATGCTTTCTATTCATTCCCCCCCCTCTCTATTCTCCCTCCCTCCTGCCATGGGGGGGGGAGACTACTTATTCTTGTTTTTAACAAAAGTATGGCAGGATGGAAGGAGATGAAAAATGCCCTTTCCTTTACCCACCCTCTTGCCATGTTATAAAAAAAATATTCTCTATGCCTGCTATATCACTGTCTCATGTCTCTATTATAATCACTCCTTTTCCACACTAACTTCATTCATTCCTATTTGTCAGTATCCTACTTGTTGTTGCTATAGTCATTTGTATGGTCTTGAGCACCTTTGCACTCTTTCCATCCAAAACCTCATCTTCTATCATTCTCAATTTCTTTAATATACAACTCACCAATAAACACGTCATCAATTCACATAATAAAATTTTACAGTTTCCAAAAATAAATTGACAATTCTCAGCTCTTCACACCTCCATTATACTCCGATCTTCCTGAAATACTGCATCAACACCATGATAAATGAAATTCATTTATAGAAAACCATCCACTCCAACAAATTATTCCTTTGATCCTTATGAATTCATTGTAATGAGAGTTGATTGTATGTCTCCCCATTTAGAATAAATGTTAATAAGCATATCATGAAATTATATTACAATGGTGCAGGGTGGGAAGTGATGTGCATTCTCAGATTTTTGGAACTATAACAATAAATTTATATGTGTGGAATAAGTGGAATGGATTGCCAGGGGGTGATTGTGAGCACCCCAACAGTGAATAGCTTAAGGAGATGTATGATAGGTATTGCGTTAATGGATAGTGTGGGTCTCCTGCTATGTCTTTTGACTTCATGGGGAGCCCCTTGTTCTTCTTGTTTAATAATCTTGTAGAACTAGAAAATACCACCGTGGAATGTATACATACTACTATAATTACTACTTTAAATTCATATGGATTTTCTGATAAGTATATAAAAACTCATTTCATTGCATTTTGTTCTGATGGAGCTAGTATAATTTTAGGAAACAAATCAAGTGTTACAATCAAACTTCTACAAAAATTTCCCAATGTTGTGATTTGGCATTGCGCTCATCGTTTACACTTAGCATTAGACAATTCGATAAAAAACATTAAAGAAATAAATAATTTTGAAATATTTATGGATAAATTATATGCTTTTTATCATCAATCACCAAAAAATCAATGACAATTAAATACGATTGCAAAAGACCTTGGTATCGAAATTTTAAAGATCGGCCGTGTGTTTGGACCACGATGGGCAGCTTGTAGTTTACGAACGCTCTTGCTTTGTGGAGAAATTACCCAGCTTTATGCAAGCATTTTACATTGAATGATAAATATAAGGGCTTTTTAAACCAACTTCTTAATTTGGAATTTTTAAAAGATCAAGCATTAATGATTGATATCCTACAGGAATTCATATCTGTCAGAAGCTCTACAAAGTCATAATATAAGTATTATAAGGGCTAAGTTAGTTTTTTTTTTTTTTTTGCTCGACAATGCGAGCCCTTTGTTAAAATTTCCATAGCTCACCACGAGTGTCTTAACAATGAATAAATTTAAGGAGCAGTATGATAGATATTGTGTGAATAATGACTATTTAGAGTCTCCCATGATGAGTCTCGACGCCATGGAGATATTTATATAATAATAATAGCGAACTATACTGGGTTCTGCGTAGTCTTAAGGCTGAATAATAAATGACCAGCAATATGGATTCTACCAATCTATATCCTGGCTGACTTCTTAGGTCAGCATCACTTTCCACTGGACATGAGATATGGAAAGGGTGGAGAAACACCTGCAATCACTCTTGACATTTCCAGAGCATCTGATCATTACTGGCATTGATGCCTGCTCAGGAAATTACCCCCTTTGCTCTATCTGCAAAATGAGCTCTACTACCAATGCAGAAATGCCTCATGGCTCTGTTCTATCACATACCTTCTTTCTTTGACACATTATTGACCTACTCTCAATCACCACTAATCCTATCCACAGTTTTAATGATGATATTTTTGATGTCAAGAACTACATGGTCAACAAAGCATGTAGTTCTTAGACATCAAGTTTCAATATCACCTGCAACTAGTGGTGCCTTAAACACTAATCTCCATACTAATCTTTAATGGGGCAAGGATAACTAGATCAGCTTTGGTGGCACCATATATTCTCCCTTTTATTTCACAAAAGGGATCTCAGCTCACTCATTCTTATCCTAGTAATAAAAAAATCAGCAGACTGAATCAGATATTTCTCTCCTCGGACTGGCCCAGCCTCTCTAGCATAAATGTATAACATCAATAGCTTTCTCAACCTCTAAAAAACTAGCTATTCTTTTCTGTTCAAAATGATACTTGTCATCTTTCATCACCACTAACTCCACAAATCCCAAATTCACCCATCCTTAGAATCCACTCACTGATATGTTTGGGATGATGTAAATCTTGATACCTGTCCAAAGGAGAGCAATTCAAGTGACAAATAATCCCTCTCTCCCAAACTCACTTCAATCTCTATTTCAAAGATGCAGTTTCAGCTTTTTCTTTTTCTTTTTTTTTTTTTCCCTATAGGTACTTCTGCAGTTACTTGCTGTTCCACTGAATTGGCAACCATCATTCCTAGACTTTCTGTTGGGCTTGTTAAAACAAGAGCAGCCGCTGTCACATATCCCTTTTCAGTACAACTACAAATACACCAGACCTGCTTCTCCTCTCTTCTTGCTCTTTTATTCCACTTACCCCTCTATTATGGAACAGTCTTCCTCATGTAGTTTTCCCAACTACAGCCCCCGACTCTTCACGCAAAATGTCAACAGATATATTCTTTCTTCACCCTCATCTGCATCCCACCCACAACACTGATATATATTTAACATACAACCAAATTAAATCAAACTAATTAAATTAATTAAATAAAATATACATTTTAAACTAGCTTATAAATCACACATTATTATTAAAATTAAAAATTATTAAAAATGCATCAGTTCAAAACATTTTAGAATGACTAAAAGAAGTTTAGAAGATGAAAGAAGACAAAGCATTGTATTTTGTGCTACCATTTAGTATAATTATAATAATTAGAATAAGAATGTGAGTGTTAGCAACACAAAGGGTGGAGGAGGAAGTAGGAGTACAATATAGTAACAAGTACATGACTGTTAGGCACCCACTGAAGCCAGTTATGTATTCCAAAAACATTATTTTACTGTTAATGAGTTACATGAAGAAAGGATGGCATGAGTAACCTGATGGTAATGTCACTAAATTTCTGAATTCAGGCAATTTTTGTGTGTGTGTGTGTGTGTGTGTGTGTGTGTAGTAATGTACTGTTTATGCAACCTTCGAAACATAGAACCTTCAAATTAACCAACTAATGCATGTTAACTAACTTCTGGTATAGCACAATGTAACTGTATTTCAATTATCCAACAATTTAATTATCAAAATGGTAAACTACCTTCCTAATATGTCAAATAAATTGTAGATTACTGTAGTTTACAGCAAAATCACTATGGTGATTTATTTACAATGATGGTCCACAAGCATATTCATAATTTGGCAGAAGATCAAAATTTAGGCACTTACACAGCAGCATAACTTATTACAAGAACATGGAGCTGAAAAGAAAACTCGCTATTTGACATTAATTCATATGTTCATACCATTCACCTGTTCTGGTATGAACTTTTACTATTTCTGCGTTTACAAAGGATTTTTTTTTTTTTTTTGTCTGTTTTTCAGAAAAAGCAAACCTTCTGATTTTAGAATTTTTTTGAGGCAAAAGCAAAAATAAAACAACCAATCATCCTCTTTGCAATGAAGTCAGTGATACACCAAGACAATAATCCTATATTTATTCCCCATGGTAACCAAGAATTTCATTCAACTGAGAAAAGTAAACTCAACGACCTAGCATGTGATCTGACTTTTAGGATCCGGACTCCAAGAGCCAGATATACTGGTTATAAGAGTATCCACTCCACTGTTAGAAAGAAAAGTGAAAAACTTAACATTTTATGATATTCATAATTCCCTTGTGCAAATGGAATGATGAAAGAATTTGAACATGAATGTGAAGAAAGGCATTAATATTTATGGGTCATTCTGTTAATATGAAGGCAAGGCATTTCTCTTATACTTGTAAAACAAGTAAATCATATTTCATATCTATCATATATGTCGTAAATCATATGATTTTTTTTTAACGTGAATCTTTTCAGAATTCTTATAATTAGTTTTGATTATTGGAACAGACATCTACTGGCAAATACCACATGTGCACTTAAAAAATGACACCAGTATTAAGAAAATTAAGATTTAAATTAAGTCTTACCAGAGACCCGACATATGTAATAATTTCAATAATAATGACTGCAAGCCTGGGAGATCCCAGAAGTTAACATAATGGCTCTCAAACCAAATAGGATGCCAGTTCAAATCTCATCACAGATGTGGATGTTTGTGATTGTATTTAGGTGGGTTGGAGATGAATTTCATCATCCCAAGTGAGAACCAAGCTTTGCTTACATGAAAAGTTCCATGCTTGGTCTCTAGAGCAGGGTTTCCAGATTAGGTAAAAATAAATAAATAAAATATTATTATTATTATGTGACACCTCCAGGGAGTCCAAAGACTCATTGAGGGAGAGTGTGCCAACAGCATCGAAAAATTAATCCCTTCCAACTGCTAACTGCACTCAAACTTGCTTAACTTTTTGCAAGCCATTTGTAGCAGAGGCTCTACCAATAGACCAACCGTTGCTGGCAGTACACACACACACACACACACACACACACACACACACACACACACACACACACACACACACACACACAGTATAAGCCTTGGCCTGCCTATAGGTTTACAACTATTTCTGGGTGGGAATTATGAAACTCTTTATTGTATCTCCATGAAATCTATACACTCAATACAGGAGACCCACTAAACATTATCAAACGCCAGCCATTATTTTCACAATACCTCTCATACTTCCCTTTAAATTTATTCGACAACAAATCATGACTGAGTGGCAAAAAATCAAATGCACCCTTGCTACCAGAAACCAGTTATTACTGAAAAATTTCCTCTATATCAATTCCACAAAACCCTATTAATAACTTGTGTTTCTATCATATCCTCCTTTTCTGCCTATAAGCCAATTTCTATAATCCACAATCACTTCATAAGGAGCATTCCAGATCTGCCAGCATTATGGTCAATTCAATACAGATCCTATCTACCTCTTCTTAATCTTCAAGAAACTTAAGTGGCCAAATCTGTACACAGCAATCAAGATGGAGACCACATCAAAGCCTTATAAAGAGATATAATAATCTCTTCACAAGAAATAGCCAAATGATACTATGACCTAAAAAAAGCTAATAAAATTACCTAGTTATTTCTTCAATGTTGCAATATACTCTCTGAACCTTAACTCCCAGCAACTCTAAATCCCTAGCCTGCTCAATTTCCTATAGTCCCAAGTTCCATCAATCTAGTACACAGTTGGTAATCTTTTCATCCCAATATGCATAGCCTCATACTTGACCATTTAACTGATAGCTATTATCCTTTGCCTATACTACAGTCTAAATTGTCCTGCGGATCTCTAAAGCATCTTTATGAATTACTGTTCTACCCAGTTTTGTATTATTATTATGTTATACCTCCAAGAACTCATCGTGGGAAGGTACACCACTCTATGACAAATCATCATCATCTTCCCTTACATAATCCCTTCAACTACACGACACCACAACTATATATTGTCTGTAAACAGTGTGTTCTCATGACTGATTTGCCTTGCAGGATGAAAAACCCCCGAGTTTTTGGGAGGAAAACCCTACTACCTCAGTAGGAGATCAGCTATCTCATCTTTAATTGAAAAAGGCCAAATAAAGATTGACATTATCACTCACTCCCACAGAGAGTGTAACAAGGTATGTTTGCAAAGGAACTTTTAAGCTAGAATGAATACTATGGTTGACAGAAGGAACAATAAGTGGATTTTACTAGAAAAGAGCATATTAATGAAAAGAAAGGAAATACCCTGTAAGTCTTCTACTTCAGTATCCAAATATTAAAAAATGAATTCTTCTTCAGTCAAAAAAAAAAAAAAAACACACTAAACAAAACAGATAAGTGAAGATAAAAGGATTAAGTATTTTGAGCTGAAAAATATTCAGCAACTTGTGAACAAAGATTTATACATTTTAATTTATAGCATAAAATCTGCTTAAGTCTATATATCTTAAGAAAGAACTTCACTGGTGAAAGAACATGTGCATTTAAAAATCTGTTGCATTAGATTAAATTAATTCAAGCCTTCCAAAAGCAAGTATAATTTGCTGCCAATTCATATTTTCCAACAAAAGGGCTTCTTGGGGCAAGACAGCATTTATCAATGGAGTAACTGTGTGAAAGAAATTACCAGCACATTCAGAGATGCTTTCCTTCATTATTTGGTAAATCAAGAAATACAGAAGAAACTTATGGTGATGACAAAACCCATTTTATGAAGATGGCCTTGAAGAGAACTTTGGCTGGAAAACAATTATTTTATATAGCATTCTTCCTCTTAGGCTACAAATTCTTACATAATAAACCACCTAGAGAATATAAGTAATTTTGTTTTGTACATAATTTTTTGGTCTTATCAAACACAGAGATACAGATACATCATCAATTCCTGATATGTACCCTCAGGGAGTGTACAGGATATTATGATAGTACTACATGAAAAGATTACATCATTACTTCATTACTAATTTCACTGAAAGTTCACTACTAACTTCCTACTGATAATTTTTGTCCAAATTAATCTGTTCTTGGACAGGATTCCAATACTGCCAGATCTCATGTTTCGGTCTTCTAATACATTTCTTACAGTATCAATCCATCTAGATCCTGGTCTTCCTCTGAGTCTTGTTCCACTCATTCTGTAAAAAACACCTGCTTCACTAACCTTTTCTTTTCCATTTTGTTTAAGTGACTACATCACATGAGATTAGCTCTGTTCACATATTCCTGAATACTAACAATGCTGAGTTCCTTCCTAATATCCTTGTTTTTAATATGATTCTGCCAAGGATGCATCTGTTCACACCCATACCACAATCCTTCTCAGAACTCTCATATCTGTCGTCTCTAGTCTTTGATGAAGTAATTTATTTCTAACCCACCTCTCAGATTTATAAGCTAAAATTCGTTTGAACACTGTCTTGATATACAGCTACTTTAGTGTTTTGACTAATTTCTTTCTTATTCCATATAAATTTATCCAACTTGCTTCCTATTAAGCTTTACTAATTCTGTTATCTATTTCCATACTTAATTTGCCATCTTCATCTATTGAACAAGTGAAGCATTTAATCTGTCTAAACAGATGAAATGTTTTACTTATTCTATGAGGAGTACAAAGAGCAAGCAAGGGGGACTCACTTAGTAAGGGTAGGAAACATGCAGTATGAGCAGCAGTTAACGAATGACACTAAAAGAAATTCTAGAGAGTTTATTCGATATATGGCCAGTAGAAGGAAGACTGATTATAGGAGGATTATGTTGGTCAGTGATAATAGGAGAATGATAAACACTGAGGAGGATATAGTAGAGGTGCTACATTTAGCAGCTCATTAAAATATTCCATCCTTGTGATTGTAACATAATGCAGAACTTGAGAGCAGTGGGAATGGGGGAGAAACCACTGGTAGTGAGTGAGTAGGAGGTATATGAGAAATTGAGCAAATTTCGTGTTAACAAGACCATGGGACTTGATTGTATATTACTGAGTGTCTTAAAGGAATGTTCCAGGGAAACAACACCTTTAATGTGTATTTTCAACACGAGTCTTAGATTATCTCAGGTCCCAAAGGAATGGAAATATGGCAAAATTGTTCCGCTTCATAAAGGAGGTGATGAGACTAAAGCTTCAAATTAAAGGCCAATATGCTTGTCTGGAGTTGTGGTCAAGGTATTGGAAAAGATAGTGAGCACAAGGATTCAAAACTGGGTGGACAGCAGTAGAATTCTCTTTAATAGACAGCATGGGTTTGCTAAAGGAAGATTGTGATTTAGCAATCTGCTTACATATCTGTCAGATTTTAGGGAAAGACAACATATACTAGAATATTAATTAAAAAACTTTAATTAATACTTCCTATATTTAAGTAATGTTATATTACCATCTTCAGGGAACATAAAAATGATACATGCACGCAGGCACTAACACTAAACAAATATGCCTGAAGAAAACAACTGACTTCAGTTGTTTTCTTCAGGGGCACCTTTAGGACTCAACCTGGTTGGAGTCCTAAAGGTGCCCCCTAGTGAGCTAAATTGGGTTGTCTTGGCTGTAGGGTTGATGTTCTTAGAATGCAAGCTTCCCAAATTTGGGGAAGTCTTATGCATCCAAATTTGTTGAGGTTTGGGGAGTTTTTTTTTTTTTTTTAGAGCTGAGGCTGATTCCAGGAATAATCTCTCATATTTATACTTGCTGTGGTGTAGTAAAGTGGCTTTCTTCCAGCGTATTTTGTGGCGGGTGTCCAAAGCATGGTCAGCAAGTCCTGAGTGGCTGTATTGGTGGAACCGGATATAGTCCTTATGTTCAGATATCCTGATATTAGCTGTCCTGCCTGTTTGGCCACAGTAGGAGAGTTTGCAACTACAAGGGACCTGGTATACTCCAGATAGGTCTAGGGAAAGTGGCTGGTCTTTGTTGGAGCAGATAAGAGATGCAAATTTTTTTATATGGTTTGTAACAAGTTGTCGGGTCATATTTTTTTAGGATTTCTGTTAGCATTTCAGAAGTACCCTGGATATAAGGAATAGCAATAGATTTAGAGTAATCTCTGTTATGGAGGGGGGGGGGGGAAAGAAGAGAGATTGCAGCTAATTGGTTTTAATATTTTTTGGGGATTGTAGCCATTGGCTATGAAGGTGTTAAGAATATGGTTAAGTTCAGAGTTAGTTTCCAGCAATACAGCCACTCAGGACTTGCTGACCATGCTTTGGACACCCACCGTGTGTAGTAAAGTGTAAGAAAGCCACTTTACTACATTGCAGCAAGTATAAATATGAGAGATTATTCCTGGAATCAGCCTCAGCTCAGTTTTTTAAAAAAAAAAACTCCCCAAACCTCAACAAATTTGGATGCATGAGACTGCCTCAAATATGGGAAGCTTCCATTCTAAGAACATCAACCCTAGAGCCAAGACAACCCAATTTAGCCCACTAGGGGGGCACCTTTAGGACTCTAGGACTGACTTCAGTTATTTTCTTCAGGCATATTTGTTTAGTGTTAGTGCCTGTGTGCACATATCATTTTTATGTTCCCTGAAGATAGTAATGTAACATTACTGAAATATAGGAAGTATTAATTAGTTGTTTAATTAATATTTTAGTATACGTTGTCTTTCCATAAAATCTGACAGTCATGTATTACCAACATATAATTTTATCTACAAGAATTACTGCTAACATATTACAACAAGGTGATGCATATAATGGATTTTGCAAAGATTTTTCGATAGATTACTACATGACAAACTAATAGTTAAATTGTAACAGATGAGATTGGATAATAGATTAGTGCATTGGATTGTAAACTGGCTGTCTGATAGGCATCAACAGATTGTGTATGGGAGAGTGATATCCCAGAAGAGGAAAGTCACTGGTGGCATGCCCCTGGGGTCTGTTTTGGGGCCACTGTTGTTTAATTTTTTTATGTAAATGACATTCGAAGGGGCATAAATGGCGAATTTCACCAACTTTGCAGATGATGCAAAGTTGGGGAAAGTTATGAGAAGTAGAGCAGATGTTGTAGCTTTGCAAGAGGACCTAAACAGAGTATCCGAATGGGTAAGTGTGTGTGGAGATGTCAGTTTAATGTTACAAAGTGTAATGTTTTAAAATTTGGGAATGAAAGATGGGATGCAGAGTATAGGATTAGTGGGAATATTTTGGAGGAGGTGGAGGAGATAAAGAATTTGAGGGTTGTGGTGGATAGAGGCTTGAAATTTTGTGGGCATTTTGCTAAAATTGTGATGCCTGACAGTGAATTATTGGAATGACGGGGAGAACACTGGCGTGTAGAAGTAAGAATGTTTTCATTCCATTGTACAAGACTTGGATCAGGCTGCATATGGATTACTGTGCACAGATATTATTATTATTATTAGACACTCCCTGGAGGTGCCTAATAATAATAATAATAATAATATTATTATTATTAGACACCTCCAAGGAGTCCAAAGACTCATCGAGGGAGGGCACCTGCTCTACAACTCCTTCAATCCACAAACTAACTGCAACTGCACCAATGCCATCTACCGTCGACTACCACAACTAGTATTTCCAAAGACAATCACAAGCATCCATGCCCACGGTGAGATTTGAACCTGCAGCCTTTTAGCTGGAGAGCAGATATGCTAACCACTCGGACAGCCAGGCTGGCTATGGTTGCGAGGTTTTCAAAAGGATGATGAGATGTTGGAGAGGGTCTAAAGACGATTGACTAAGTTGGTTTCTGGTCTCTGGAATATGAGGACAGATTCAAAGAATGCAAATTAGAGCCTAGTGGATAAAAGGAAGATGGGAGGGGGGGAGAGAGACATGACTGGGATGTATAACTTGGTAAGGGGTGATTACCAGATTAATGTGGATGAGATTTTTCATAGGATATCTGGAGACAGGGAGAGAACAAGAAACCATCCTTGGAAGGTGTATAAGGTGGGCATGAGGAAGGGGTGAGGAGTAAATTGTTTGCATGGAGAGTGGTGGGTGATTGGAATGCACTGCTTGATAATGTGGGAGTGCAGGGACGGTGAATGGATTAAGTTGAGGTGTGATGAGCTGTGCATGTGAGACCTCCCACGATGGATCTCTTAACTCCATGGAGGTCTATTGATGATGATAATAATAATAATATGCTCTTCATTCAGGATGTTGTTGATATTTGCAATATTCAAGCATATTTTCACACTTTTTCTAGTGATGGTTTTTATATCAAATTTATTATAGCAGTAGTTCAACTTACGATTTGTGAAGACTTGTAACAGATTTATTCAGGAGTATAACATCATATGCATAAAGTAATACGTTGAGCTTAACCATCATCGATTTTGATATCAGGTTTAATGCCACTTTCTTTCGTAAAGAGATCCACATAATGATGAATAATAGTGAAAATAATGATCCCTTGTCTCACACCTGATTCAACATCCAACCATTTCCTGTATATATGTGTGTTGGAAAAGGAGGTACAGGAAGATGGTTTGATATTAAAGTACTGCTCAATATAATGCTCCATTTACACCATACATTTTGAACAGCTATTCTATTGGCACCTTGTTGAATGCCTTATCTACAAAATTTAGATCCTTGTTATATTCCCATGATTTCTCAACTATTTAAAGTGAAAATCTGATCCAGAGAATCTCTATTTGGCCTGAACACAGCTTATTCTTCTCCAAGCTTCCCTTGCACAGTTTTTCTTAGCCTTTTCTCAAGTATGCTTGCATACAACTTACAGGAGCACTCAATAGGGAACTTTCTCTGTAATTCTCAAATTCAGTTTTATTTCCCTTTGTCCAGATGGTGACTATGAGAGATCTATTCCAATGCTCTGGAATTCACCTCTGTAATCAGGTGTTCTGAATTATGCAGTGTGTGACCAATGTAAAAGTTTTATACCTCCATATTTCAGTATTTCTGGTATAATATCATCTACTCTAGCTGTATTTCCACATTTGAGGGTTTTTGATAACTTTTTCTGCCTCAAAAATTTATATCTACTTCTGACTGCATTCCTCTTGAATGTGTTCTACAACTGTCCTATCATTGCTTCTTTCATTTAGCCACCTTTCAAAGTAATTACTCCAAACATCTTGAATATATTCAGTTTTCATGACACCATTATTATCTGTGATTCCTTTTGCAGTGCTCTTTCCTTCCTTTCTAAGCTTTTTCAATAGCCTCCAGAATATTTTGCCACCTTCCCAGTACACTCATACCTCTCTATATGGCTTTTCGCTATAACAGCCTTGTGTAATTATGGCTAAGTTTCGATTTACAGCCTACAATTTTTCGATATACGGCCAAATAGTCAGGAAATCCCTGTGTACGTCTTTTGTCATATGTTCTAGGCCGGCAGCACCACTCAGGAACTACTTGTGTCGTCTTGTAGTCGCGCAATCTTCGCATAGCACATAATTCATACATTTGATGAGGAACAACAAGAGCCAGTTGTTTGCCGACAATTAACCTCAAAGGATTTATCGAATGCGCTTACTCATTTCTAATGAAGAATAAACATCCTACTTCAAAACGATCCTAATGAAGAACGCAGCCGCCAAAGTTTCTCGCGGCATTAACACAGTTATTAACTACTACAAAGAATTGCAAAAAGAAAAGAAAAGGGACGCAATACAACAAACGTTGGACAAATTTTTTAAACCGTGTCCTCAGACAACAACAGATAGTGCAATTCGTCATCAGACTGATTCGAAAATTCAAAAAAAAAAAATGTTCATTTGTTATTTGTGTTTTATTTCATTTTATTTTATTAGTACGTATTATAGAATTATATTTTTGTTTTTATTAATAACTAATGTAAACAATATTTTAAATGAAAAAAAAAAAAAAAGCATTTTCAACCAGAAACCCAATGATTTTCTATTTTTTTTTATTAAATTAGAAAGGATCTTGCCGAATTTATATGGCTTTATATAAAAATAAATGATTTGTTATACAGCATTTCACTTTGCGGCCGACTTTTCATGAACATATCTCGGCCGTATAATGAAGTGTGGGTGTATTTATTTTCTATGTCCTTACTATCGTCTTCCCACGCCTTTATTTTAGCTGAGTTTACAAAGTGCTTACATTTTTCTTTGTATTCTCTAAGTATGAGCTGTATAAGCTGACTCCTTGCTAGGAAGTTTTGGCATGCTTTCTTTAATTTCCTAAGTCGAACATGCAGTAAGTTTATCTTTGTAGATGAACTAACTGCATGAATCAATGTTTTCTTCACTGAAGAGTTTGAAAACAAGAACCAAACATTGACTCTTGTTTTCAAACATTTTCATATTTTTCTTCAATAATATTTGTGCATATGAGTCTAGCGTTCACCTTACTTACAGTCACCCCTGAAAGCTGTTCAACTTATGTTCTTTTTAAAGCTGACTTACTTTTCTTTTTAATATGATATTCAGTTTCAGCCTCAGGGGCTCACTTTAGTGAATACGGGCATGGCAAACCTGAGGTACCTGATGCAGGACCATGCCTTACTTCATGTAATATACATCTGTTATATTATCTGTAAACTGGTCCCTCCTCTTCCTCTCTTGCTTCTTTCTTTCTTCTCTTCTTGCTCCTTCCCCCGAATGCTATTAGAGTATTCGAGGGGAATCTTTCCTATTTTGCTGTGTCATTTCGTCTTGTGCTAACAGGACATTATCAAACACTGTAACATGATCAGGCCATCAAAAAATGTTCATACTGCATTGTTCGTCGCACAGGTTACTAAGGGACATGTTCGGGTTTTAGGCAGAGGGACCCATTCAAAAAATATGTTACAGTCTCCCTTAGACACCACTCCTCAGCACTCTGCTAGAGGAAACTCCATCAATGGGCCCGCTACCCATTTGGAGAGGTGTTTAGGGGGGCAGCGTAAAGAAATGGTTCTGCAAAAAGACGGAAATGGCAACGACAACAGCACCAGACTATGGCTTTAGGCAACTGGAACATCTTCTCTCTAACAGGGAAGGAGTTGGAACTGGTCGAGGAACCCAAGTGCTACTGGCTAGACTTAGTCAGGCTTCCTTTGACCAAGAGGAGAGGCTCTGGAACTGTCGACCTGGATAAGGGGTGAAAGCTCTACTCTGGTGTGAGCCTGACAATGTCTGCTCAGGCGGGTGTGGGGATACTCACAAGCCCCCAGCTGTCAGACTGTGTTGCTGAGTGGATTCCATTGGGGGGGGGGGGGGGGGGGATGGGTATGTGTGTTAAGGCTTCAAATGAAAAACCATAATTTGGCTGTGGTGCAAGCCTATACACCTAATCTGGAGTCAGAATACTCTGCTTTCCTAGAGGAAGTGGATGCTGCTTTTGACAGGGTGGCAGACATGGAATCAGTCCTGCTAATGGGTGAATTCAATGCACATGTTGGAACAGACATGGAGAGATGTGGTTGGGAGGAACGGCACCCCTGACCTTAACGTGAATGGGTCGGAATTATTGGACTTCTGCTGTGCTAACAGCTTGTCCATAATGAATACCTTCTTCCAGCACCGAGAAGTTCATAAGAACAAGAACAAAGGTCTCTGATTGACTTCTTTATAGTCTCAGAAGACCTATTTTCTTCAGTGTTGGATGCTCATGTGAGAAGAGAGGCAGAACTGTCAACTGACCACCACCTTGTTGTGTGCTCTCTATGGCTTCAGAAACCAGATGCGACCATCAACGCTGGTAGGCCTAAGCAGCTATACCATGTGAAATGGGAGGCATTGGAAAATGAGGCTGTGAGGAAGAATTTTGCACATGACATTTCCTCCAGGTTCAAAGAGATTCCCAAGCATACTGTAGATGTTAAGGAGGCGTGGAAGCTGTTCAGAAGAGTTGTCACTGCCTCTACACTCTCATGCTGTGGCAGAAAGCGGCTCGGCGTGGCAATGGGCAGTGAGAAAAGGACACCTTGGTGGAACCAAGAAGTCCAAAAAACTGTCCGGGCAAAAAAGGAGTCCTACCTAACATGCCTTAGGGTCAGGACCTGAGATGCGTTTGCGGTATGCTGAGGCAGTAAAGACAGCAAAGCGGAAGGCTTGAGAATCCTTTGGAGAAAGATTAGACTCATCCTATGCAAATGCAAACAAAGTATTCTGGAAGACCATCCGCCGCCTTCGAGGGAGGAAATCGTGCACAGCAAGGGCAATCAAGGCCTCTGATGGTGCACTTTTAACAACCGAGAAGGATATCCTCCACAGATGGAGGGAATACTTTGAGAGCCTTCTTAACCTGGGTGGCCCAGCAGTTGTGGACATCCAAGAGCAGCAGATCGGCGCAATGATTAGTCTCACAGCAGAAGAGGTCCATTTAGCAATAAAATCGGGCAAGGCTGCTGGTGATGATGAAATTCAACCCGAAATGCTAAAAGCCTTAAATCGAGAAGGTGTTCTCTGGCTGACTCGAGTGTGTCAGGCTGCTTGGATATCTGGGTGAGCACCAAAGCAATGGCAGACAGGCATAATAATACCAGTATTCAAGAAGGGAGACCAGAAGGACTGCAGTAACTATCGTGGCATCTCTCTGCTCAGCCTGCCTGGGAAAGTGTATGCTAGGTGCTTGGAAAGACGGTGCAGGAGCATAATTGAGTCAAAGTTCCAGGAAGAACAATGTGGCTTTTGTCCTGGTAGAAGCACAACTGACCAAATCTTCACTTTAAGGCAAGTCTTTGTGAAATCTTGGGAATATGCCAAGAATGTCTACACATGTTTTGTGGACTTGGAGAAGGCATATGATCGGGTTCCTCGGGATAAGCTTTGGCAAGTAGTACAGGAGTATGGAGTGGATAGAAACTATTAGCTGCCAACAAGCACCTATATGAATACCCAGAGTTTTGTGCCAGGGTAAACAGCACAAAGTCTGAACCTTTCACCAGTCTCCGTTGGCCTCTGCCAAGGGTGTGTTCTATCATCCCTCCTTTTCATAATATTTATGGACTGGATTGATAGGCACAGCCGAGGCAGTGTGTGTCAGAATTGGAAGATGTAGCATTGGACGTCTGCTTTTTGCAGATGACCTAGTTCTGCTTAGCTCTTCCACAGATGACCTCCAGCAGACACTGGATAGGTTTGTAGCTGTTTGTGCAGACGCCGGAACTGTGGCCAAAACTGAAACATTTGTGGCCTCAAGACAACCATCCCAGTGCACTCTACATGTAAGTGAAGTCCCAATGAGGCAGGTGGAGAAGTTTAAATACCTTGGGTCCATATTCACGAATGATGAAAAATGGGACGTAGAGCTAGATACTCGAATTGGCTTAGCAAGCTAAATATTGCGGGAGTTTGGCCGTTCGATAGTATTAAAGCAGGAGTTAAGCCAGAAGGCAAAGCTGGCTGTCTTCAATACAGTCTATGTCCCTGTCCTCACCTATGGTTATGAGAGTTGGGTAATGGCCGAAAGAATGAGGACACAAATCCAAGCAGCTGAAATGAGGTTCTTTCGAGGGGGGGGGGGGTTGCGAGCTGACAAGACTTGACAGAGTCAGAAGCTCTGCAATTTGGGAAACCCTCAATACTCAACCGCTGCTTCTCCGTGTTGAGAGATCACAGTTATGTTGGTAAAGGCACCTGGTCAGAATGCCTCAAGAGAGGCTCCCTCAGCAGGCCCTCTTTGCCAAGCCAGAGGGTGGGAGGCCACGTGGAAGGGCAAGGACTCGCTGGATAGATTATATTCAAAACCTTGGGTAGACATGTTTGGGAATCCCGCCAGAACACCTGAGCTTGGTGGCAGAGGATCGTGACCATTGGAAGTTCCTCTTGCAGCTGTTGCCTCCACAACCCAATTAGGAAAGGTGGGCCTTGAAGATGTATGTATGTTCAGTTTCATTCTGCTTAAAACTAAATGGCATCACTTTCTATTTCAAATTCTCTGTATATTGTGTTCTAAACCAGCAAGAAGATATCGCTATTAACAATAGCACAGTTAATAGGACTTTTTTTTTATATCAAAAGTGGTAAGCAGCTAGGTTAAATCCTTAGTTATCATTAGATGCTGAGATTTTGACGTCATGATTTGTGTTCCTAAGCTCTAATTGTTATTAATGTCAGAAAATAGAATAATAATAGTATATAATAACAACAGAAT
The DNA here is from genome assembly GCF_054136105.1 of Typopeltis vanoorti. Classification (NCBI taxonomy): domain Eukaryota; kingdom Metazoa; phylum Arthropoda; class Arachnida; order Uropygi; family Thelyphonidae; genus Typopeltis; species Typopeltis vanoorti. The sequence goes on from NC_143560.1 coordinate 13,548,370, forward strand.
AATAATAACAACCTGAAAATTTTCCTCTATACAGCAACTAGAATCAAATCTATAACTCAATACTGAAGTATAAAAAGTTATGCAAGAATAAAATACAGTAGTCCCCCCCCCCCTTTATCCGCAGGTTCGCTATCTGGGATCAACCCCAGTCAGAAAATATTAAATTCCAAAAATAAACAATTTATAATTACATAGGCAAAGTGGATACTATCTTCGGCACCCTCAAGTTGCCTTAGCTTACACAACACACTACTTAAGTAGTGCAAGCTAAGACAACTTGGGGATGCAGGGGATTGTATTCTCATAAGCTCGCAGGTCAACTTATGAAAATTTCATAGTTTATACAAACATTCAGCTTTGAAATAATGTTGGATCTAGTATCCACTTTACCTATGTAATTTTACATCGCTGAAATGAAGCTGTATGGCTTTCTTTTATTAATATACAATTTATAAGTTTCAAATTGCATGCCATTCTGAGTAGTTCTCGGTTATTAGATCGACTGTCACAGTATCACAATACTTGTGTTCGAGTAATCCTTATTTTACTTAATAATGGCCCTAAAATGCAAGAGTAGTGAAGCTGGCAATTTTGATATGCCAAAGAGAAGCTGTAAAGTGCTTCCTTTTAAGTGAAGAGGTGAAAGTTCTCGACTTCATAAAATAATAAATAAATAATTTAAAAAAATGTATGCTGAGGTTTCTAAGATTCCATTCACATTAAGATAACCTTTATTATAATTATTCTATTTTATTATTAGTTACTGTTGTTAACTCTTACAGTGCCTAATTTATAAATTAGACACCGTACTTTAGATATGTATTTTTTAAGTATTTATTTTTAGGTATGTATGTATAGGAAAAAACATAGTATATAGGGTTCAGTACTATCTGCGGAAGGTCTTGGAATGTATCCCCAGCAGATAAGGGGGGGGGATTACTATATGTTAATACACTGGATGCAATCGGCTTTACTGAACAGTGTTAACACATGTGGTAGGTTGGATTGCAGTACTATATGCCCACAGATACGAGACTCTTCGACACTTCTGCGCCTGTCAGAAGGAGAATCCATTCCGATAATAGAGTAATCAATCCGCCTTGTGGGACGAGTTATTTATTATTACACATTGGAAAATTAACTTTTCTTTTATGAATATTGTAGTTTTTAAAGTGGTAATTATTTTGCTTGTATAACAGCTGGAAAATTTTACGCATAAAGCACGTGATTTCGCGTGTTGGTGACCAATTTGTACATCCTTTATTTCTTTCTCGACTTCAGCATGAATTGATCTTCTTGGTACGTTGCCAGTCTCGGATCTGTGTTTGGACAGTACTAGTTTCACTAAGCATGTTATTTCCATTGATAAAGGGATATGCAAGCATGGCAAACAATATCTTAATATCTTATCAGAACTGACCAAATCAATATTTAATGCAGGCAACTTGGCCAATGTGAGTTGACTGATACTGTCTCCTCCAATATGCATAAGGCTGATCTTGGTGAATTCTGTGAGCAATATGGGTAGAGTGGAAAAATGTGATGGTTTAAAGCAAAAGTTCGTAATACTGAGGAAAACAAAATTCAAAGAAGGTTTATTTGTTGGTTTAAATTAGGCAAGTTTTAGATGCAAATTAAACTCCACTGAATCAGCTACAAGGTAGCTAGGGTTCAAAGCTAATAAGGGGGAGAAGACATCAGAGAACTTATAAGGAATGAGAAGATTTGATCAATGCTTCTGATGTAATGTTCAATCTCATGGTGAAACTTATTATTTGGATAGTGAATGAATGAAGCTGTTGGTAATTTGTGACAGCTGGCAAAACTGTACTCTGTATGGGCTTAAACCGCAACAAACAAAATGGTGCCAAATGAACAAGAGTCATGAATCTGATGTATCATCTGGATGAACATGCCCACTATTTTTGTCTGATAACCAGAGCTATTCTGCTGAGGGTGATTGTCCTGCTGGAACAAACTGACATATAAAAAAAAAAGTGGTATGTAGGGGATGTGATTCTGCAAGATTTAAGGTGATCATGGGTGTACCACACGCATCAGTCCTTGGTCCACTGTTATTCAATCTTTACATTTATGACACTAAGAAGAATTTGAAAAGGAGATATACAGCTATGTGCTGATGATTTCAATAAGCTGGAATTGTAGGTATATGAAAATGCCTATCAGTTTACATTTACTAACAGTGAACTGATAGCAATTTTCATATGGCTATCAGTTCAATGTTGAATACTACAGGTACCTATAATATCTCATCACACTTTGGTGTGATAAGGTATCCTGTGGCATATTATATTGCCAGGATTACTGTAGAAGCAATGATCTTTTAGTTTCAGAAGATTGCAAATTCAACTTAGGGGCTAACTGCAATGTTCAAACAAACTGATATAAGGATAAGGAAGTCATTCTACCTCTTTCAGCTTTGATAGGATCTCACATGGATAGCAGTGTACATATCTGGTCACATGGTTTCCGTATGCAGGTACAGAGGAGAGGGTGCAAAGGAGAATTGCATTACGAATTTGTGGGCAGCAGATACTGTGCCTACTTTAGCATACAACACTCTAGAAAGGAAAAGGAATGTGAGCCATTAGGGGAAGGCAGCTAACAAAAAAGAGGCGCTGATTTTTCTGGGATATCTGAATGAGGAATAAAATGAATCCCATCCATACAGAAATGTTTTGAGATAATTTGGGGAAAGAGGAAAGCTAATAATAATGGGAAGTACTTATTGGATTTCTACTCATATATGGAAATATGACTTCCGCATTACTTCAACCTTGGTATCCTCTGGGTCTGGCTCCCACTGATGAGACCTCAATAAAGGTCGAAACTGGTCTGGGTAGTGATCTTTCCCATAATGCATAGCATTATACACGTCCATTAGGATATGTGCTTTGCATTATGGGATACTAAGGCAAGTCATTAGCTTCTTTATACAAGTTGCCCAGTCCTGAAAATAGTTCAGGTGCAAATTTTGTTTGCTTACACTTGGATAAAGGATTAAATCAAGAATATAATTTCTTGGCATCTTGAATTTATAACCGTGTAGAAAAACTTCCTACGACTATCTCTAATCCAGAGTATTTTAATAATAAAGTGTTATACCTTTTGGCTACTTGTATATGGAAATATGACTTCTGCATTACCTCAACCTTGGTAACACCTCTTGGTCTAGCTCCCACTGATGAGACCCCAATAAAGGTTGAAACTGGTCTGGGTAGTGACCCTTCCCATAATACATAGCATTACAGGATATTAAGGCAAGTGATGAAGATGTGAAGTCATTAGCTTCTATATATGAGTTGCCCAGTTCTGAAAATAGTTCAGGTGCAAACTTTGTTTGCTTACACTTGGATAAAGGATTAAACCAAGAATATAATTTCATCACATCTTTAATGTATAGGATTTCTGTTCAAGACATGGATCATTATTAACACTATATTTCAATATAAAAACATGAAAAATTCTTGGAGAAAAACACACAAGAAAAAAAATCTTATTAATTATGCTACTCTTGATACAATTATACTAGTTCAGAATGCAATAGCATGCAGGGGAAACAGAAGTGACCATTTAGTATTAAGCAGAATAATATATCTGAAAAGACAAAAATATATATCTTGTCCTGTTTTGTCAGGTGTCATCTCCTTCCAGGAGGTTGACTAAAATGAACTTCCACCACGTACAGTCTTGTGCTTCTTTCTTACATTCTTCATAAGACAAAAAGGTCCAGTCCTTGATATTTCCCATCCAATCTGTTCTTTGTTTTTCTCCTCTTCTTTGTATCATTCCTTCTAAAAATGTGTTTTGTAGGGCTATTCTGATAACCAAGGTGGATGGTTTTCCTTGTTTTCGATAAAGGATAATATTCCCTGCATTTCTATCTTTATATTTTCTCTTTACTTTAATTCTTTATATGCTTATATATTTTTACTTTCTTACTTTATGTCTTCTACTCTCATATACTCTTTATTCTTAACTTCAGTTTCTACAGATTATCTATTTACCAATGCCTTGAGAACCTTGGAAAATTTATTTAGAGTTACGACTGCGCCACCAAGGTTCTCCTTTCGAGATATTGGATAATTTAAGAGTATCTGTAGAATCTCTCTCTCTCTCTAAGTTTATCTAAAGCCTTAATGTCAGTCGTGGCTACCCCCCCCCCTTTTTTCTTTCTTTGACAGGTTCGTATTTTTTAGAAACAGTGCACTGAATAAGGATCAGCAGATGCATATCTTTAACATAACAAACATGTTTCTTTAACCAAAAAGCACTTATACAATACATTAATGAATTGGCTCTTTCTTAATTCAATTCTAAATCTACGATTTATAACATCACAACAAACATACACACATTAAGACATGCAGCATTACTAGTCATAAAGAAATCCACCTTCTCATCTCAATATTAACATGTTCATGCTAAATATATCCATTAACAAGTCTCTCTTAATTTCAATTAGTACAATTAGTCTTTAGCTTTTCAGTCAGGAACAGTAAATTACATTATCTTGTAAGTGTTCCTCCCAAGGACTTTCAGTCTATCTTCTGAATGGTAAAAACAAACACATAAATTGTACTCACAAGTCTTCCTTGAAATACTCATCTATACCTGCTCCTTATCTCCTTGGATCCGCTGACTGCTTTTCTGTTCAGTGCTTCAACATCCATGCGGGGCTTCTTTCTTTACTGCCACGCACTGTGGAGGACTCCTGGAGCTCGAGGCATATTCATACCGATGCTTTCGGGCCGGGCAAAGGCGTCTGATGTCCGATGCATGTTGCTGGTTATTTCACTCGCAAGGCATGTTGGTCTGACCTCGTTGCTCCTTTGATACCCTCACAATGCTGAATTGAGATACAAGAGGAGAATGCATGTTTCTAATTTTCTCTGATCCCTTCTTGTACTACTCCTTGGGTCCCTGGACTGGTTTAGACCCCCCTAACATTTCTGCGCAAAAGGGTTTTGACCTTCAACGTTGTTGTTTACTTCTATTTCCCTCGGAACTCACAAATAATCTTATTTTGCTAAAAGCAGGACTGCCTTATATCTTCGCCACCTTTTATTGCACTTCCTTGAGACTTGCATTTGGCTAAGCTTAAACACAACTGAAAGCACTCACTTTGTATGAACAAAATTTCTAAGCTATTTCCAACAGTCGGAACCACATCAAATACCAGGCCACTTTCTATGGCTATGCCTTTGATATATATGATTTCAGCATACATTTGCATGTCAGTAAGCTACATGGGTTTTTATTAATACAAATATTACAATTACAGTGTTAATATACAATATCTACCTTATGTACAAGATTCATGACCTCCATAAAAGTCTATACAAAAATGAGAAGACAAATTTCTTACTGCATCGAATTTCACAAGCACCTTTTCTTTTCTAATCATCTCTAATATCTTTAATTTTTTTTTTTTTTTTGGTAGTCCATGGGACTCTAAGAATTCTTCTGAGGATCCACATCTGAAAGGCTTTTAGTTTATTTTAACAATATTTTGATACTGTCCAGTTTGTGCTCCATATCTTTGCTATCTATTCCTAATTTTTTGATTCATTCTGTCAGTTGTTCATGTTCTACATTGTCAAAGACCTTTCTGTAGTTAATAAAACATAAGTCGACTTCTGCCTGCTTCTATAGATATCTTTCTATAATAGTTCTAACAGTGAAGAGTCCTTCTCTAGTCCCTTTATTTTCTTTAAATCCAGATTGTGTCTCATTAATTTCCAATTTCATTTTATGTTTACTTATTTCTAGGATGATATATAGTATAACTTTTGCCATCTGACTGATTGTTCTGTACCCTTCACATCTGACCGTCTTAGATTTTTTAGGTATTGGTAAAAGTATCGAGTACTTAAAATCTTTTGCCAGGTGTCCAGTTTTGTATATTGTGTTACATATGCCAGTCAGTGATCTTATGGCCTGATCATTTAAAGCCTTTAGGCATTATGCCATAATTCCATCTGTTCCTGGGGCTTTTCCTAGTTCCTAATGACATTTTTTACTTCCTAGGTAAGAATAGTAGGCCTCTCTAAATTTTCTTGCAACAGCTTATCTATTCTATCATGATTATAGAGTCCTTCGAATACTCTACCCATCAATCCCTTATTTTGTCTTTCTCCATTAGGAAACATCCTAATGGAGAAAGACATCTTCAATGGAAAGAGCCTTCACCAAGATTTGCTAGTTAGCTCCCTAACTTTTTTCATGAAGTTCTCTAATTTTGTGCTTTCTGTACAAAAGCTCAATTTCCTTGCATTTGTTGTTGAGTCATAGCTCTTTTGCATTCCTGCATTCCTTTCTGATCTCCTTGTCTAAGTTCTTGTATTCAGGATGATTTTTGTGCTTCTTTCTTTCCTCTAGCATTTTCAGTATCTTGTCATTCATCCAGGGTTTACTCATCTCAAAATTTGGGAACTGTTTTTTGTTTTACTGCCTTTTGTATGCACTCTTTTTTAGATCTCCCATAATTATAGTTATGTCATCTGATTTGCCAATGTTAAGTGCATTTCTTGGATAAGCAGTCCCAATATATGCGCCTACTGCAAAATTCTTGGATATGGCTGGAAGACATCATTTAACCAATAAAGGCATATAATAAAGTGCCCAGAGAAAAATTATTTCAAAACTCTACAATAAGATTGACACAAAGGAAATTTTTTAATACGTGATGAATAGAGAGAACTAGCAGTAAGAGGTTGTGTAAGAGTGTTTAGTAAGGAATACGGACTAGACTTTTTTTATTTGGAAAGTGGTGAGTGAGTGGAAAGGATTGCAAGAATTTGAATGAGTTTAAGAAAAATCATAATAGGTATTGTGTATATAAAGGTTAGTGTAGGTCACCCATGATGAGTCTTCTGACTACATGGAGACCCCCCCCACACATAATAATTGTAGCCAGTGCAATATATATATCTTTTACTTAAGTAGAAAAGAAGATGTACTAGAAGATGGTTTGATGTTTAAAAGAAATCATTCTGTGATAACAAAATTCTTGGATATGGCTGGAAGACATCATTTAACCAATAAATTCAGATGATGAGCCATAGTCAGGCTGGCCAAAGTCAGGTTTCATATGAGTCATCCTGTGGTTCACAGACTGCAAAACTAATTCCAACAGTCACAAATAGCATCCTAGAGATTTATGTCACTTAAGATGAAATATTTGCATATTATTAAAAAGTTAATTACTGTGGCATACGAGTGAATTTATAGTTATGAATACTCCACAGATTTCTCTATATAAGAAGAGACTTCAAGAAGAGACTATTGTACATATGGACTGGCTGCCAAGTAGCTTGACCCGTAATCCTATTCAGCATATCTGGATTGCTCTAGGTAGATGTGTGTTGCTGCTCTCAACCCTTCTCCCAAAAACTTGAGGGACTTAGGAGAGTTTTGCAGGAGCAATGGTTATTACTAACTGAGCTCCTGGACATCATTATAAACAGTATGCAACATCTTGGAAGTTTTTTTTTTTTTTAAATATATATAATTTACAGTATGCAACATCACTATGCATGCTGTATTGCTGAGGGGTAACCACATTGCTTATTGGGGTACTTGGACAATCTCATTTCCACATCTTGTTTTTGACTATCGTCCTCATGTACCCATTTGTTACTGAATTAAGCTACTTATTTACAATTTTTGTGGACATTTCTTTCACATTTCATATCATAATACTTTTCTATGCATTGCACAAAAAATCATCACACAGTTTTTAAGCTATCGTGATCATACGTTTTTCAAGTTATCATGATTTTTCTCTGTATTCCTTAATTTATGGAAACCAGTGTATAACAACAAGTGAAACATTTCAGCTATTTAGGCACAATTTTTTTTTTAGCAAAGATGGCAAATGAAATATGGGACTAGACAACAGAATAAACAAAGCTAAGGAGTCAACTAAATAAATTTATATAGGAAAAAAAAGGGAAAAATTAGCCTCCCCCCCCCAAAAAAAATAAAAAAAAAACTATAAAAAAAAACTACCATGCTCAAACCAATTTTAATTTATGGATCCGAGAGCTGGATCAGAAATAAAATGGTTGATCAACTACATACCACAGATATAACAGCTCTGAGGAAAATTAGGAGATTGAATAAATGGCATTAATGCAGAATAATATTAAAAATGAATTATATGCCAAGGAAGGAACTTGACACTGCTACCAATGAAAAATGTGTAAGAAAAGCTAATATAAGGTAATAGAATCATTTATACAAAAATGGAAGAACAAAGATTGGCAAAACAAGTGTTCGATACCAACAAAATTATCCGTATGATGACTAAGATCTAGGTAGAATGATGTACCTTAAAAGATTGAATTGTAAGATAAGTCAATACTGGAGAACTGACATGTGTCAGAGATTAGTGATAAGATGCTGGGTTATAATGCAGTGCTATTAGTATTCTATTCTACACACAAAACTACATTATAACTATCATAGTATCTGGCACATTGCTTGGTGGCACACATTAGTTACTAATAATGAATCAGCTGTATGGGTTCCTTTAAATCCACATTTTTATGAGGATTTAGGACATAACAAAGAAAAGATGCATAAGTATCAGAATTATGATCTGATTATTACCAAAAATGCACTTTCTATCTACTCAGAGAATCTGGGAGGAGGAGTTAGCAATAAATGAATTGGAAGATTCCACCAATATATATATATATATATATGTTAAAGACCAAGCTATTTTAAACCTGGTTTTACTCCATTTCCCAAGTAAGCAAACAGACAAATAAGTCAAGTTTGCACCTGCATGTAATGCAAGTCTAGCTGACCCTGCAGGTAGTGCAAGACCAAGGTAGCTCGTGGTAAAAGGAGAATAAGCTCTGATCACTAATCTTAATATTTACCCATAATGCAAAGCACATCTCTTGGAGGCTTTGTATTAAAGGCAAGGGGGGCCACCACCCAGACCGGTTTTGACCTTTATTGAGGTCTCATCAGTGGGAGCCAGGTGAGAAATATCAAGATTTTAGTAATACAGAGCTTATATTTTACCAGAACAAGTTACCATAAGGTGTTTTAACCTTATTAAATAAAAATCTCAGGAGGAGATATAAATGTAGAAAGTATTTTAACTTGGGTATAATAAATGTTAAAGATACCAAGCTTATATATATATATATACCAAGATTACACCAAGATGTAAGTATCGTGAAGAAATGCTATCAGGAAAGTTAGGATTTTGTCATGATATAGGGCATTGTTGCTGGTGTTTTGCAAACAAAACTAATACTATTGATAAGGGGAAAAAATAATCCTGTGTAATGAATTTAGTGTCAGAATAGTATCCTTTTTCACTTTTAAATTTTTTTGCAAATTTTTCTTGGTATTTATTTATAATGACGAATAATTTAAATGTCACAAATCATCATACATTTTTCGGTCTACTCTGGATGAATTCCTCTGTTTTGGAATTCTAACTTGTAAGTGATCTTAAGCATCTCTGCTTCATTAATGGCCATAACCTTTTTATCTCATTGTCCCATCTTACTTTTGGAAAGTAAGTTCTTAACTGTCCGATAATTCCTGCCATCTATTCCATTGTCCATCTGTTGATAGACATTCTGAGCACATCTTGCCCACTTCCATTTTACTATCTTTTATTACTGTTGTAATATCTGTTTCGCCTGTTTCTTTATTAACTTATTATTTTTTTATCTAATATGTTATTCCCAGAAAGGATCTTTCCACAGTTTGGTGCATTATTTTCAATCTCTAACTGTAATTTAGTATGGCTTCTTACCTAGTCTAGCATTAAATACTGTTACAACTTGAACAGCACAAATCATTTACACCTTTCAGAACATACAAACCACATGTGTATTGTGCATACAGCAGCACTCAATGTTCAAGATGTCCCCTTTGTCTTCATGCATGCCCGGGATCCGCGAGGCCATATATTGATAGCAGCATGCAGATCTGATCTTCCAATGAAAATGCTGCCACTAATCACTCCAAATCCACATTCAGACTGACAATACTGGGGTGTCATTTCTTGCAGGTTACTCTCAAGTTCTGAGCACAAATTGAAGTCCAACAGATTCAGAATGGGACTTCCAGACAGCCAACTAACCACTGTTGTGTGGCCCTTGTTTTGTGTGCAGAGGCCGAGTCCTGCTGGAAGGTCCACTGCCTACCCTGAAACAAGATATTGTGCTTTTGTCTGGTACAGTCCCTGTACCAGAAGTTTTGACCCCTTTCTTGCAGAAATGCAACTTGGGAACCCCCCCCAATATATCAATCCCACTAACCCATCACTGACACAGGGTGATGACCTCTGAATCTGGGTGCTATGACACATGCTGGGTGAACATCCGGGGAATAAACTTGATTGATTTAGTGGTTAAATGACTCTTCAATGGTGAAAATTTTCTCATCTGTGAAGAGGATACTCTGTGTCTGTTGTTCACATACCACCGGAGAAGTGCCTTTGATTTTATCACCCTCTGCCATAGTGGTATTAGGAAGTGTCCAGTAGAACAATGATAGATTCTCATCCCAAGGTCATCAGTTAGTACAAGACTTCATTTTCTGCAATACATTCATCTCTTGCAATCCCACTTTGTGTTCTCACAGGATTATGGTGGATGCATGCCTTCACAGCCCTCACAAGCTGTTATGTCCTAACGCAGCATGGTCGACATGTTCTTTGGCAGTCAGATATGCCTTCTCTATTGTTATAACACTCAATAGTCCAATACAGAAACATCCTACTGATCCCAAATGTTTTTAGTATGCTGAAAATAACAGGTGGCTGCATTCCAACCTTTTGAAGTGCTATTACACGGTTCTCATAATCTATCCACTGCATGTTAACCAATACAGCTAGACAACTCTCTCTCTCTACTGATAAACACTCGAATGCTGGTTGTGCAGAGCATCCCTAGCAGAACTGAGCTCGTACATTTCTGTGGGCAGCTGGGCAGCACAGGAAGGGAGATGAGGAAGTTGTAACAGTATTTATGGCAAGACTATGTATATCACTGCAGTAATGTTGTTGTTGTTGTTGGGCAGCTGGGCAGCACAGGAAGGGAGATGAGGAAGTTGTAACAGTATTTATGGCAAGACTATGTATATCACTGCAGTAATGTTGTTGTTGTTGTTGGGCAGCTGGGCAGCACAGGAAGGGAGATGAGGAAGTTGTAACAGTATTTATGGCAAGACTATGTATATCACTGCAGTAATGTTGTTGTTGTTGTTGGATGTATACCTTTCTTTTTAACAGTTTGATAAATCCCCTTTAAATCTCCCTACCAGATAAAAACCTTCACCCTGTGGTTGTTCTAGCTAATAATCATCCAATTTATTGTAATTTTGTTCCAATTATGTCCTGATATGAAATTGTTACTTCAATCTGTTTTTATTTCTATTTGTTTGATTTCCAAAGCATTTCCACTATATATTATTTTATTTTTCAGTATTTATTTGTAAGTCTATCTTAATAATGCTAACTATACAGTTGGATATTATGGGCCACAGTAATAAAATTTAATATACATTTATGAAGTGGTTAGCACCTTGGGGATGAAAAATATTTTAATAGGTCATGTACCATATCTCAGTCTGAAACACAGCTTTGTACCTTAGCTTCTTATGGAATTCAAAGGGATACTAGTGACATTATTTTTCAGGAAATAAATAACATCATATACTAAAATATAAATTATATTAATTTCAATTTGGCAATGTTACACTGTCATCAGGGATCACAAAAAACAATGATATGTGCAAGCAACCACTAAACTGGGCAAATGAGGCTGAAGAAAGGCAATTAAAGTCAGGCTTGCCGTCCTAAATGGCATCCCTGGTGGGCTAAATTGGGTGGTCTTTGCCTTTGGGCTAAAGATCTGAAGATGAGTGTTTCTCAAATTTGGGGCAGTCTCATGCATCCAAGTTTGCCAAGGCCTGAAAAGTTTTCAGGGCTGAGGTAGATTCAAGGAATAGCTTCTCGAGTTGCCATGTAGATGATGTGTTCTCCATTTGGCCACATGGCCTGGATATGCTCAACATTTTCTTAACACATCTAAACAATCAACATCCCAGGATCCAGTTTATCTTAGAAACAGAAAACAACAGTCTCTCATTCCTAGATACTCTGATTACATGACAGCCTGATGGATACTTGGCATTATCTGTTTATAGAAAACCTACACTTACTGGTAGATACATTCACCAACAGTCATCCACCTTCTTTCAACAATACACGGTTATAAAACCCCTGTAGTGAACAGGGCAAAATTAATCAGTTCTGACAGCAGTGCCCTGACTACTGAACTTGACCATATTATTATTATTATTATTGTTCCGGGAAACTCCAAGGAGTCGACAGACTCATCGAGGGAGGCCCTAACATCATGTCAAGAACAACTATTCAACATTCACACAGTATCTATCATACCTTGCCTTGAACTCATTCATGGTCGTAGCACCCCAACAGACTCTGGAAACTTATTCCACTTATTCACCACTCTCCAAGTAAAAAACCTAGCTCTAACACCCTTGTCAACCACGCTCTTGCCCAGCTTCCATTCATGGCCCCTAGTCCTCCCACCACCAGTCATATTTTCAAAAATATCTTCTGGATCAATCTTATAAAAACCCTTCAGTAATTTGAATGTCTCAATCATATCACCCCTCCTTTGCCTATCGTCCAATTTCTGCAACCCACAAATCCTCAACCTATTCTCATAAGGTTCATTCCACAGACCTGCTATCATTTTGGTAACTCGTCTCTGGACCCTCTCCACTTCCTCCCCATCACGAAGAAACCCTGGTGCCCATAACTGGGCACAGAAGTCCAGATGGGGTCTTATCAAGGCTCGATACAGAGGAACAACAACTTGTTTGTCTCTGCATGTTAAAGTATTTTTCAGAAGCCAAGTGATTTGGTGAGCTGTTTTAGTCACTTTTGCAATGTGCCCCCTAAACTTCAACTCCCTATCCACCAACACTCCCAAATCCCTGGCCTCATCAATCTCCTGGAGTACGGTTCCACCTATGCGATATACTGCTGCTATTCTTTTCACCCCAAAGTGCATAACTTTACACTTTGCCACATTAAATTGACATCCATTTTTCCTAGCCCAGTCCTCCAAACTATCCAAATCATTCTGTAAAATTTTGACATCCTGTGCACTCACAATTGCTCTACCCAACTTTGCATCATCAGCAAACAAGTGAACACTTCCTCTCAAATCCTTTCCAATATCATTGATGAACAAATTGAAAAGCAGTGGTCCAAGAACAGAGCCCTGTGGCACTCCACTAGTCACAAGACGTCTTTTAGACTCCACTCCTGAATAAACCACTCTCTGGTATCTCTCCTTCAACCACCCTCCTATCCATCTCACCAACCCTATATCTATCCCCATCTGCTCCAGTTTACTGATTAGGGTTCCATGTGGTATCCTATCAAAGGCCTTGGCAAGGTCCAGTAGTATCACTGTAAACCCATTACCCCTATCCAGTTCAGCCGTCACTGTGTTATAAAACGTGAGCAAGTTACTGTGGCATGATCTACCCTTCACAAAACCATGTTGTCCCCCATACAATATCCCATTTTCATCTATCCAATCCTATATTCTTTTCTTGACTAATTTCTCTAAGACCTCGACAATGATTCCTGATATGCTAATCGGTCGGTAATTTACAACAGCAGTCTTGGAATCACCTTTATGCAGTGGAACTATTTTCCCCTCTTTCCACTCACTTGGGACTAACCCAGACCCGAGAATCAAATTAAACAAAATGGTCAAGGGTACTGACAATTCTTTAGCTGCTTCTCGTACAACACGAGCTGGTATACCATCCAATCCCACAGATGTATTGATATTGAGGTTATGCAATAGACTACTCATCTCCACTTCATTCACCACAATTCCCGTATAATCTACTGGTTTATTCGTTTCTGCAATGTCACCACCTGGATGATATATTCTTGCAAAGTGCTCACTCAGTAACTCAACTATCTCAACTGATTCAGTTACCTCCCTACCGTCGGCATTCTTTAAAATCATTCTGCCATGTACATTTTTCCTTTTACTTGCTACATATCTAAAAAACTGTTTAGGATTCTCTTTAGCCTGCATGGCCAATGTTCTTTTGTAATCCTTTTTTGCTTTTCTTACCACACTCGTCACCCTTCTGGCCTGCCAAAATATTCTCAACACTTTCTTGGCCAATGGCTAAGAATCCCCAAAAAATATTAAAACCATGCAACCATATCCCCTGCCTCTTCCCCTTCAGGACAGAGATTACACAAAAATCTATCACCATTCCATATATCTGATGCACATCCAAAAAATTAACAAAAATCCTAAAGAAGTACAACCTTACAACCACTTACAGACCACTTAAATAGCTGGCATCTTTTATCTGCTGCATAGATCTACCAGGTTCTTTGCAGTTGCAAACTGTCTGACTACGGCCAAACAGCCAGAACATGCAATATCAGAATTTCTGAACACAAGGACTATATTTGGTTCTACCATAACAGCCATTCAGGACTTGCTGACCATGCTCTGGACACCCAGCACAAGATACGAAGTTGGAAGAAGGCTATTCTATTACATTGCAGCAAATACAAATATGATAGGCTATTCCTTGAATCTGCCTCATCCCTAAGAAATTTTCCAAACCTCAACAAATTTGGGTGCATGAGATGGCCATAAATATGTGAAGCATTCATCCTCAGATCTTCACCCAACGGCCAAGACCACCGACTTGGTTGCCTTTCTTCAGCCTCATTTGCATGGTGTTAGTGCCTGCATGCACACATCGTTTTTTTGTGATCCCTGATGATGGCAATGTAATGTTGCTGAAATATAGGAAAGTATTAATTAAAGTTAAAATAATTAATATTTTAATATGTTATTTCTTGAAAAATAATAGTTATTGACAACATAATATGGTGATCCAATGTTTTTAACATCAGATCACCACATTATGTTGTACGGTAAAAATAAATACTTTATTGTTACAAATTTTTGATTATTTTCATAATCAATGCACATCCTTTCAGAAAATAAGCATTTGCTGCCTAATTAGACTGACTGGCTTCCAGGTAGTTAGGATAAGGTACTTTAAAAGTTTATAGAGGCCAACTGTCAAGCATTAATTTAATTTAATATAACTTGTTTCTCTTATAGTTAATGTTAAATATCTTCAACAAGAAGGGAACTAGTTAGTATGCAAAACAATCAGGAGTATTATATTATTACAGAGAATTCTGGAGAACAAGCTTTTTCTCTCTCAAAATGGATGTTAGAGATCCCATTAATGAGACCAAACCCCAGACCTTTTCCATCTGACAAGCTATTCCCAGTAGCTATCGCTATTTTTTTTTTTTAAATTGCTAAACACTTTTTTTTTTCTTGTCCTGAGAAGCATAACAATTACAACTTTATATATGCATGCCTTATCTTCAAATTAAAATTTCACACTTTCTGGAGGTGAAACAATTCCATTTATGTGAAGCTTCCTCATATCACCATGCTGATGGGGATAGGGCACATGGAGGATATCTTATTGGTGCTGAGTGAGTTTACACCTCCAAATACGAGGACAGTGCTATCTATTCCGTGTTGATTAAGTGAAATCAAATAATTGCTGGCAATGAACAAGAATGGTTAAAATTTCAGGTTTCCATTTTAAACTTGGAAGAAAAAGATTATCAAACCATGTTTTTGCTAAATTACTTTGACTTCTTTTTTCAGAAGTAAAACAATTACAGTTTATTAATTTAGTATAAACTGCTAAAAATTACATCACAACATGACATCTCAAAATTGCATTTAAAACTGAAAATAGTGATGCACTTACAAAAAAGTTCCAATAAATGAAACTGCATCAGACTGAGAAACAAAACTAACCCAAAAATCTGTTAATAGAATACTATTTTTTTAATATTGGAGAAAAATGCATTTAATAAAACAATGATAATATTAAAAATTAAACATCAGATAGTATATCTTACCTCATTTGCTCCACTAAACAGAGGTTCACCTGTATGCATTTCTACTAATATGCAGCCTAAGCTCCACATATCAATAGCCATATCATATGGTATACCCAAAAGAACTTCAGGAGACCTGTAGAACCTACTCTGAATGTATTGGTATATCTGGAGAAAGAGAGAGAAAAATGAAATCAATGGAATAGTAGTTTTAAAGTACAGGGCAACTCCTGCTTAATATAAGCAGGGTTAACAGATCCCCTGGTTGACATGGATTCGTTATAATGAAGTGTAAAAAAAAAAAGTTTCTTTAACATCAAAATTACCAACAATTGTAATTTTAAAAATAATATATATCATAATTATGAAAAACAAAGGGAAGAAAGGTGGGATTGTTGCAGCATTAATGGCTAGTAGTTGCTTGCATTCGGAGCAAAGCATTGATGGAAATGGAAAATGCATTACATAAATGTATGAACTCAACAGTACTATGTCTTGGAGCACAAAAATTATTTTGTATACTAGCCAAAAATGTCAAAACATTTCAATTAGTAATTCATTTCTTTTCTTTTTTTTTTTCTTTTTTGCAAACCTATAGTAAATTCGTATTGCAAGTGGGCTAAGAATTTTTTACAATTATTTTATATTTTTTTTGTATTTTTATTTTCTTCAGTTCCAACTGGAAGATCAGATGTTGATCTTCCAGTTGGAACTGAGAGATTCCGGCCATATGCAAATGTAGTTAGAGGAACAGACAAAGGCAACCAGGTAGATATTATTATTATTAAGAGAGACATCTCCAGGGAGTCATGAACTCACTGAGGGAGGCCATACTATATTGGAAGTTTATTTTCCACTTGGTTAGACTATAATAAATTTAGTTTAATCCTTTACCCAAGTGTAGGCAAACAAAGTTTGCACCTGAAGTATCTTCAGGACTGAGGCAACTCGTAGCAAAGGTGGACCAAGCTCTCATCGCTCCTTGTCATAGTATCTCCCATAATGCAAAGCACATCTCCTTGCAGACATGCATAATGCTATGCATTAAGGGAAGGGCCACTACCCAGACTAGTTTTGACCTTTATCGAGGTCTCGTCAGTGGGATGCAGACTCGGAAGTGGTGATACTAAGGCAGAAGCAATGGAGAGGTCATATTTACTTATACAAGTTGCCAAAAGGTGTACCACCTTATTTATTTTCCACTTGGTTAGACTATAATAAATTTAGTTTAATCCTTTACCCAAGTGTAGGCAAACAAAGTGTGCACCTGAAGTATCTTCAGGACTGAGGCAACTCGTAGCAAAGGTGGACCAAGCTCTCATCGCTCCTTGTCATAGTATCTCCCATAATGCAAAGCACATCTCCTTGCAGACATGCATAATGCTATGCATTAAGGGAAGGGCCACTACCCAGACTAGTTTTGACCTTTATTGAGGTCTCGTCAGTGGGATGCAGACTCGGAAGTGGTGATACTAAGGCAGAAGCAATGGAGAGGTCATATTTACTTATACAAGTTGCCAAAAGGTGTACCACCTTATTACTAATATGACTTCCAACATCTTTCTCTAAATCCAAAGTAAATTAATAATAAGGTGGTACACCTTTTAGCAACTCATATAAGTAATTATGACCTCTCCATTGCTTCTGCCTTAGTATCACCGCTTCTGGGTCTACCTCCCACTGACGAGACCTCAATAAAGGTCGAAACCGGTCTGGGTGGTGGCCCTTCCCTTAATGCATAGTATTATATATGTTCGCAAGGAGATGTGCTTGCATTATGGGAGATACTGAGACAAGGAGCGATAAGAGCTTGGTCCACCTTTGTTACGAGTTGCCTCAGTCCTGAACTACTTCAGGCACAAACTTTGTTTGCCTATACTTGGGTAAACGATTAAACTAAATTTATTATATCTAACCAAGTGGAAAATAAACTTTCAACGTCTTTCTCTAAATCCAGAGTAAATTAATAATAAGGTGGTACACCTTTTAGCAACTCGTATAAGTAAATATGACCTCTCCATTGATTCTGCCTTAGTATCACCACTTCTGGGTCTACCTCCCACTGACGAGACCTCAATAAAGGTCGAAACTAGTCTGGGTAGTGGCCATTTCCTTAATGCATAGCATTATTCATGTCCACAAGGAGATGTGCTTTGCATTATGGGAGATACTGAGACAAGGAGTGATGTGAGCTTGGTCCACCTTTGCTACGAGTTGCCTCAGTCCTGAACTACTTCAAGCACAAACTTTGTTTGCTTACACGTGGGTAAAGGATTAAACTAAATTTAATAAAGACCATACTATAGTAAATTCATATTGCAGGTGGGCTAAGAATTTTTTATAATTATTTTTATTTTTTGTATTTTTATTTTCTAAAAATAACAATAAAAATAAAATAAAAAACGGTTCTAAAATAATGGTCAACTAAACTTGTGTAACTATAATCTTGGCAGAGTATGCATTTCTTACATTTTTCTATGCAGATGTTGATCTTCCAGCTGGAACTGAGAAGTTCCAGCCATATATAAATGTAGTTAGAGGAATAGACAAGGGCAACCAGGTAGATATTATTATTAAGAGAGACACCTCCAGGGAGTCACAAACTCACTGAGGGAGGGCATACTATTCTGCATCGGCTGCCATGCCTATTCTTGAATTCATTCACATTACTTTCACACACACAACATCCAAGTACAATCCATTCCAATCATGAACCACTATGAGAGAAAAATCTAGCCCTCATCCCTTCTTGACAGCATTCATTCTCAATTTCCTCGCATCCTTTCCATACCCCTCCATAAAATGAAAATTTCATCTACTGAAATTCTGTATAACCCTTTCAGATGTTTTTAAGTCTCAATCATATCACCCTTCTTTCTCCTTTTGGCTAGTGTCTACAGCCTACAAAGTTTCAATCTGTCTTCATAATCAGCATTCCACAATCCTGATATAATTTTTGACACTCCTTTGCTCTCTCCATGGTATCAGAATCACCACGGAAACCAGGAGACCAGACCTGCATGCAATAGTCCACGTGAGGTCTTGTAAAGAGGTAAAATGACTTCCTTATTATTATATATGCCAAGATTCTTTCAGCATTACAATTATTCTCCGTGTTGTATTTACAATTTTTGCTATATGACCCTTGAACTTCAACTTCCTGTTTATTAATATGATGTTGGATAGGCAGTCTGGCTGGCCGAGTGGTTAGTGTGTCCGCTCTCCAGTCAAGAGGCTGCGGGTTCGAATCCTGCCATGGGCATGGACATTTGTGATTGTCTGTGGAAAAAATAGTGATGGTGGTCAGCGGTAGATGGCGTTGGTATAGTTGCGGTCAATTGGTAGAAGCAGAGTTGTAGAGTAGATGCCCTCCCTCGATGAGTCTTTGGACACCCTGGAGATGACAAATAATAATAATATCTAATCGCACCAAAGTGCATGACTGTACATTCACTAACAGTGAACTAATAGTCATTTTCACAATGCCAGACTATTCAAATCATTCTGCAAGTATACTGTATATCAGCAGCATTCCTGATTACCCTACCTATCTTTGCATCTTAAGCAAATCCATCCCAATACCATTAATGTACAGACTGAATAACAATGGATCAAGAACTGATGCTTGTGGCACACCACTGGTTACCTTAAATCATTGAGACTCCCATCCCCATATACCACTTTCTGATATTTCTCAGTCAGCCATCCTCTTATCCAGGGTTTCCCAAATTGTGTTCTGCGGAAAGTGAATAAGTGTTCTGTGATGTCAGTGACCAAGCCGTGTATTTTTAAACATGGAAGTAATTTGGGAAAGGGAATAACGCTGTTTTTTATGACTGTCATAAAAATTGCCTGCAAGCCGATTACAACAATGGACAGCGTATCCTCTGTTCTCAAAACTGAACAAAATAACATCTGTGTTACAAATGTTAGTGACCAATCAGCAAGGAAGTATAAAGAAAATTTTTGTACTGAAATTGAAGATCAAGGTAATCTGTATTGGGTTCTCAAATCTAGTAATACTGAATACTTTCTTTGCAAGTTCGTATTGTAGGGTGAAAGTGCTTGTTTCAAAACTGTACTGCTGTGATTTTTTAAAAAAAATTTTCTTAACACCAAAATTAAGAAAATCCATTTTCTTAATTTTGGTGTTAAGAAATCTCTTATGGAAGGTGTTTGTGACGCAACAGATAGTGATTCGTCCACCTCCAACCTACAAAGCAATCTCCAGGATGTACAAAAGGAGGGGAAAACTACCAGCAGCACACAGGAGAAAAAGTCTTCATTAACTCATAAGTACTAATATTATAAATTTTTGGTGATCAGAATGGGATACATCAATGAAAATCGGCACAAATTAATTTAATGATGTTGGCCTGAGGAAACTACAATATGCTACAAGATTTCATTAGTCCGGTGATTTATGACTGATTTAAATGTAATTTTATATTTGTCAACATGTCACGCCATATACATAAGTATACTAATACTCTTTATGATTATGCCATAATTATTAATACATTACAAAATAACCAAGGTCATCATCATAACACTAATTATGGGTATAGACATATTGGTCTGTTCTGGTCTCATCTATCCAATATCCTTTTTTGAGGTCTACCCTGCCTTCACTTTCCAACTGGCTTATATTTTAGTATTTGTTTAGGATGTCAGCCATTTGGTTTACATCTTTAATCCATTTTTGTTTATAATTGTTTTTCTTCTATTGATTTTGTTTTTAGTTCTTTTAAAATGTCTTCGTTCTTTTTTTGATCTAATAATGTGTATTTTGCAGTTCTTCTCATAAATCCATTTCACTTGTTTTTATTCTTTGTTTATCTTGTTTGTTTATTGCCCAAATTTCAATGCCATATAATGTGGGCACTGCTAAAGTATTGTATATTTTCAAGCGTGTTTCTTTTTGTACTATATTTGGGTTGAGTGTTCTATTTATCAGACCTATAATCTGTAAAAATTTTGAAGTTTTTAATTTTATGTCTTTTTCTCCTTCATATGATATTTGATATCCAAGATAACAAAAGTATTTATCTATTCTATTATTTTATTATTAATAACTATTTTGCTTCTAACTGGAGTTTGTCCACAAAATGCCATTGTTTTAGTTTTATCCATGGAAATTTTCATTCCAAACTGTTTCACTATAATGTTTAAATTATATATTGCTCTTTGTAAATTGTCTTCCTTATCTGATGTTATTATCCGATCATCTGCAAATAATAGCATATTTATATTGTTATTGTAGGAAATTTCTATACCTTGATTGTTTAAGGTGTTCCACTGTATGTAAATATTGAAAAGCGTTGGAGACAGAGGGCATCCCTGTCTTACTCCTTGGTTTATAGATTGTTTTTCAGGCAACTTTTCATTTATTTTTATTTCATTATCTTTATATATATTCAATTTGCATGTAGTAAAATATTAGGTATATTTATTCTTTGTAATATATCAAACAGTATACAAGTAACCCTCGTATATCGTGGTACTTATACAACGCGGTTTCGCTATAACACGGTCTACAAATTGTAGCAACCCTCGTATAATGCGGTTTCGATATAACGCCATCTACAAATCGCAGTAATCCTTTATCTTTTCATATATTTTTCACTGTGTGACTTAAAAATCAAATTTTATCTTCGTTAAATTTGTGTCTGCCGTATCAAGCATGTAGTTATAAGTAGCGAATTTTAAGGGAAATATCCTTTAGCATGCATGTATGTATGTCAATTGTTCACCGTATAAAGTTTTAATGATTATTATTATCAAACAAGACCTCATGGAGTCAAAGACTCATCTAGGAGGTCCTTTTATCTCACACACATCTCATCATACCGGGTCTTAAACACATTCAAACTCCTTGCAGACACCACACTCTCAGGCAAGGCATTCCAATCATTCACAACTCTGCACGAAAAAAACCTGCCTCTCACTCCCCTACTCACACCCTCTTTATACAGTTTCCAGGGATGACCTCTGGTTCTCCCCTGATCTCCCACTATTCGCTGTAGAACTTCTCCACCATTGATCCTATAACAACCCCTTACCAACTTGTAGGTCTCTATCATATCTCCCCTCTTCCTTCTCTCCACTAGACTCTGCAAATTACATCTTTTCAATCTTTCCTCATACTCGACATTCCAGAGGTCAGAAACTACCTTAGTCAGTCGCCTTTGGACCCTTTCCAACATCTCTTCATCCTTCTGAAAACCAGGTGACCAAATCTGGGCACAACAGTCCATGTGTGGCCTAATCAAAGCCTTATACAATGGAACAAGAATCTCCCTACTTCTACACGTCAGTGTCCTCCTCATCATTCCCAGAAGTCTTTGTGTTGTCTTCACAATTTTGGCGATGTGTCCCCTAAATTTTAGATCCTTATCCACTATCACTCCCAGATCTCTTATTTCCTCTACTTCCAACAATATATTCTCACCAAGCATAAATTCTGCATCCCATCTTTGTTTTCCAAATTTTAAAACCTTACATTTTGCAACATTGAACTCGCATCCCCATTTGCTTGCCCAATCACTCAATTTATTCAAGTCTTCTTGCAAGGCCACAACATCTTCACTATTCTATTGTTGAAAGTTCTCTTTGTTTTCTGCCATGAAAGCATATTAAAAATCATAAGTGTGTTAATTTTATTTTCTTCTGAGTTACATACAATATGTAATGCTTTTTTATGTAAAAAAAAATATTTCCATAATAATGGCTACATAGAGGGCTTTTGCGATATGGTTGAAAATGAAATTAGTGAATTAATTGATGGGGAAATAGATTTAAATGAGAAGGAACTGGTACAATTAATAGATGACGTTGAACCAAATGGCGGGGAAAGTTCTGTCGGAGATTCTAATTGTGATGAATCCGTTAAAAAATTCAGTTTAAAGAAATCAGCAGAAGATTGGACTTGGCAAGAAAGTTAGAAAGCTATTTTATGGATAATGACCCCAGAACGGAGGGCTCTGGAAAATTCACAAGGCAATTGGATATTTGTTTAGCTCCATATTATGAACTTAATAAAAAATTACAGCATAGTGGTAAGCAACGTCTTATTACTGACTTCTTGATAATTAAACCAGCCGAAGTATGCAATGAGAATTATACAAATTGTATAATTTTCATTGTATAATTATACAAAATATACATTCTCATTTGTATAATCGTCATCACTGTCTTCGTTTTGAAGACAGTGATGACGATTGAAATATCCACTTTATTATGTGCAATGAAGTTTATGTACAATTTGTAATTTTATAAGTTTATACTATATATTTGTTTCATAGTTTATGTTTTCTTAACTTAAATGAATTACAAGAATTAAATAAAAAAATATTTTTGTTGGGTATGTCATTGTTGTTTATATAATTAAAAATAAAAACTATTTCAGAACCTAACCCTACTTTTTCTATGTAATCTGAGTCTCACATAACGTGATTTATATAACGCGGCATTTCTATGGAACCTAACATCCGCATTATACGAGGGTTACCTGTATATCTTTTTACTTTGTCACATGCTTTTTCGTAATCTATAAACAAAAGATGAGGTTCCAAATTAAATTCTCTTCTTTTTTGTATAAGTAGTTTTAAAGAGAAAGCTGCATCCATTGTAGAGCATCCTTTTCTAAATCCATTTTGACATTCTAATCATATTTTTTCCCTGTATATTTTTAGTTTTTCATTAAGTATTCTGCTATACATTTTGTAGCATGTATTCAATAAACTAATACTTCTGTAGTTAGCAGGTTTTGTTTTATCCCCTTTTTTAAATATAGGTATTACTATGCTTGTATTCCATTCTATTGGTATTTGTCCATTTGTATATATTTTATTTAAAAATTTTAGTAATCTTTGATGAAATTTTTTTCCAACAAATTTATCTAGTTCAAAGTTTATCCCACTTCTCCTGCTGATTTGCCATTTTTTTATTTCATTTAGGTTGTCCTTTAATTCTTTCATCATTATCATATCATTTAAGGTATTTTGCAAGTTTCTGGTGTAATTATTTTTGATGCCAGTATTATCCGTCCAAAGATCTGTAAAGTAATCTAAGAATTCTTTTACATCTATTTCACAATTTATTTTTGCATTCATGTATTTTAGTATTTTGTACGCACTGGGTCTTATTTTGTATATGTCATTTTCCAGATATGATACAAATTTTTCCCAGCTTTCTCTGCGTCTCTTTCTGGTTTCTCTTTTGGCTATTGCTCGTCTTTTTTTATATTCAATTTCATCTTGTTTTTTTGCTACTTAACTATCTTTTAAAACCACCTTTTTATTTTCAATTATTGTTTTTATTTCATTGTCCCATATATGTAATTTTTTTATTTTTATGATATTTTTTGTGTGTTCCTAGACTTTCATATTCTGGTGATGTAATAATTTCTTTTATATTATTCCATTCTTTCTCAATGTCTTCATTTTCTTGTATTTTTCATAAGTAGTTATTAATCCTCTGTTGGTATAAATTTCTTAAACTTGAATAATTTAGTGGTCTTACTTTGTAATTAAATTTTGTTTCTCTAGTTTGTTTGCCTTTTTTTTTGTATTTTTTGTAGCCAGTTTGGCCTGTACTAAATAGTGATCTGTGTCAATTTCTAGCCCTCTTTCAACTTTAACGTCTAGGAAGAGGTTTGCTGCTTTTTCATTTGCTATAAAGTAGTCTATTATTGATTTTTGTCCTCTTGCACACCATGTATATTTTTATGTTTGTAAAATGTATTCATTATTTTTAAATTATTATATATTGTATAATCAATGAGTCGCTTTCCATTTTGGTTTATTGTTGGTTCTCCAAATTTTTGTATATTATTGTTAATTTTTTTCATTTCTATTCTTGCATTGAGATCCCTGGCTATAATTATATGGTCTATTTCATTTTTCATATATTCCTTGTAACTCTTTGTAAAAGTAATCATTTTCTTCTTCTTTACCTTCTTCAGGGGCATACACTCCAACAACTGTTAAATTTTCTTTATTTAATTTTAATTGCACTTCTAATATTCTTTCATTCCAGTGTGTATAATGAGTTATTTTTGCTTTAATTGATTTATGGATCCAAATCGTTACACCAGCTTTTGCATGTATTTGTTTGTCCACTCCACTATATATGATATTGTAGTTAGGTGTTTCTTTTGTTCCTTTTTTGTTTCTGTAAGAACTGCAATTTCTATATTTTCATCATTTAAAATTTTATCTAATTCTTCTTCTTTATGTGCTATGTTTCTAATGTTCCATGTAGCATATTTCACCATGTTTTTCTTTTTACAAAGTTTCTTAACCTTTTCCAGTTTGGGGTCGATTTCCATGTTTTCTGTCTGGTTTGGATTTTGTTGAGACTTGAAAGTAATGTGTGTTTCCCTATGTTAAGTGACTAGCATGACGATAGGTATCCTAGTGGGTAGGAAAAATCTGGGAAACGCTGCTCTTATCCATGATAATATTTTATAATACAATTCCATATTCTCCAATTTATGCAACAGTCTTCCATACTGTATTTTGTCAAAAACCTTCGCAAAATCCAAAAGTGTCGTGGTATATCCATTCCCTTTGTCTAGCTCAATGGTAACATTATTATAGAAAGTAAGCAAACTGCTAAAACATGAGCTTCCCTTAGTAAACCCATGCTGTTTATAGCAAAGTAGAGATTCTCTGTCAACTCATTTCTGAATGCGAGCCCTAACCAACTTTTCCAAAATCTTCACCACTACTCCTGAGATACTGATTGGTTGATAATTGGATACATCAATCTTTGCACCGCTCGTGTAATGGGATTACCATATATTATTTCCACTCCTGTGAAATCTTCCCTGTTCTGAGACTCAAATTATATAGCCTAGTCAAAGGAATAGCAATATGGCAAATCTCAAAAGCATTGCAGAGATTGCATTTCTTTTAAGTTCTGTGGCTATTTTTCCTGAGTCGTCCATGGATACAGGGAACAGTAACAGCCATCCTGTAATCTATATATTAAGATTTGTTAGAATACAAGTTGATGGTCTTGATAATTAGTTTTTTTATACCATTTTGTTGTTGTTAGTGGTGGTTTAAAATGTGTCTGCTTGTGTGAGTTGGTGTTCTGTATTGTAGAAGAAAGTGAATCATTAGGAAGATATACAACTGAAGTGTCTAGAAAGACTAGACTATTGTTATTTTCTTTTTCTACAGTGAACTGGATTCTGGGATGCTGGTTGTTGAGATGGAGGAGAAGGAATGAGTAATGGGTCTGAGCTATGTGGTCAAATGGAGAACTCATCAATGTACCTTAACCAAAAAGAAGATTCAAGAATTACAATATTAAAAACATATTTCTTTAAAATCTTCCACACAATAACTCACTATAGGAAGAGAAGGGCACATTGCTATATCTCCAGTCTGTGTTACAAATGGTGTCCTTCCAAGTGAATTAACCAACATGGATAGCACAACGGCAAAGATGTGTGAGAGAGTGTGGGGGGGGGGTGAAAAATAAGGAGTCAAAAGAATACTGATAAAAACAAAAAGGATGTCAAAATTGACCATGATATCAGAATTGCTTACAACCAAATTTTAGAACAATGATTTGAAATGAGAAGTATTTTTCACATAAAAAAAAAATCTATTATTGAGTATATAGGGATTTGGTAATCTTTTCTGGCTGAAGAACCAATTTGGTGAAGTAGTACTTGAAATATTTCTATTTTCAATCAAATATTTCAAGAACTACATCTGAAAAACAGGCCACAAGTGGAAAGAGAGTATATCACTTTATTATTAAATAATCTCAATGAGAGATAAGGAAAGTTTTCCAACTTGGTTACAATGTGTGGTTACAATAATAATACACTGGTGTCCAAAAGCTAAGGACGAACTACATTTTCACTTGTATATGAAAAAGTTTTCATGACTACAGCCAAATGTGAACATAAAATTTGTGTTAGAAATTTTGCATAAATTAAATTGCAATATGTTTTTGGCAAAAGTTACAAATTTCCTAAGGATGTAGTTAAGGAATTGATGTACAGTGCTTACAGAAAACTATGCAGAGAGAGAGATTTCAGAATGGAATATGTCCACCTCCAAATTACGATGCAGCTCTCATAACATTGTACCATGCTTAGCACCAAGTGATTCAGGAGTTCTTGAGGCAAACTGGGCCACTCCTCCTTCAGAGCAAGAATAAGGCCTTGTTTGTTTTCTGGGAGGAAATTTCGAGCAGCAACGTGTCTCCCTATTGCATCCCAAACAAGTTCCATGAGGTTGAGATCTGGAGAGTGTGCTGTCCACTCAATTTGATTAACATCCCCAGCATCAAAAATGTATGATAAGGCCCTGATCAAGGGCCTTATCATACATTTTGCATTCCAAATATCAACATATTCTAGACTCCTTTTTCTCCATATTCTTGCAATCATATTCATTATCACCACTCTTCTACTTAGCTCTGCATTGTCAAAGTGAGGAAGTACACTCACTACCCTATCTCTCACACTTTTCTGCTGCACAGTCTCTAAAAATGCTATTAAATCCTTTGCCACCTAATTAATGATGCTCCTCAAATCATTAGTATCAATCATTACTAATATCTTCTCCATATTCTGTCCTTTCTTCATTGCTAAATACTCGCCCAGACTGTAGAGGTGGTACAGTCTGGATGAGATTTCATTAGATATCAATGCTATTTAGAAAGAGAGCAGCAGATCCCACTAGAGAATGATCTGTACAGACAAGTACAAAATAAGGAGAAGCTCTGTGATGGAATATGGTTGAGCCACAATGAGAGTGTATTTAGTGACGTCTGTGCAATAGTGTCTACCATGATGCCCTTGCTTTTAGTTAAATCAAAGGAAAGTAAGCCAGTCTGACAGTTATTGCACAAATTTTCTGTGGATAAAAAATAATTGGTCATAAAGGATGGTCTGGCAAAGATTTCATTTTGGTTGCCTATAGTAAGGGCAGTGCTTAAGCTGAAGTGAAAACATGGTTTATATGCTTCAACATAAAGACTAAGAACAAGTGATGTTTGTAATGCTCCAGTTGCAGTTCTGAAAACCTAACTGTGGACTGGATCCAACTACTGATGGGTACCATCTCTAACAGAAGTGCAGACTTGAAATCCATAATCAAGTCTTGATGCAATGTGTTCAACATAAATGGAGCAATGAATATGTCTATACTTAAGATGCCTACCTTTCTGTCAGCATTTATCTCACAACTAAGTACATTGGTTACAATATGCTGAATTAGTAACATGGAACTTGTTTCTGTCATGCAGTAAGCTCAGTCCATAGAGCAAGGGACTTTTAATGCTAGGATCATGGGTTCATGCCCCATGTCAGGTGCATGAAATTTTTGGTAGCCTGGTTGGACAAGTGGTTAACATATCTGCTGTCTCCACCCAAACAGGCTCCAAGTTCAAATCCTGCTATAGGTATTGTTGTGTCGGAAAAAAATGACGAGTCACCTTTTTTTCCCACCCAACATTAAGTTGTCTCAGAAGGAGTGGATAAGGACATACTTATGCCTCTGGATGGGAAATGTACCGACTAATGTCCCAAGAACATGTAAATATCCAAGTGTGTAAGCTCTGAACAGTGTTAAAATAACCCATGAGTTTAATAGAGAATAGTTGTAAATGAATTAGAATATAAAAGCATGTATAAATTACCAAGTAAATATGTATAAGCTAGAGCATGTTTTAAGCCATGTAAAAAAAAAAACAGTCCGTGGCCACGGCGTCCAATCAGCAGTCGCCGTATGCGTGACGACACCGCCGAGTGACGGAGCTGTTTTGAGGTATGAAGGTTTCGGCGGGGATTCGAATCACTCTCTTTTTCTCTTGTCTCTGGGTTTCGTCAGCACCTAGTTTCCTGTCGGAGAGCTGTGTAGAGCTTGCCGCCACATGTAGCAAGAATCCCCCCTTGCTATGTATGCTGCGTGGGCCAAGGCTGCAACTACAATGTATTCAGATCCATAAGAAGAAAGAGCCACTGATGAAATCAACGTCAGTGTTCAAATCTGTATATGAGTGTTTTCGGTTCGTATGGAAACAAAGAAATAGCAAGACCGCCATCAGTGAAGATACCGTAAGCAGACCAGAATATCCAGTTCAAAGCAAGAACGGTAAGCGTAAGATTTTCTTATGTTAAATGTTGGATTAAAGTAACCGTGGAATAAGGTAGCAGAAGTTAAGGAAGCATACTACTTCCGTGTAGTGCTATAAGAACAATTAGCGATTTGGACACTTTTGTCTGCGGTTGAGAAGAAAGCATATTAGGCGCCAGGCGAATAGGAGGCCGAGGTCCGAACTGTTTGTGTAATTTAGGAACAGTAATGTTATATGGTCAGAACGTAATTAAATGTTAGCTAAAATTTTGGAGGGAGGATTAAGTAAGAATAAGAAGTATTACCCTAGAGAAGTTCATGTCAGAATTATTGAGTTGTCTTGTGTATATATGCAATATTACATGTGTGATAATATTAGGTAACTTAGTTATAATATAAGAGTCTGAGAATAGATGTTACGTATAGAAGTGAGAAATTTGTGTCAAGTAAGGGACTACAATATAGAAGTTTTGGATGTGATTAATTAAGTAAAGGGAACCCAGACTCTTTTAAGATTAAGGATTCGATTAACATATATACTTGTCTTTGTGCCATAATAAATGTGTTTTTTTATATACAATCAAATGAGTTTGTCATGCTTTCTGAGGATTGAGCTACCGTTTGAAAATTTTACGTGCTGTGCATTAAGGGGGAAACCAATAGTGATATAAGAATCGGGACCACGACTGCATGCCTCATGATCCCTACATTTTCTTTAAGTACTCCTTGGATATTGTTTCAGAGTTTAGCTGCTGGCTGGCGCAGTCTTTAATCAATACAAATTTATCGGCAACTGAATATCTGATATTAAGTGATACAAAAATTAATGTTCACTGTAAAGTTAAAGTAAAGCCAGTTAGAGATATAACAATAAGGCAGTCGCACAGTCACACAGCACACTAGACGACACGAAAGTAGAACATAACAGTATGGATGTTTGTGATAGTCCTTAGGTGAGAGATGAATTTCATCACCCAGTATAAGACCACTCCTGCCCACTGGAACCCTGACATTTAAATTTTCTTCTGGTTAGTTAAAATGATTTAAAGAGAGGCATGGTCCTGAATAAAATTTAAATGTCCCTGGCATGTCTGATTTTTCAAAAAATATTTCACTTTCTTAAAATAAGATGGTTTTTGATCACATTCAGAGAATGGCCCCTCATATATTGCCATATTTAGCTCTGGATGGATATAGAGGAGTTAAAAGACCTAGAGATAGACCAAGAAGTACTTGGATAAAGTTGCTGAAAGAACATTCCCATCTGCCTAGCTACAGAGTCATGACTGAGATGGCCAAAGATCGTGATAAATGGAGAACCTTTCTTCTTAGTGGACTCAACCTGTTACCAAGCGAATGAGATGATGATGATGAAAATAAGTGACTTGATATTGGAGTTCCTTCAGCTCTGTAGAAAAATCCACTTTATCATTATACCTTCTAGTTGTTCATCTGTAGCCCTTTGAGTGATTTTCTTTGTGATGCGCAAGCAAATTTGTCTATCTTGAGTTTTGCTTTTTAATTACGTCCTGTACAGTTTGCTGGCCAATACTAAATTTGGCTGCAAGTGATGAAACATCTTCACCTTTTTTGTGTGTTTTAATAACCTCTGATTATTAAAACAATGGAGGTAGCAGGAATTCTCATCTCCGCTACCTCCATCCTGTTGATGTTACTTTTCCTCAGGTTCCATAGCATACGTCATAGCTGGTCTCACTACTCTCCTATAGATTTTGTCTATAGGAGATATTGCCGATCAATCTTTCAGATTGATCGGCATCCTCTTATCGCAAAGCACTCCAGCCATCTCTTTCCAGTTCCTCCATCCCACTTCCTTCTCAGCCTCTCCATGTTCTTCTACTGTTGAACCTAAGTATCTAAAGTCCATCACCTTCCTGATGACATTTCCTTCCAGCTCCAGATCTCTCTCCTGGCTGCCGTCCACTTTGCAACACATATACTCTGTCTTACTTCTGCTCAGTCTCATACCTCTCTCTCTTCCAGTACTTTCCTCTATCTTTCCAGTTTAACTGCCACTTCTCTTGAATCTGCACACAGCAAGATGTCATCTGCATACATCTTGCTGTGTGCAGATGACAACATTGTCCAAGTGCGTCTTCTCTCACCTCCTCCGTCAATCAACACCTTAATCACAATATTAAACAGGAATGGACTTAATGCTGACCCTTGATGCAAGCCAATTGTCACTTGAAAACTTTTTGTCTGTCCCGAGCAGATCCAAACTCTTGTCTTCACATCTCCTGCACATATTACATATTACATTCTCTGAAAATTATTACATAATTTTCAGACTTCTTGCCCTGGCACTCTATCATACGCTTTCTCCAGATCAATAAACACCAGATGTAGCTCCCGTCGTTTCTCTCGAAACTTGTCCATCATCTGCTGTAATCCAAAGATAGCATCTGTCGTTGATTGACCAGGCATGAAGCCAAATTGCTCCTTTGAAATCTTTCCGAATATCTTTCTGAAAATTATTGGAGAAGAACAATGCAGCTTTAGGAAAGGAAGATCCTGCACAGATCCCACATTTACACTCAAATCATAGAAAAAAGAATGAATTTAACCTGCCAACATATATGGCCTTCCTGAATTATAAGAAAGCATATGATCAAATTAACAGAACAAAATTAATTAATATACTGAGGGAATTGAAAGCTCCATCTCAAACAAACAAAGAAATATCAAATATAATAGAAGAAAGCTATATTAAAAACTATATTAAAATTAATAATGAAATAACCAAAAAAATTAAAACCAATAGAAGTCTCATTCAAGGAAGTGGATTATCACCAATACTCTTCAATATATATATATATATATATATATATGGAAAAAATTTCAAGAGAGTGAAGGGAAAACAAAATCATTGGAATTAAAATAGGAAATAAAGAATTAACCAGCCTTCTGTATGCTGATGATCAAGTTACTTTTGCTGAAAATGAAACAATTACAGAAAAATCTACATGTATTAAACAAAACAATAGAACAGTATGACATTTGGTTTATTTGTTGAGAAAATCTCAACAAATAAACCAAAATCAACAGCATTTCAAGGTAAAGAATTTAAAAAGATGCAAACTAGTCATCCACAACAAAGTAATAGAACAAATTTAAACATCTAGGAAATTACATATGCCCCAATGGAGAAATTGACATTACATATAAAAATTCCTAGCAGTCATTGGAACTTTAACAGACACTTCAGTAAATAATGTCTAGAACATAAAACATATGTCTAGAAGATATCTTAATTCAACCTAAATAAACAATAGCCAAACCAATTCTGAAATATGGCAGTGAAACATGGGAGAATGAGATAAAAGACAAGCTGAAGCTGCAGAAATGAAGTTCCTAAGACCACTCACAGGCTATAAAAGAATAGACAAGATAAGAAATGAAAAAATCCATAATTAACATAACAGAAAACATCACAAAGAAACACATGTAGAAAGAATGAATGAGGACAGATGGCCAAATATTGCCTGGAAATATAAACCAAAGAGACACTGATCTAAAGGAAGACTTAGGAGGAGATGGGCAGAAGACTTTTTAAACCCTTGAAAATGTTATAGGCAAATAATTACATAATATGCGAAGCCAAGAACAAGAGAGAGGCATGGTATAAGGAAATTAGAAACACAGGGTGCTCAGTGTGGATAACGTAGGAGTAAAAACAATTATTAGAGAGAAGGCTCTTGTACGATCACCAATTTACGATGGTGATGAAACACGACTTTATTGGCAAGCAATACCCACTCCCACTTTAGTGTCTGTACAAAAAAAAAAAGCACCAAGACAAGATGAACAATGACAAAATAACAATTCTGTGCTGCTCAAATGCTTCAGAAGACAAATTAAAATTAGATATAATGGGAAAATCGAACTATCAGTGAAGTTTGAAGGACAACAAATATTCCAACAGATTATTATAATCATAGATCTGCATAGATGACAAGGGACATTTGCAAAAAATGGTGGAAAGACAAATTCATTCCTCACATTAAAACATTTCTCTCTTAGAAAGATCTTCCCCAAAAAGTAATTCTATTATAAGATAGCACTCCATCCCATCCTCCAGTAGAAAAACTTTCTGCAGAAAATGGTGATATTGTTGCCATTTATCTTCTGATAAACGTAACACATGAATGGTGTTCTGCTAATATTACAATTTGGAGAACACCATTCATGTGTTCTGTAAATTGTAATTATTTTTGGTTATCTACTAATATAGATGGAGCTGTTGTGCAGCCAATGGTGTGTATAATATCACATGCTTTCAACTGAATCGATGTTCTCTATTTATTGCGATTGTTTTCCTATAATTGTATTGAAAATGGCTATGGACCAAGGCATGATTGAGACCATGAAACGGTTGTACAGAAAAACTCTGATGTTGGACTTAATTATGGAAGAGAAAAATCCTATTTTATTTTGGAAGCCCCTAACAATTAAAGATGAATCTATAATATTTCTAGAGCCTAGACAGTAGTTAAAAATGAAACAAAATATTTTTATGAATTAAATATGTAGAAGATATGTAATATGTAGAAGATATCATTCATAAAAATATTGCCTGATAACTTTGTGATCACTGAAAATAATTTGTAAGTGAAAGACTCAAATAACAGAGTAGAAATTGTCCATGATATTTTAAAATCAATTCAAAATATTGAGGAGTATGAAGATTTAGACAAGGACAATATTAATGAGTGGTTAAAAATAGACAAAAATGAAGCTGGATATGAAAAAAATGACTGACAACGACTTAATCCAAAGTGTGTAAGAGCCAACGCCAATGGCAGGATCAAGCATTCTCTTGATGAGGAACTACACCAGCTTACTTTGTAAGCTGGTGTAGTTCCAAAATAACGAAGCCCTAAGAGCTGCAGAAGTATTTTTTCACCTAAACCATCAATCTGGTACAGATATGTTGATGATGTTTTTGGTGTATGGAACTCCTCCTTGTCTGAGCTTCATGAATTTCTTGAAAAAATTAACTCAATAAACCAAAGAATCAAATTTACCCTGGAAGTAGAAGATAACAATTGTCTTCCTTTTCTGGATGTTCTCATTCTATGTAAACCAAATAGCAGTCTATACTTCTTAATATATAGAAAACTAACTCATATTGGTAAATACACTGATTCTAATTCACATCATAACACTTGTCAGAAATATGGTATGGTCAAAACTTTAGTAGACAGAGCTCAGAAAATATGTTCTACAGATTCTATACTAAACAAAGAACTCTCTATTATCAGAGCTACCTTTAATCAATAATTATGGCAGTCATCTTAACCTGCCTCAAGAAGTTACCAGAATTTGTATTCCATATGTTAAAGGACTTTCAGAAAAATAGCAAGACTACTTGGACAGACTGACTGACTTATAAGTCTCTTTCCATCCAGTTCATAAACTTAATACCTTATTAATCTCTCTTAAAGACAAACATTCTCCTCTTTCTTATATTATGGACAGAGTGGTTGTTCTGCACAAATGCGTATTGAAGAACATGAAAAACATTGAGAATATATTTCACTTAAAGAATTCAATAAATCTGGTTTAGTAAACCATGCATTATCTACAAAACATAGGATTCAGTGGAATTAAACAAGTGTTACATAAAAGTTATTTTATGCTGATATTTTACACTTTCCAATGTTCTGGAAAGACTGTATAAAGTAAGCTGTGAAGCACCCACAATCCAAACCTTAACAAAAATGATTGCCTTAAACTTTCTGAATTCTGGGAAGTTATACTGACTAATACTCACCATTCATGTGTTCTGCAAATTGTAATTATTTTTGGTTATCTACTAATATAGATGGAGCTGTTGTGCAGCCAATGGTGTGTATAATATCACATGCTTTCAACTGAATCGATGTTCTCTATTTATTGCGATTGTTTTCCTATAATTGTATTGAAAATGGCTATGAAACAGTCAAAAATTCTACAAATAAAAAGATTTAAATTATTATTATTACTACTACGTGACACCTCCAAGGGGCCCAAAGACTCATCGAGATAGGGCACCCACTCTACAGCTCTCTGTCGCTTAATTCGTCAGCTACAAGGAACCGCAACTACCACCATGATCTACGCCAATGCCATTTTTTGTCTGTAAATTGCATGTTTTCTCAAGGCTAATTTGTCTATATGCGGGACGAAAAACCAGAGTTTCCAGGAGAAAAAAACCCTGCTACCTCTGTATGAGATCGGCTAACTCACCTTCAATTGAAAAAAACCATATAAAGATTCCTCTCATCACAACGAAAATCAAACTTAGGCCTTTTCCAATCAGGGTGCAATGCACCATCATTCCTCCAATTGCACTACGAAGGCTTTAATGTAAATGATTGAATTATGAATTCTTCCACTTATGTCTCAATTTTTAGATCAACAGGCATAAACATGTTCAAAAGCAATTAAGTTCCTTCTAATGCTACCCTGCAGACTGGTCACTTAAATCCCCTATTAAGAAGAGTATGATTGTTTGGAGATGGCAACTGCAACATGAGGCCAATCCATCCTGAGAAATATCTGCACTAGATGGTAGATACAGTAGAAAGTAATAAGAGATTCTACTGAGAGATGACTTGCAGCCTCTGTATGGTTGTCCACAAGAATAGCAACGTGTCCACAGATAAATTCATATCCTATCCTGTTCTTTTAGATGATATCCATAACAAAACATGGATATCATCCTGATTTGTTGATTTTGGGAATTCTCTTTTATCATTCTTGGATTTTTCCTTTTCTTTTGGGAACAGTAGATAGCCAGTGTCCATCTCTTCCTCCTCAGTAAAAATATCCATGTTGTCAAATTCTACAATGTCAGGGACACTAGGTCTTTTCATGGTTATAATATAATTATAATCTTATTATTATAAGCTTATTATAATCTGGAGGAGAAGATAACTTGTAGGTTTTGATAAAGTGGAATCATTTCTGATGCATTTCCATGAGTGAGGTCATATACTTTTCTTTTCTTTTTTTTTTTTCTTTTTTTTTTTTTGTCTAATTCATGTTATGAAGACTGAGTAAATCATACCATTCAGGGATGATGTAATTGTGAGAAGATGGGAAAGGTATTAATATCTTCCTAAACACTTTCTTTATTGTTGCTTGTAGGCTAAGGAGGTTTTCCACTAGATCAGGGATGGGCAATGCTTTTTGAGTGAATAGCCATTTTTGATTTAATTAAAAAGAATCCAAATAGCAACACTTCAGCTCAAGCTGGGAAAAAGGGGAGGGTAAAAAATAGAGAGTGGCAAGTTTTTATTTTTTGTTAAATATATATATTTTTTGGAATATTGATTAATACTGAAAAAATGACATTTTAATAAAACATTCTTTTATACAGTTGCCATCCATAAATGGTTTCAACAGTGTTACAGTTTCACACGCAATTGCAAAACTGGTGCACATTTGTATTATTGATGATTTAATCCACTTTGCAATGAATTCTTTGTTAATCGTTTTCTTTTGAAACCTAATTTACAGCCTTTTTTTCTTGGTTCACTGGCTGGATATGTTTTGGCAAATGTATCATGTTTAGTCAAAAAATGTCTTTCTATATTTGTTTTTTTATTGTTTCAAAGTTTTTCACTACATTAAACGTAATGGCCACCTGTATTGCCACAAATGTGTATGACTCAATCTATTCCTTCTTAAATTCCAGTTTTCTTGTGTTGTCATCTTAAAAATGATAGCAATTGTTATTTCACTTGTTTAATAATACCACATCATTTATTTAAGAATCAAGTGATTTATAATAGATTCACATACCTATCACAAATACTACACACACATGTTTAAAGTTTATTTTTCACTAGGTCAGACTATAATAAATTTAGTTTTAATCCTTTATCCAAGTGTGTGCAAACAAAGTTTGCGCCTGAAAGTATCTTCAGGACTGGGATAAAGTGGTACAACACCAGGCAACTCCTTGCAAAGGTGGAGCAAGCTACCAACACTCCTATCTCAGTATCTCCCATAA
This sequence comes from Typopeltis vanoorti, assembly GCF_054136105.1. Classification (NCBI taxonomy): domain Eukaryota; kingdom Metazoa; phylum Arthropoda; class Arachnida; order Uropygi; family Thelyphonidae; genus Typopeltis; species Typopeltis vanoorti. The sequence goes on from NC_143560.1 coordinate 13,585,517, forward strand.
TGAAAAATAAACTTTCAACATCTTTCTCTAAATCCAGAGTAATTTAATAAAAAGGTGGCACACCGTTTGGCAGCTCCTATAGGAGGAGATGACCTTGCTAATGCTTCTGCCTGGTATCTCCACTTGGGCCTGGCTCCCACTGAAGAGATCTCAATAAAGGTTGAACCTGGTCTGGGTTGTGGCCCCTCCATTAATGCATAACATTATACATATCCGCAAGGAGATGTGTTTTGCATTATGCAAAATATATATTTCAGGCATCACACACTCGGATAAAGGATTAAAACTAAATTTATTATTATTACATACACGTGGATATTATTTTGTTCCTTCCTGCTTTAAGTATTTTATATTCACACCAATCACAACTTTCGATGCCTTGCATTACATGTGCTCTGTTAGAGATGTGCTTGAAAACTCAACTGAGAAGGGACTGTGGCATGTGCTTGTCATACATGCAGGCTAAAAGTTAAAGAGCCATAGTTACACATTCAAAGAGCTGCAGGAAGCTTGTGTGCCAACAAATCGCCAACCCCTGAACTAGATGATGCTACGATATGTTTCCTCTTTGCTTCCTGATATAGTATATTCTGCTCAGTCTTGATCATTCGAATCTCCTTTTCATCCTTCCACCTTTGGCCTGCTTGGGAGTGGGCTGGATATGGATATCTTCACTTGTAATTAGTGCACATTTGGGGATTGTGCACTTAGTCATGCTCTAATATCTACTGCCAACAACAGGCACAGATGACAGAACTAGGAAAAGCACTCTGAGCATGGCTGTATTTCTGATATTTAAAGCAGTGCAAGGATTCAGAACATAGAACATAACAAGAAAATCATGATGCTATGCTTTCAGCTAATGCTGGGGTTTTGGGGGATGTTAAATGTAAGGACAATATTCTTAATTCGTACTAGAACACCACCCCTATGGTGTGAAAATTCTTCTTATGAGTGCCACTTCTTGATCTTTTATTTTTTGAGTTTTGATTTGAATTTTTAATCGAGTTTTGTGGAGGAATAACATAACTGATTTTCCTCTATATGATATTGCACAAGTTTGATTGTTTCTGGGAGGATGTTTTAATGCAAATATCTCCTTAAAGAAGTTTTTTCTATAGGTATATTATGGAAAATATTTTCCCACAATATTCCTTCCGTGATATTTTTCCTGACCAGAGATTCATCTGATGATATATAAGAAAAGATGGCATATTTGTAGACAAACTAATGTTTTATGCTTCTGGTTCTTGTTGTATGCTGATATTTCTATAGCTTCTGTACTTAATTGGATCTTTTTGAGGTGTAGGATAAACCTGAAGATAAAAAGAGATTCTCAAAAGGAGTGTCATTCACCCATGGATACCCACTATCTGCCACACCAGCACCAAGCCTTGGGATCGTTGTTTTATATTTATTTGTGCAAGGACAGCAAAGAGTATACTGTGCCAAAGCAAAGGTTATGGCAATACACAAGGTAATAATAAATAAGTAATAAAGTGTTAAATTAGTAAATAATATTCTGTACAAAAAAGCAAATTTAAAAAAAATTATAAATTAAGTAATGCAGTATCTATACCAAAATAGAATTCATAATCAAATGTGTTTATATAAATCATTCTTTAGAAAGAATTAATTCGGGATGTGTTAAAAAACATCATGCAATTTATCCAAGTCTGATAACATCTGCCTGAGTGTATACAGATCAGCTAGATTAGTAAAAATTTTATTCCACTCCACCAGAATATATGACAAATGGTGTCACATATTGCATTTTTTGCAAACAGGTGGATCATCAGCCTTCAGTACTTAAGAATCTTCAACTTTCTCTTTTCTGTTTCTACATTGACTAGACTACCAATGCTTAATCTCGTGCAATTTGTTTGTCAGTACTAGCTGTCATGAAGACTGCCACTGTATAAAATGAGCTCTGATCTTATAAGCTATCTGAACTCTGTATATAAGACTGTCAAACAGTACATGGAAGAAGTATCAGCTGATCTAGCAGCTACATCTTCAATCTCATTTCCTTTAATTCCAGTAAGGCTGGGAATCCAGCTAAACCAAACCTTAAAATTAAAGATTTTCATTTGTACAACAGTTGTAAAATCTCATAGAGCACTGGATGTGGATTATACACAGGAGACAAGATGGACTGTAAAGAACTGAATGAGTCTGCATAAATTACACACTTTTTGTGGTGTTTTTCTTTTATATGCACAAGCTGAATGGCATGCAACTCTGCTATAGAATTACTGTAATCAAGTGGGATCTGGTGGGATATAGTAATGCCAGGAAACGCAGCAGTACAACCAGCAGAGGTCTCAGATCTCGAAACATCAGTATAGATGGGAACCAAATCAGAGTATACTGAACCATGTGCATTAAATAACTGCATGTAGATGGTTGGTGGAGTATAAGATTTCCTTAGTTTGCACAGTAAGAAGTTTAAAGATGGAGTGCAAACCTGCCGTGGAGGAATGCTGTTATGTTTGATGTAGTTTAATGTTTTCAACATTCATGCCAATAGTTTGTTTTTAACATGCATGCCAAAGAGATGAATGGAAGTCTGATGTGTGTGATATAGAACTTCCCAATACAGAAAAAAGATACAAGTCTATATAGGATGCTCTGGAAGAGACTATTTTTAGGGCACAGTTTCATCTAAGTGATAAAGCAGGTTCATCTACTTCAACATAAAGGCTTTGAAAAGGTGATGAGTGAAAAGCACCAGTAGCTATTCACACACCCTGATGATGGACAGGATCCAACCATCAGTTCATGCTCTCCCTTGCAGAACTGCAAACCTTTGGCCCATAATCAAGCTTTGACTGTACAAGTGCATATAAAGGCAAAGAAAGAAACATTAATCAGGACTCCCTTCTGTAGAGGATGGAGTATGAAGGATATTCAACATTTCTTTTGCATCTGTCCCTAAATTAATGAATGTGTGTAAGTTTCTGTCAAAGATGAGTCCCAAGAACTTGGCCTCTGGTGCTACCGGAATAATACTTTGTCCCATTCTTAAATTAGGATCTGAGTGAAGAATACGTTTTTAGCAGATGTGTGCACAGTTTTTTTTATGCTGAAAACGCGTTATTATTAAAAGTCCATGAGGAAACCCAATCAACTGCTTGTTGAAGTTGTTTCAGTTGCCCTCATATTGCAGGAGTAGCAGTAAATTGTGAAATCTCTGACAAAGAGCATTGTCTGCTGTGGGAGGAAGCTGTTCAGTGATTGAATTAACTTTGACAGCAAAGAGTGTCACACTAACACAGAACAAGATATGGCCTAGATAACATGTTTCCCACCTGCAGGATTTGGCTGGAAAAAGTTTTTAATAAAAGCAGGAAGGTGTTTTCTCAGGCCAAGAATATAGAGGTATTTTAACATGCTATATCTCTAGGCTATGTCATAAGCTTTTTCCATGTCAAAGAAGATTGAAACCAGATGCTCTTGTCTTGAAAAAGCATGTTTTATACATTTCTAAACAAACCATACAGTCAAATATTAATTAGTGTTTACAAAAGCGTGTTGGAAAGAAGTTTGATGCCTTAAAGTACTAGAAAGGCCTTGCATTTACTAGTTTTTTCCAATGCCTAACAAAAACAAAGAGCTGGTCGGAGCAATAGGGTGATAATTGTTTACTTGTGTTGGATCCTTTCTGGATGGGATGCCAATGACAACTGACTTATGCCAAGAAACCAGAAACTATTCCTCTGTAAGTATTTTGTTGTATAGTAAGAGAAGGAAATCCAGAGAATGTGATGGAAGATGTTTTATCATCTCATAATGGATGTCATCAGATCCTACTGTAGTGGGAGGGAGGGAGGGGGTTACTGCTCTTTGTAGTTCTTCCTTAACAGGTTTACTGTTCTTTCTTCCTTCAGGAGGATGTGAAGCTGTTGCTGAAATTTTAAAAAAATTTTCTCCCCAAAACAGCAGCAATGGCTGTGGGGTTCAGCAACAAATTCATTATGACCCAAGGTACACAAATGGTGTGTTCTAGATCTGCCTTTCATTTTTCTGGAATTTATCCCATACAATTTTTTTAATTTGCTGTTCGATTGAGAGATGGTGTAAATTGGATTTAACACTGCTTTTGACTCTGATGTCTAACATTTTGTGCTTTGGCCAGAGCACATTAAGCAACGAGATTTGATGCAGTAGCACTATGAAATAAACTCTATGCGCTGCACTGATTTGGTTGCATGGCATTCAGAGTTCCGGCAAGGTTCTGGATACAGTGGAAATCAAGATGATGTTTTCGGAATCGCAGATGTTGCTGCCTGAACAATACGATCTGATATGTACTTCAATGCTTTCTTGATATGCATTTCACTGACTACTTCAACATTAAATTTTGTAAGATAAGAAAAGTATTCCAGTCAGTCTGGTCCATTTTCCACATGGATATTTGTGTAGGAGAACGTGGTTCCTATGAAGAAATAGTGCAATTAATAGGAAAATGATTGCGTCCATGAATGTTCTCTTCAACATCCCATATGAACAGTGAAAAAATGGCGGGGGGAGCAGAATGTAAGATCTACTGCAGAATATGAGCAGGTATGCATATGGAAGAAGGTACTAACCCTATTAAGAAGGGAGAGGTCATGATTGTTGAGCATTCGTTCAATGATACAACCTTGTCCATTTGGGATCGTAATACCTCACAGAGTGTTATGTCCATTAAAGTCACCCATGGGACATAAGGACTGAGGCAATTGCAATATAAGATTATCAAGTTCAATCTCATTTAACCTATAATCCAGTGGTGAACATGCTGTAATCCCACAGAAGTCGAATCACTACTGCTTACAGAACAGTATTAAGCAGGACACGATGGAAAGGAGTATGACACAGGGATAGCTATTCTGCCATGAGTAGGACCACCTCCAGTTCTGTCCATGTGTACAACAGTGAAATTCCTTAATATAAGCCCTCATTGGATCTTAAATATGATTTCTTCAGACAGAAATAGAAAAGGTAAAGTTGTATTTCTACAGCAGAATCTTAATATCAATATTCTGGCAAAACCCACTTAAGTTCCACTGTAAAGATTTTCTTATTGTTTTTGCTTTGTACGCTTGTATGATTTCTAAGAGGTTCAGAGCTTACCTTTGTCAGGTTTATATTTGTTTAATGATTTTGGAAAGTATGGATGGCCATGTCCATCTCTTCCTCTAGAAAGATGTTCAGTACATCATCTTAATATGTCAGGATCATTTGATAAGTTTAAATACTTTCAATGGATGCTAAATTATTATTATTTTTTTTTTTTTCTGTGAGGGTGTCTGGTGGTTTATCTTTAAGTAATATCCTTGCCATAATTTTTTTTTAACAAGTTGGTTCTCATCGAATGGGACTGTTTTTGGAGTTGTTTCAGAAGTGAGACTGTAGGTCACAAGACTGATCCATTCCACAGGGAAGCACTTGTGATAATAAAGTTCAGAAATGGTAAAATTATCAAATGGTGAAATAGACATGAGTATGAGATGCTGTTGATATTTTCTTAACTGCCACCTTCTAACATACAATAATTTCAGGACAAGTGGTGGTGATGGCTAATTTCCTTTTTTTTGCATCCTGATAGATATATTTTGTTCTGTTTTAACCTTTTGTATTTCTTTTTCATCCTTCCACTTCTGATATGCATAGAAATAAGCTGAATGATCTCCCTGAGAGTTGACACATTTAGCTTTCTTTGCTAAGCAAGATTTGTCATCATGTTCTTTACTACCACAACAGGCAGTTTGAGCATGCCCATATTTTTGACATTTAAAGCATCTTAGTGGATTAGGGATGTACACTAACAGGAGAGTTGAGATACCCTGCTTTAACAGATGTTGGAGGATTAGTGTATTGAAGTAAACATGATGTCCCTAGTTGGAACCAGGTGACAATCCCTATGTATCAGGATGCACCTTACACCTATCACTCCCTAATCTTTAGTCTCTGAACATATCTCCTCATCAGGATCATCAAGGAGATCCCATTCTAATATCACTTTTCTACAAGAATTGAGTATTTTATAAGGTGCCACTGTAATTGTATTCTGCCAATTGATGTTGCCTTTAGTAATTTTTCTGAGTGTTGTTGACTAGATGTTTCCACAAAGATATTACTAGAACATAGTTTCTTGACTACTTTGGGAGATTCTGCAGTCCTTCTAAACCCTTCTCAATAAAGAAGGATGGCATTTTCTCTATTGGCTTTTACCTGTTACATGAGATTGTCAGAAACATGGTATATTATTGCTGGTATCATGTTGTTTCTTATTCTGTTATCAAATGATGTATCTACAGTATCCTTTCTTTTAGTGATACACGGTGATCAGCATTCACTTTAGAAATTATGGACTTTACAACCATGTTATAAATAACTCTTTTAATATCCCAACATTTTGATCTTCATATTTAGTTCATTATCATCATCAAATTCCTGCCATGTACCCTCAAAGGGTGTACAGGACATGATAGTACTACATGAAAAATTTACATCATTACTAACTTCCTATCTACAATTTTCCTCCAAATCAGTCTGTTACTTGTCAAGACTCCAACATTATCAGATCTTATATTTCTATCATCTAAGGCACTTTGTACAGTATCAATCCACCTATATCTTGCTCTTCCTCTGGGTCGTTTACCTGACAACCTGGCAGAGAACACTTGTTTTGCTAATCTTTCCTCTCATTCTGTTTAAGTAACCACACAACCTGAGATTAGCTCTGCTAACACATTCCTGGATACTAACAATGTTAAGTTCTTTCCTAATATCCTCATATTTAATATGATATTGCCATTGATACCATCTGTTCACGCCCCTAATCCTTCTCAGGACTTTCATATCTGCGGTCTCTAGTCTTTGGTCAAGTGTTTTACTTCTGACCCAGCTCTCAGATCCATAAGTTAAAACTGGTTTGAACACTGTCTTGTATACAGCTAATTTAGTGTTCCGACTAATTTCTCTCTTATTCCATATGAATTTATTCAACTGACTTCCAACCATAACAGCTTTGTTGATTTTGTTGTCTATTTCCATATTTAATTTACCATCTTCACCACAAATCGTGCCTAAGTAGGTGAAATGTTTTACTTGTTTCACAGGTTCTCCGTTCACAACGCAGATGACATTTTCAACAATTCTGCCTATTTTCATTGTCTTTGTCTTTTTATTGCTGACCATCATACCATATCTATTACAACAGCTATTCAATTTAGTCAGAGAATCTTGCAGACTTGTAGCGGATTTATTTAGATGTATAACACTGTCCACATAAAGCAAAGAGCTGATGTTAACATCTCTAATTTTGATATCATGTTTAATACCACTTTCCTTCATAATGTGATCCATGTAGATAATGAATAACAGAAAATAATGTACGTCCTTGTCTCACACCAGATTTAACATTAAACCATTTTCCTGTACATCCTTCAATTCTAACTGCTGACTTACAACTCAAATAAAGACTAAGTATTGCTTGATATAATGCCCCATTGACACCATATAACTTTAGAGTATTGAATAACTTCTATCTTGGCACCTTGTCATATTTTTTTCGAGATTGACAAAACTTAAATATAGATCTTTGTTATATTCCCATGCTTTCTCAACTATTTGTCATAAAGTGAAGATCTGATCCTGACAGCCTCCATTTGGCCTGAATCCAGCTTGTTCTTCACCAAGCTTTTCTTCCCCAATTCTTCTCAACTGTTTCTCAAGTATAATACTTGCAAAAATCTTGCCAGGAACACTCAGTAGGGAAATACTGCTGTAATTCTCACATTAAGTTTTATTTCCCTTTTTATATATGGGTACTATGAGAGCTATACTCCAATCATCGGAAATTAGTCCCTCTGTCCAGGCTTTCTGAACTATGCAGTGCAGCCACTGTAAGACATTCATACCACCACACTTCAGCATTTCTGGGCAAATATCATATACTCTTGCTGCCTTTCCATATTCCAAACCTTTGATTTCTTTTTCTACTTCAAGTATGGATATGTATTCCTGATTGTATGCCTGTTGAGTGTTTTTTACCACTGTGCTATCACTGCTTGTTTCGTTTAGCAATTTTTTGAAGTAATTACTCCATACTTCAAGGATATCTTTTTTCTCCATTTTTCATGTCAACCTTTATCATCTCTAACTCCTTTTACAGCACTCTTTCCTCCATTTCTAAGCTTCTTCAACAACCTCCAGAATATCTTACCACCTTCTTGATATTTATTTTCTATGTTCTTAACAAAGTCCTCCCATGACTTTCTTTAGCTAGTTTTACACAGTGGCTAGCTTTCTTACATTTGTCTCTATATTCTCTAAGAGAACAAGCTGACTTATTTGCCAGGAATTTTTCATATGCTTTCTTCTTTTCCTTCACTGCCTCTTTAACTTCCTGTGTCCGCCATGGAGTTCTGATTTTTCTATCCTTGCAGACAACCTCACTACATGCTTCTCTGGGTGAATCAATCAGTGTTTTCTTCAAGGCTTGCCCTTGAATCTCCAAGATTTGGTTGTGGTTCTCAAACTCTTTCATTTTTTCTTCAATAATCTTTGTGTATTTTAGTCTACAGTTTACATCTGAGAGCTGCTCAACTTTTATTTGCTTTAAAACTTCGCCATCGAGAATAACATAGTCAATGAGACTTTTCTTAATCCTAGCATCTTCTCTCCAATTGAATTTATTCGCATTTTTATGTTGGAACATTGTGTTAGTAATAACCAGTCCATGTCCTGAGCAGAAATCCAACAGGTATTTGCCATTATTATTAGCTTTGCTCTTTTCTCCATATTTTCCCAAAATATTTCTGTATGTCTGAATCATTTCCTACGCTGCTATTTAAATCTCCAACAAGGACCAACTTTTCCTTTTTCATTGTGTCAGTTGCTTTCTCTAAAGCTTCAAAAAATTCCTCCACTTCTATCTTAGTAGATCCTTCTGTGGGACTATAAGCACAAATAAGTCTCATTGTCCAGTTTCCCCATTCTGATATTTGCCCACAACACTATTTGATATTGCATGCCATTCAAGAAGATTAGCCTCGTATTTAGTGTTGAATACTATGGCTACTCCTTCTTTTTCTTGAGTGTCATTGCCTGAATATAATATTTTGTATTTATTGTTTGGAAAGATCTCACCAGTTTTTGGCTTTTTTGTTTCAGTAACCCCTATTATGTCGATCTGTTACTTATCTAATTCCTCAGCTAGCTCCGTTTCTTTGCCATTCAGGCTTCTTATGTTGATAGTACCGATCTTTAACTCTGGTGATTTTGAGTTGGGGTGTGTTTTCAGATTTGTTCCAGTAGCTGACTTTTCGCTGTTTGCCTTGGTTCACTGGCAAAAACAACGAGGACCTTGTTTAACCGGGCAATGCCCCAACCAGCATGAAATTTTCTCATGTTGTACCATCATTTTGTATTTTGGTTTAAGCCAATAAGAATACAATTCAGTCGACTAAATCCCAAATTGCCAGCCCATCTTCGTTTGTTCAGTATCCAGGTAGATACCCAACAGGGTGCACCGCGAGAAGGTGAGGATTGGACATTAGGTCAGAAGCCCTGGTCGGTTCTCCACATTTCCTTTAAAGGTTATATGGAGGTCTCCTCTCAGTTATATAGCTTTGACCCTTAAGTACCCCTTAAGTTCATCATCTGGAGCATATACAGATCTACAGGACAAGCTAAGTTACATTACGTACAGTAAGCTACAGAAACAATGAATTGATCACAAGTTATTCTACTGGCATGACCTCTAGTGGAAAAAAAATATAATTATTTATAAACTACATCAAGCTAAATTCTATTAATGATAACATGAATAAACATTCTTTCTTACAGATAGTTTTCTTTCAATAACAATGATTTCCTATATTTAGCAATTCAGTCATTATTTTTGATTTAGGATCCTGGATTTTCTACAGTCCTGTTTATTGTTGCTCTTAGAGAGGAAAGTTCCGTGGGTCGAATATATGCCTTCCATACGTTTGGGATTTTTAGACCATCATTATTGTTCAAATTGGGGTGGTTGTTAATAATCTCACAGGCTTCCTTAAATTTGCATTCATACCATGTTTTGGTGTGATGTAGACAACTAGTGCTTTTCCAGTCAATTCTATGTAAGGTATTCAAGGGCATGATCAGAAAGGCCAGTTTCACCATAATTATATTTAATGTGTCGTTTATGTTCTTTTTGTCTGATAGGAATTGTGCATCCTGTTACTCCTATATATGGTATGTGTTGGGTGGTGGTAGATACCCAACAATACAACATACAGTTCACAATCTCAATTGTGAACTATATGCGTTTGTGTAGTTTGTTTAGGTGGCTAAGGAATGTGTCTAGTCTGGCGGCCATGAAACCAGATCGCAAAAACATCATCAATGTATTGAAGCCAGACTTTGGGTTTTAAAGGAGTGGCACCTAAAGCAAGTTGCTCAAAATGTTCCATATAAAAGTTAGCAATAGGGGGGATAATGGCAAGCCCATGGCTGGGCCTTCTTTCTGTAGGTAGAAAGAGTTTTGCCATACAAAATAACCAGAACGCATAAATGTGCAAAGAGCACCATGATATCTGGAGGGAATTCTGTAAAAGAAGGATTGTGTCGTTGATTGGGACATTCGTAAAGAGGGCAGTCCTTTTGGCAATCTTTCCTTCACTGTTTACCAGAAACCGACACAAACTCCTACCACCACAAAAACAAGGTGTCATTAATACACTAAAAAACAGGGCTCTAAAGATCTGCTCCAGTGAACAGGCACTGAAAGATGAATTTAAAGTGATCAGCAATACTTTTCAAAAAAATGGGTACAGCCAAAAACACTATTAACAAAATTCTCTACAAGACCTCAATAATAAACAAAGACAAACCAGACTACAATAGAACTATAACCATTCCTTACATTAAAGGAACATCAGATAAAATAAACAGAATACTACAAAAATACAACCTCAACAGAACAGAACACCTTACATAGAACTGACTGGAAAAGCACTAGTTGTCTACATCACACCAAAAACATGGTATGAACACAAATTTATTGTGTTCATACCATGATTATTACCAACCACCCCAATCTGAACAATAATAATGGTCTAAAAATCCCAAACATATGGAAGGCATATATTCGACCCATGGAACTTTCCTCTCTAAGAGCAACAATAAACAGGACTGATTAACTAATAATTAAGGAATTGACAGCGTACACTAGAAATATAAATTAAATAAACTTTAATATATACTTTCCGATATTTCAGCAAACGTCACGTTGCCATCTTCTTGGGAACTTATCACAAAGACAAGTGCACACAAGTACTACATAACAGCAAATGAGAATCTTGAAGCCTGAAGCACTCGACACTCTGTCACGTGGTCACAACTTCGCCATTGCTCCTAAGAAATTACCAGCTGAGGAATTAATGATCCAAATTGAACGCAAGATTCACAACCTTCCAAACCACATTGCCAATGATATCAGATTGGATGTAGCCTGTGTTCTCACAAAAGCAAAGCCTCCAAAATCCAACTTATCCATTAGTGAATACAAGTCACTACAAGAAGTGAAGAGAAACAAAGAAATAGTGATCACCAAAACGGATAAGGGGAACGCCACTGTGGTACTCAATCTTAATGACTACACAGGTAAGCTCAAGGCTTTACTATTAGATTGATCCACTTACCTCCCTATTGAATATAATCCCACCAACTCTCAAATTAGAAAACTCCATAGGCTCCTTAAGAAGGTCACTTCTTGGCCTGTGGAGATTACCAACAGACTGCAACCCTATAACTCTAGACCCCCCCCCCCCGCATATATGGGCTCCCAAAAATACATAAAGAAAATGTGCCATTACGTCCCATAGTGGATGGCATTGATTTCCCCACTTACAAACTAGCCAAACATTTAGCCAAAGTGTTCTCACACTATATTGGCAACACACCATCACGCATAAAAAACTCAGCCCACTTCAAAGCCAGTATAGAAAACCTTACACTCCAACATAATGACATAATGGTCAGTTTTGATGTCTCCTCCTTATTCACGAATGTCCCCCTCAAAGAAACCTTAGAGCTAATCCAAGCTAAATTTCCTCCCGATATCTCAGCCCTATTTCAGTTTACAATGAACTCAGGCTATTTCGTTTGGCAGGAAAAATTCTACAAACAGATAGAGGGGACAGCCATGGGTTCACCACTTTCCCCACCCTTGGCTAACTTCTTTATGGAGACTTTTGAAGAGAAAGCCTTAAACTCAGTCCCACAAAAACCTACCATATGGCTTCGCTACGTTGATGATGTGTTTGCTATTTGGCCACATGGCCCGGATTCACACCTCTCCTTCCTAACACACTTAAACAACTAATGCTCTAGAATCAAGTTCACCCTGGAAAAAGAGGAAAACAATAACCTCCCCTTCCTAGACACACTAGTCACCCACCAATCTGATGGAACCTTGGTTTTCTCAGTTTATAGAAAACCCACCCATACAGGCAGATACATGCACCAACAATCACATCATCCCCCCCTCATAACAATATGAAGTTATCAAGACACTATTCAACAGGGCAAAAATAATCTGTTCAAATGATCAAGCCCTAACCACTGAACTAAATCACATCCGTGACACTTTCTCAGCCAATGGCTACCCCCCCAAAAGAATCCAAAAAATACTTAACCCAGTTATCCACAACCCACCATCCCCTCCCCTTCACAAAAAAGATTACTCTAAATCCATCACCATTCCCTACATCCTAGGCACCTCGGAAAAAATCAACAAAATTTAAAAAAAAAAAACATGACTTGACCACCTGTTACAGACCACATAGAAAATTGGCATCCCTTATCCGCTCCACTAAAGACCAACCACTTCCCCTAGACCTACTTGGTGTATACCAGGTCCCTTGCAGCTGTAAACTGTCCTACTTTGGCCAAACAGGCAGGACAGCAAATATCAGAATCTCAGAACACAAGGATTACATCCGATTTCACAAGTACAGCCACTCTAGGCTTGCAGACCACACTCTGAATACTCGTCACAGAATAAGATGGAAGAAAGCCACAGAAATACACCGCACCAAGTTCAAATATGAAAGACCATTCATGGAATCAGCCTCAGCCCCAGCCCTTAGGAACATGCCAAACCTCAACAAATTTGGATGCATGAGACTGCCCCAAATTTGTGAAACATTTATCAGAAGAACTTCAGCCCAAAGACCAAGAACTACCAATATAGCCCACCAGGGGACACCATCAGGACTTTAGGAAAACGTTAGCTTTCTAGCTTCGGTGCTCATTTGCTGTTATGTAGTACTTGTGTGCACTTGTCTTTGTAATAAGTTCCCAAGAAGATGGCAACGTGACGTTTGCCGAAATATCGGAAAGTATATATTAAAGTTTATTTAATTTATATTTCTAGTGTACGCTGTCAATTCCTTAATTATTAGTTATCATGTATAACCAGCATATAAGCCTCTCAACAAGAATAATAAACAGGACTGTAGAAAATTCAGGATCCTAAATCAGAAATAACAACTGTAATGCTAAAAATAGGACATCATTGTTACTGAAAGAAAACTATCTGTAAGAAAGAATGTTTATTCATGTTATCATTAATAGAATTTAGCTTGATGTAGTTTATAAATAATTAATTTTTTTTCCACTAGAGGTCATGCCAGTAGAATAACTTGTGATCAATTCATCGTTTATATGTATGTAAGTTACATTACATACAGTAAGCAAACTTAGCTTGTCCTGCATATTTGTATATGCTCCAGATGATGATCTTAATATGAAGATCGAAACATCGGGATATTAAAAGAGTTATTTATAACAAGGTTGTAAAGTCCATAATTTCTAAAATGAAATTATCCACAGTATCAGTACTTGGTTGGGACATCTTATTAGGGATTCAATTATTTGAGGATGCAGGATTTGTGCTCAAGAGATATTCTGTTGTGCCAGAGCTCTCCACCCAACACAGAGCCTCACATAGACACTCACTGACTGGTAAACAATAACTTCACTCGGTAGTCGAATGCTAGGGTTATCCTGTAGTAGGAAACTTACTGCAAAACTGTTGACTTTTGCAGGAAAATTATATGTTCAGGATCAAACTGACTGATATGTTATGCCAAAGTAGTATATAATAAATTTAGTTTAATCCTTTATCCAAGTGTGGGCAAACAAATTTTGTGTCTGAAAATATCTTCAGGACTGGGGTAAGGTAGTACAACACCAGGCAACTCGTAGCAAAGGTAGACCAAGCTAACATCACTCCTATCCCAGTATCCCCCATAATGCAAAACACATCTCCTTGCATATATGTATAATGTTATGCATTAAGGGAAGGGCCACTACCCAGACTAGTTTCGACCTTATGGGAGATACTGAGATAGGAGTGATGTTAGCTTGGTCCACCTTTGCTAAGAGTTGCCCGGTGTTGTACTACTTTACCCCAGTCCTGAAGATATTTTCAGGCGCAAACTTTGTTTGCTCACACTTGGATAAAGGATTAAACTAAATTTATTATAGTCTAACCAAGCGAAAAATAAACTTTCAACATCTTTCTCTAAATCCAGAGTAATTTAATAAAAAGGTGGCACACCTTTTGTCAACTCCTATAGGTAAAGATGACCTCGCCATTGCTTCTGTCTGGTATCTCCACTTCTGGGCCTGGCTCCCACTGAAGAGACCTCAATAAAGGTCGAAACTGGTCTTGGTAATGGCTCTTCCCTTTATGCATAACATTATACATATCCGCAAGGAGATGTGTTTTGCATTATGGGAGATACTGAGATAGGAGTGATGTTAGCTTGGTCCACCTTTGCTACGAGTTACCCGGTGTTGTACTGTTGGATTCTGAATATGTAGTAATTTGAGTAATTAATATTTGCTTCAGAATCCAACATGATCTTCCATCACAAAGGCTAGACTTGTAAATATTATTTAATGTAAACAACTTATTTTACAATTTAATATTCATATAACTACTTTAATTTTATCTAATATTTAATTAATTATTCAAAGATATATGTATTAATAATGAAAAGACTGTATTAAATATTATTAATCTATTTTAATTATTACTATGTTAATATTATAAGAACTTGTATTTGATAATTTAACTGCGCATTATTTGAAATGTAAATATTCTTTATTTATTCCTATTTGCAGAAGTTTAACGTTATGTAATAGCTCAGTTTTATTATGTTTTGTTTTGTTGTCATGGAGACATAAGTAAGTGAACGAGCACGTTTTGGAACACTACGTGAGGAGAAGGTTTATTGAAAAGAGTTTTAGAAAGAAATCACGAGAATAATTTAGGCGGGAAAAACGGATATATAAGCGATGAACGCTGAAATTATTAGGAGATTAGATTATTAAGAGAGAGAAAAAGGAGAGGATTGGCATTAGGGAATTGCAGTGCAATAATAGCACGTCGGCAAGTCACTCAAGCAGCTAATAAAGTCTACTAGTCGAGAGGCGGTTAGCTAATAAATTGTAGAATAACAATTATAGCTACGGAAGACAGCTGAGTGACTACTAAATAGACTAACAATATTTGAGTTGAGATTCAATTTGAGGGCCGACCTTTCAAGGACATACGGAACCTTGAAGCAAAGCACGAAGTTACTAAAGAATAGTAGAGGCTGTAAAAGTTGAGGTTTACCGTTAACTGTGTTAGAATTATAGTGCCTAAAGAATTATTTGAATGCAGGAGGAATGAACAACTGTGCATATAAAATCTCAAGTTAGGGAATTATTGTGTATTGCCTTAATTCATGAGTGATTAGTAGTACTTCATGCAAGAACCTTTGTTTATGTGTATAGTGACCGTGAATTAATTCAGTTAATGTTTTGAAGATTTATTTTAATGAGTGCCGATTATTGTTAAAAGTGTTTACGGTTATAAAAAGTGTTTGTATATAAGCTGATGAAGATAGAAGATTATCGGTAAGATTATTCCAACAATTAATATTCCTATCTATACAGAGAAGTGTGTGAGTTTCATCCTAGAATTTTCTTATGTTAACAGTAACTATTGTGAAGATTAGCTGAAGTGTAAATTTAAAAGTGTTTGCTTGTAAAGTGGTGTTACTGCAATTTTATTGTATTTGGAACTTAAGGAACTGTGAGAAGACTGTATTAGAGAAAACAGATTTACCATTGTCTAAGTTTGTATGACAGTATTATCAGAAAGGCTGAAGTGTTTATAATAACTTAATTAGTGATTTGATCTTAAGTGTAAAATTTGTGATTTTAAAATTAAATGTTTGTTTTTGTTAATCAAAAGTTGTATTTTGCCTGAATCTCTTTTACTGCACCATTCATAAAATATTCGAACCAAAGCGGGTAAATTAAGTAAGTTAAATATACTCGGCCAGCATATATTTTAAGGAGAAATAGTATCTGAATTACTTCAATTCTTGAACTAATTCAGATATAGAGTGGCACAGTCTTTAAATATAAATTTTCTCTATATTTGAATTAGAAATCAACTCACAACTTATGAATTAGTTAAGAACATCGTAATTGTAATCATGTCGAATCCAAAGTATAGATTAAGAATAAGTAGGATTCAACAGTACTACCTTACCCCAGTCCTGAAGATAATTTCTGGTGCAAACTTTGTTTGCTCACACTTGGATAAAGGATTAAACTAAATTTATTATAGTCTAACCAAGTAAAAAATAAACTTTCAAAATGCCAAAGTAGTGTAGGACTACTACTAGGATCTTGCTTTCTGGTTATCCACAGGTTGCAATGCATAGCAAACACTGCAGTAGGGTGTTGGATCCCAGTGATGCTAGTCTGGAAAACAGGACAGTAAGAAAGATTCAAAAGTAGAGCAAAGAACATGAAGAAAATCAAAGAAGAAGGATTAAAAGGTCAATAGCACGATGAACAGGTAACCCATGAGGAGAGTGGGGAGAGAGACTTACTGCGACCCCACTGATCCATGCAGGTAATCTCAGAGCAAGGCCATCCAAGAGATTGCTTTGTGTTGCCAAAGTAGTGCGAGATGAACACATAAGCCTATCCACACGTTTAAATATTCTTCACGGAGATAATATCATATGCAAGGCACGACAATACAGTAAGTGGAAAGTAAAATTGGCGCAGCAACTGAACAGGGCCTTCTTAAAAAGGTGCCGAGATACCAATTTGATACCAAACTGCTTAAAAATTAAGAACAAGTTTCACTCAGCCAAAGCCCAACGTATTTATAAACGAGCGAGTTTAGCACTATTACGGGAACAGATATACGCTACTCACCGAGAACTTTCAAAAATAAATTCTTCAATCAGTGCACTACGTGATATACTATCTGGCATTTTGAACCCAGAACTATGGGATATCCTGGAGAGAATCTCCGATTCTACAGCCAATAAAGAATTCACTAAAGTTAAAAACCGGCATCAAAAGAAATTTGAAATCCTCCAGCAATGCAGTGGCCGCAATTACATCAAAATTGCGTCATTGTGAACTTATCATTAACCTTAACCAAAGAAGCCACAAGTGCATTAAGTCGTGGACACAATTTTGCCGTTACTCCTAAAGAAGTTCCAAAAACCAAAATAATGGCTTCAGTTGAACGTGGAATATACGACCTGCCTCCAGCCATAGCCAACAATATTAGGTTAGACGTGGCCAATAGCCTAACCCATTTTAAGCCTCTCAAAAATAATATCCCACATAAAAAATAATGACTCTAAAATAGCCTCACAATAATAACTACATTACAATAACCAAATCAGACAAAGGAAATGCAACTGCAGCAATGGATACGACAGGATATGAAAGCAAAATGCACACACTTCTCCAAGACCGGTCAACATATCTAATTATAGATCAAGATCCCACCAACTCACAAAAGAATAAGATGTGCAAGTTATTGCACAAAGTCACTTCCTGGCCAAAAGAAACAGTCAACAAACTCAAACCCTTTCATGTTAAAACACCCAGAATATATGGAGCTCCAAAAATTCACAAACAAGGTACACCTTTCGCTCTATTGTAGATAGTATAAACAGTCCTACATATAAACTAGCTAAACATTTAGCCAAACTACTAGTCACTTGCACAAACAATTCTCCCTCTTTTGTTAAAAATTCTACCCACCTAAAAAGTATTTTAGAAAACCATACCATAAATAGTTCAGACCTAATAGTGAGTTTTGATATCACCTCATTATTCACTAATGTACCATTGACTGAAACACTTAACTTATTAAATTCACAATTTCCCCCTGATATATTTCAGCTATTTAAATTCACAGTACAGGCAGGTTATTTTACATGGAAAGGGAAAATATACATATAATTAGATGGGACAGCTATGGGATCCCCCCCCCCCAGCCAACTTCTACATAGAACATCTGGAAAAGCTAGCTATCAACACAGCCACTCGCAAACTTAGTCTCTGGCTATGTCGATGATGTGTTTGCTATTTGACCACATGGCCCAGACATATTGAATACATTTTTAGTGCATCTAAATAGCCAGCATCCTAAAATCCACTTTACAATGGAACTAGAAGCCAATGACTGCTTACCCTTCCTGGATGACACAATGATCACACGTCTTCCAGAAGGTTTCTTATCATTTTCCGTTTATAGAAAACCCACACATATATAGGGAGATATTTACACAAACAATCACACCATCACCCTTCTCAACAATATGGTATCATAAAAACACTAACTCATAGAGCTAGAGCAATCTGTTCCAATGACATTGCTCTCACTGCTGAACTTTCTCACCTGCACCACACCTTCCTAATCAATGACTATAATCCCCATAAAATAGACAAAATACTAAATGCTACCCAGAAATCCCCCCCACTATATACCACAGAAGACTACAACAAAACTATCACCATCCCATACATTAAAGGCACATCTGAAAAGATATATAATAGGGTGCTTAACAAACACCAACTGTGCACCGTATTTAAACCTTAAGTGAAATTGTAGAAGGTATTTTACCTTGGGTATAATAAATGTTAAAAATACCAAGCAATTTTAAACCTGGTTTTACTCCATTTCCCAAGTAAGCAAACAGACAAACAAGTCGAGTTTGCACCTGCAAGTGATGCAAGTCTAGCTGATCCTACAGGTAGTGCAAGACCAAGGCAACTCGTGGTAAAGGTGGCATAAGCTCTGATCACTAATCTTAATATTTACCCTTAATCAGAGCTTATGCCACCTTTACCACGAGTTGCCTTGGTCTTGCACTACCTGTAGGATCAGCTAGATTTGCATCACTTGCAGGTGCAAACTCGACTTGTTTGTCTGTTTGCTTACTTGGGAAATGGAGTAAAACCAGGTTTAAAATTGCTTGGTATTTTTAACATTTATTATACCCAAGGTAAAATACCTTCTACATTTATATCTCCTCCAGAGATTTTTATTTAATAAGGTTAAAACACCTTATGGCAACTTGTTCTGGTAAAATACTTATAAGCTCTGTATTACTAAATCTTGATATTTCCAGCCTAGCTCCCACTGACGAGACCTCAATAAAGGTCGAAACCGGTCTGGGTAGTGGCCCCTTGCCTTTAATACAAAACATCATGCATCGCCTTCTTGGAGATGTGTTTTGGCATTAAGGGTAAATATTAAGATTAGTGATCAAAGCTAATGCCACCTTTACCACGAGTTGCCTTAGTCTTTACCTATAGGATCAGCTAGACTTGCAGGTGCAAACTTGACTTGTTTGTCTGTTTGCTTACTTGGGAAATGGAGTAAAACCAGGTTTAAAATTGCTTGGTATTTTTAACACTTAAGTGAAATTGGCAACTCTCATCCGTTCACCTAAGGACAGATTCACTCCTTTATCACATGCAGGAGTCTATGAAGTGTCCTGTTCTTGTCATTGGGCCTACTACGGACAGACAGGAAGAACTGTGGACATCTGCCTTAGTGAACACAAAAAATATATCTGGCACTTTCGCTATGGCAAGTCGGGTCTGGCAGATCATGTTTTGGATACCCCAGCACACAGGATCAATTGAAAAAAAAAACAAACAAAAGTACTGCACAGAAGCTTCTACAAGTCAGAGAGGTTGTTCCTGAAATCAACAGAAGCTTTAAAACATACTCCAAACCTTAACAAGTATGGCTGTATAAATCTACCAAAGATTTGGGAGACTGTCATCCTAAGACCAAATTAATATTTATTTTAATTTAATTTTATTTTTTTCAAAACTTTCAAGGACTACTATATATTTTTTTCAAAACTTTGGACTACTGTTTTTTTTTTGTTTTTTTTTTTTAAACTTAGGTGGTGCCATATTAGGACTTTAGTCTTGTGTTGCATGCTGCAATTACTTATACTAGCTCCACTGTTACACCGAATTGTGGTTATCTCATATTTGTAACAAACTTTGTTTGTGTGCTCTGAAGATGCTGGATATAATACCAGCGAAATATTAGCTTTTAAGTTAATAAATAGTTATTTTCTTATCAATCTGTGTTCGATTCAATACCATTAAAATTCAATTCAACATGTGTGACGAAGGCATAAGCCTATCCACATGTTTAAAGCAATAGGGCACTGGATCCCAGAGATGGTGGTCTGGAAAACATCATTATACGAACATAGAGCAAACAACGTGGAAAGAAAAGACTGATGAAAAATGAAAAGGAGCCTGTACTATTACCAGGAGAACTCTCACCACAGAGGCATCTCACATGGAGCAGCAATGAATCAGAAATTTTCAAAATGAGAACCATTTCTTCACTATTGAAACCCTCAGCATAACTGCTGAAGGTTCGAATACTGAAAAAAATTGTGCAAATATTTTAGTCATAAGAAAGGACAATGAAAAATAGAGAAACTGATTTTTGGCTGAAGAAAACAAAGTAGGAAATGAATTACAAATTTACAGAAATGTTTTTGGAAAATTTGGACTAAATACCCATAGGGTTACTACTAACCAGGAATGGGGACTATTAGTGGGAGGCTCATTTTAACTGTTATTCATAAAATACCTTTCATACCTCTTCATTTTCATCACTGACTATTATTTCACTCTCCAAGCAAAAAATCTAGTTCTGGCACTCTTACTAACCAAATTCTCATCCAACTTCTAGGGGATGATTTCTTATTTTTTCCTCGTCATGCAATGAAAAATTTCCCTGTATTTATTCTATAAAACTCCTTCAGTAACTTGTGTTCTTTCATATTCCCCTGTCTCTCTCTCTCTCATCCTCCCCCCCACCAATTTTTTTAACCCTCAAACCTTACCTTCAATCTATCTTCATAAGAAGCATTCCACAGAACTGACACCAGCTTGGTTTACACACAAATTGGAATCACAGAGCAGTCCTCTGGACTGTATCAAAACTTTATAACTTCCTTATCCTCAAGGATGTTAGTATGTTTTTCAACATCCATTGTGGTATTTTGTGTACTTTTATAATGTCTCCTGATCTTCAAATTTTTGTCCACCATGATATCCCAAATCCCTAGCTTCATCAATTTCTTGCAGGAAAATCCCATCTATATAAAACACAGCTCAATCTTTTCATACCAAATAACATTACACTTTTTGGCACTTTAAACTCATAACCATTACTGGTTTAGAGTGGTAAAGTTTAGATAAATTTACTGTTGAGGTCAGCCTATTCAAAACTTTCTTTTGGATGTCTATATTTTTATTTACTAAAACCTTCCAGAACTGAGCATCAGCTAATAAATGGATTTCAAAGCATTCATATACCAAATAGCAGTGGTACTAAAGTAGCATTCATATACCAAATGCCTGTCCAGCAGATGGATAGATATCAGAGTCTGTTCATCCACATCACCAGATTCCTAACCATCTCAACCTATTCAAATTATTTAAGATTTCTGTGTGATATATCGTCAAATGACGTTGAAAAGTTCCACTATCATAGTACAGCAATATCCTTTTTCCAACTCACTCATTCACAGAAAGTGATCAAATTACTCTGACTATCCTTAACAAACCGCACTATTCCTTCTCTCTAAATCCCATACAGTATCAATATTCCTATCCATTCATTTTTGAATTCTGGCTTTAACCAACCTTTTCTAAGATTTTAACCTACTGCATTCTGAGATACCAGCAGGTCAGTCATTGCAAACTCCGTTCAGGAGCTTTCTTTATGTAATAGAACTATTTTGTTCCCCTTCCACTCAATTGAGATCTTGACAGTGCTGTACTTAAATAGCATAGTCACATTTGCTACCAATTGTGAGCTGAAAGCCAAAATATGTGATAATGCAATTGGCGTAGCTAATGTTGCAAGCTGTATTATTATTATTGTGACACCTCCAAGGAGTCCAAAGACTCATCGAGGGGGGAGTGTGCCAACAGCATCGGATGATCGATCCCTTCCAACTACTAACCATGCTCAAACTTGCTTAACTTTTTGCAAGCCATTAGTAGCAGAGGTTCTACCAATCGACCAACCTTTGCTGGCTAAGTATATCTCTTATCTTTTCTAATATTCTTGGGAAATTTATGTTTAATATATAAACTTTAGACAAAATAATGAAAACTCTAAGATATTTAGGAATAGAATTTTTTTGTGTTGGCTACATTGAAAAAACTTGTGGCAGCACTGAATGTTCTTGTTTTGTTTACACACTGTAGTTCTCATGCAAGTGCATTAGTGATGGTGGTGGTTTTCCCCTTCAGTCGTTTCCGACTCTAGGTGACTCTGTGGGCAATGTCTACTGTGTTCTTGGTGAGATTTTTTTACAGGGTAGTTTGCCATTGCCCCCCCTCCCCAATTTTATCCGGACTCAGGATTGACATATGGATGGGTTTTGAATATGTATATAAACTCAATATCAACAGTTTCGTGGTTGGTTGGAAAGAAATGTTTATTTTGGCTGGTACAAATGATTTAGAAGGTGACAAGTGTGGTATGTGAGAAGATACAAAAGAGTTGCTAATGAAAGTGAAAAATAACAGAGAAAGTAGTTGCAAATCTGTTGCCACAGTATGACAGAGGGGCTATGATTGCAAATGAGTCAGTGCACAGATTGTGCAGGAAGAATAGTGTTTGATTCTCGATGTGTGGAGAGAGTTTGATGGAAGAAAGGATTTATAAGGTGGATGGCTTGCATCTGAATGGATTTGGTATCAGAAGTCTTGAGAAAGTGTTTTCAGTGAAAACTCAGAAATGCAGAGTCAGGGAAACCTAGAATGTTTGGAGGGGGGGGGGTGCAGGTGAGCATGGGAGTAGGCACATAGAGGTTAGCAAGTGGGGAGTGATTACATGATGTGAAATGTACCACCCCAGGTTCTTAACTTCAGTGAGTTAAGTAACAGAAGATGTAAGGGAAGGTGTAAACAACAGGTGTAAGTGACCCCCTTCATCCCACAGGATGAAGGGGGGAGTTACTGCAGTTTATGTATACTAATACCAGAAATATTTCAAATAAGGGCAAGGAGTTTTTGGCATTGGTTAGCACAACTTGGGCAAAAGTTACAGGCATTAGTGAGACGTGGTTGACTGAGGATGATATGGTCATGGGAATAGAATGGAACAGATAGTGTCTTTAGAGAGGACAGAAAATACAGAATGGGGTGGAGATAATGATAGTACAGGAATTAAAACCAAAAGAAGTACATCAAAAAAAAAAAAGACAGTAGGTCATTTGAGGGTATCTGATGTGAGATAGAGGTCAACAGGACAAAATATATAATTGGTTGCTGCTATAATTCAGGGGATATAAAATAAAGTAAATATTATGAGGATTTCAACTATGAGGACACAGACTGGAAGGAAGAATGGTCACAGACTGGGAAGAAAATTGAATTTACACAACTACTGGGAGATAATTACCAGAGGCAGCATGTAATGGAGGGTACATAAGGTTCGAGAGTGCTGGATATGATCATAGCATCAGAGAACTTAACACTATACAATCTAGCTATGCTGCCTCTGCTTGGAGAAAGTGATCATGTAGTTTTGACCAGGGAGATTGCTAAATATGAAGAATTTTCTGTTAAGCAAAGATATATATGTGTGGAACTACATAGCAGGTGATTATGACAAACTGAGGAGTCAGCTTTCAGAAATGCCATGGCATATGAATTTAGAGAAGAGAGAAGTTGGTGGTGCATGGGATGTAGTCAAGGGGTGTTTGAAGAAAGCAGTATCTGAATGTATACCTAGAGTTAGAAGGATAAATCAGGTAGGAGCTAGATGGATGTATAGCTTCATTAAGCAGGAGTTACACACAAAGAAAAGGTTGTGGAGGATTATAAAGAAAAACATGATCACTGTGCCAATGAGTAGTAACAAGACAAGAAGGGCAATATGTATGGCACATAAAGAAAAGGTTGAGGAGGAATTATAAAGAAAAGGTGATCAGCATGCCTATGAGCAGTCAAGGCACAGACAAGAAGGATGATATGTATGGTAAGGAAGGCTAAGGCAAATCCTAAACAGTTCTTTCACTATGTGGCAAGGTAAAAAGAGGAATGCTTGAAGGATGCCTTTCAAAAGTGCTGATGGTGAGGAGATAAAAGAAACAAACCTATCCTATCCTATCAGTGGTCCTAACAGGCACTTAAGTGCCCATTACCTTTCCAAGTATTCTTGGACTTTGCAACAGTAAGTCGAGGATAAGGTGGTTAGCCCTGTGCCCCCTGGTGTGTCCTATGTCTGTAGGTGCATGTGTTCACAGAGCCGATTTGCCTGTTCTAGGAGATGAAAAAAACCCTAACTTTGTATGAGACCGGCTAACTCACCTTTCATCAAAAGAGACAAGATAAAGGTCTACACCATCTTCATCTATACCGACTGAACTACGGAGGCTCAACAGAACCAAACCGAATAGTTGAATTCTGAATGAGCATTTTGCATGGGTATACCATCTAGGTGATGATGTTGCCATGTGGGATGCGACATTTACTGATAATAAAATAGAAATTGAAGGATTTGGAGGTGATTAAAATATTACAGAACCGCAATACAAATGCAGCCATGGGATTAAATAGCATATTGGCCCATATATTACTAGAATGTGAAGGGAACTATCAAATTCTCTGATTAAGCTGTAATTTAAGTCTTAGTACTGAGAAGGTACCAATGGAGTTGAAAGAGGACAAAATAGTACCACTGCATAAAGGAGGTTCCAAGATTGAAGTAGCAAATTATAGGCAAATCAGCATCTCAGGAGTGGTGGTGGTTAAGGTGTTGGAAAAATTGGTGAATGACAAAATTCAGGACTGGGTGGATAGGAATATGATACTCTATAAGAGACAACATGGTTTTATGAAGGGTGAGTCTTGCTTTAGTAATTTGCTTAATTTTTATAATAAAGTGACAATGGAATTGGATAAGGGAAATGGCTACTCATCAGTGATATTGTTAGATTTTGCAAAAAAGTATTTGACAAGATTTCACATAGAACTATGTTGCATACATTGGAGTAAATGTTGATGGATATAATCTGGATGGACAGATATCAAAGACTGGTTTATGGAGGAGTTGAGTCCAGGAGAAGGCAATGTACCACAGGACTCAGTGCTTGGTCCTTTGTTGTTTAATTTGTATATCAATGATATAGGAAATGATTTGACAGGAAATTTTCAGTTGTTTGCTGATGATGATGCCAAACTTGGAAGAGCAATGGTAAATGAAAATGATGCAGAGATCCTGTGGGAAGCCTTCAATAGACCAGCAATATGGACAAATGTAAATGGTTCCAGTTTAATGTGGTTGAGTGCAAGGTGATGCACTTTGGTAAGCAATCACAAGCTGTGTGTGTGTGTACTATATTGAAGGAACTGAATTGCAGGAAAAGTGATGAGACTTGGGTAGGGACGATTGTGGACAGGAAGTTGGAGTTTAGGGGTATATTATGAAGGTAACCTAAACAATACATCAGATTATGTGGTTTTTGAAGAACATACAAGTAGGGAACAGAAAGGTTACTGCCATGCTATATAAGGTCACATCTGAACTACCGTGCCCAGTTCTGAACTGCATTAAACTAATGAAAGTTAGGTGTGTGTGTGTGTGTGCGCGCGCATGGGGGGGGGGATTATTGTGGACAGGGAAATGAAGTTTATAGGCATATTACAAAGGTAACTTAAACAGCATATCAGATTATGTGGTTTTTGAAGAACATACAAGTAGGGACAGAAAGGTTACTGCCATGCTATATAAGGTCACATCTGAACTACTGTGCCCAGTTCTGACTGCATTAAATTAATGAAAGTTAGGTGTGTGTGTGTGTGCACGCGCACGTGGGGGGGGGGATTATTGTGGACAGGGAAATGAAGTTTATAGGCATATTACAAAGGTAACTTAAACAGCATATCAGATTATGTGGTTGTTGAAGAACCTGCTAACAAGCAGGAATAGAAATGTTATTGTCATCCTATATAAGGCTACATCTAGACTACTGCAAACAATTGTGGACTCCTTGATTCCGTGAAGATGAAATGATGGAGAATCCAGAGGCGAGTGACAAAGATTGTGGCAGGTCTACAGAATGCTCCTAAGAGAGTAGTTTGACAGTCTGTGGGCTTCAAAGACTAGCTAACAGGTAGTAAAAGAGGAGACATGATATAAGCATTTAAGTTATTAAAGAGGTTTTAATGGATTGACACTGAAGACTTTTTTCAGTACATGGCAAGAAGGGAGAAAACAAGGGGATTAGTAAGAGTGTTAGGAATAGATTTTTTGCTTGGAAGGTGATGAATGGGTTGCCAGAGGTGGTGGTGAGTGCTTCATCAATGAATGAGTTTAAGGAGAATAATGAGTCTTCTGACTCCATGAAGATACCTGTATAATAATAATTTTCTTGCACTTCCTTGTTATGCAAAGGCATACATTCCATTAATATCATCAGAGACTTCCAGGGACTCCCTGAGGAAGGCAAATCATGGACTCTCTGGAGGCTAGGCTCATTCATGCTAGATGCACTTGCCACACTCGCAAAGGCAACCATTTTCACTTATTCACTGGTCTGTGAGAGAAAAATCCAGTGTTCCTTGCTTTAACTGCACACAATCTTCAACACATGTCCCTTGTCTTCTCCTTCCACTTTCCATATAATGAAAAATTTCATCAGTCAATAATCTATAATACCCTTTAAGGAGTCTATAAACCTCTATCATATCACTCCTCTCTCTCTCCTGTTTATCTGTATCTCAAGTTCACACACAGTCAACCCTTCCTCATTACCTATATTCCATAATCCTGATATCATCTCTTTGGTCAGTCTTTGACCAAAGACTAGAGACCGCAGATATGAGAGTCCTGAGAAAGATTAGAGGCGTGAACAGATGGCATCAATGGCAATATCATATTAAAAATGAGAATATTAGGAAAGAACTTGACATTGTCAGCATCCAGGAATGCGTTAGCAGAGCTAATCTCAGATGGTATGGTCACTTAAATAGAATGGGAGAGGAAAGATTAGCAAAACAAGTGTTCTCTGCCAGGTTGGCAGGAAAACGACCCAGAGGAAGACCAAGATATAGGTGGATTGATACGGTACAAAGTGCCTTAGACGATAGAAATATAAGATCTGATAATGTTGGAGTCTTGACAAGTAACAGACTGATTTGGAGGAAAATTGTAGATAGGAAGTTAGTAATGATGTAATTTTTTCATGTAGTACTGTCATATCCTGTACACCCCTTGAGGGTACATGGCAGGAATTTGATGATGATGATGATATCATCTCTGTTACACTTCTTTGCACCTTTTCCATAGCTTCTTTATTCCTCTCAGAACCCAGAATACCAAATCTACATACAGTAGTCTAGGTATAGTCATCAGAGGCAAAATGACTTCATTCTGTTTCAGTCTGTTTATTTACAATTTTTACTAAGTGACCTTTGAACTTTAACTTCCTATCCACCGTACTCCAAGATCCCTAGCATAATCAGTTTCTCCAAGAATAATTCCAGAAATACAATACTGCCATGCCAAACTTATATAACTTAATAATATTGAATTGAAAGGCATTATCATTCTCTAAGTGCTGAATATCAGTTGTATCTGTGAATGAGCTGATTATCTTTGCAGCACCAGCAAACAATTGAACACCTGTCAGGCTATTCCCAATATCACTAATAATGGGAAGAACCACTGTTATTCAATCTACATTAGTATAGATATAACATCATAAATCTGGCAGATTCCCCCCCCCCACTTCTCAAGTCAACAGTTAATACTCCATCTCAATCTCAAGTCTTATATCTTCCAATTCATGCAATGTCTTTTATATGGTATGCTATCAAATGACTTAGAAAAATCCAACAGGATCACAGTGTATCCATTCATTTTATCCAACTCAGTCACAAAATTATAAAATATAAGCAACAAAGTATAGCTGGTTTGTCAATCAACTTCAATTGAGTTCTTACCAACTTCTCTATAATCATCATCACCACTATAGAGATTCTGACAGGACAGTAATTAGACTTCTGTTTTTGCACCATCCTTGTCAACAGGACTATCATGCTTTCTTTCCATTTCTGCAAGATCTTTTCTAATTGGAGACTCAAATTATACGATCAGGTGGGGGCCAGACTAGTTGCTTTAGTATACATCAAGATATCCCCTCTATTCCTGCTGTAGAATTTTTATCCAGGTTATGCAACAGCTCTAGAACCTCCTTTTCATGCATGCACCTATCTCTATCCAAGGTAATATCAGCATATACCATATTAGAAATTCAAAATACTTTCAAGTTTCATGCAAAGAAAAGCCGGACGGACTATCAGGGAAAAGACCACAATCCAGAAAATGGTAAACGAAATTGGAAAAAGGAACACATAATGAAGATTGCAACATGGAATATGAGAAGCATTGCACACAAAGAAGAAGAACTTGATAAACAACTAAACCAAGCTAACATAAAGATATGTATAGTAACAGAAACAAAGAAAAAACAAAAAGGTACAAAAGAAACAAACAACTATATACAAATCTACAGTGGGATAAAAAAAGAAGAAAGAGCAAAAGCAGGTAAAATGATTATGGTACATAAATCCCTAAAGAACAATATTTTATATTACAACTATTTGAATGAAAGACTAATAGAAATCAGACTCAAGACATTAAGAAGCCACATAACAATAATTGGTGCATATGCACAGGGAAAAGAAGAAGACTGTAATATATTTTATAAAGAATTACAGAATGCCATAGATAAAACAAACAAAACTGACTATTTACTGCTAGCAGGAGATTTAAATGCCACAATAGGAAACAAAAAATACAAAACAAACATAGGTAAATTTGGCGAAGATACATGTAATCAAAATGGTCACAGATTGCACGATTTTGTCATTTATAATAATATGAGAATAATGAATTCAATGTTTAAACACAAGGAAATACATAAATATACTTGGTCAGCCAGAGGATACAAATCAGTAATTGACTGCGTTACACAAATTTTAAATTAGCAGAGTTAATTTTAGACGTAAGAGCATATCGAGGCTTTGAATTAAACTCTGATTTAATTCAAAGGTACCATATGTTATATTTTACTGGTACCATACGTTATATGGTACCAGCAAAAATTTGATTTAAACTAAAGTGGCTAAAAACGCATAAAATTGAAAATTCTTACCAGCCAAGCTACAAATTTTCTTCATTACAGGATCTTCAAGTTAGACAACAATATCAAAAATGCACAAACTTAAAAAAAGAAACCACACATGAATCAAGTGACATAAAAGATGAATGGGAAAATTCAAAACAAATTCTCACAGAAGCAGCAACAGAAACTTTAGGAATAAAGCACAAATGGATTAGAAAATATAATAAAAACCAAAAAGGACAGTTACCAGAAATGGCTAAATTCCAAAACAATAGAAGCAGAAATAGAGTATAAAAGAAATAGTGCAATTGCAAAACGAGAAGTAAGGAAAAAACAGAGAAAGATGGAACAATTTCGTAACAGAACTAGAAAAGGATTTATTTAAGCCACAATCCAAAACCTATAAAGTAATAAAATACATGAATAAAGAAATAAAAGAAAAGTTAAAAATACACACAATAGATTTAGAAAAATGGATAACCTATTTCCAAAATCTCTGGACAGATGAGAACAATGAAATAAAATTTTATAAAACAAAGAATGACCTAACAGAAAATATCACGTTAGAACTGAAAAATAGGAAAACACTAGGAGAAGACAATATAAATATAGAATTATACAAAAATGCAAGTGAAAAATTTAATGAAAGACTTCTGAAATTTTATAAAAAATCTATAAAAAAGGAAATAAAGAAGATTGCAATAACTATAGGGGAATTAGTCTGCTGAATACAGGATATAAAATATATGCATAAATATTAAAAGAGAAGATAAGCAGTATTGTAGAGGATAAACTACTAGAAGAACAAAATGGTTTCCGAAATGGCCGATCCTGCATAGATCCAATTTTTACTCTAAAATTATTAATAGAAAAGAGAACAGAATTTCAAAAAGAAACACACATGGCCTTTACTGATTATGAAAAAGCCTTTGACAAAATTAGTAGACAAAAATTGTTTAAAATATTAACCGATTTAAACATACGAAACCAACTTTTACAATCCATTCAAGAAATATATATACAGGAAATAAAATAGCAGTTAAATTAGAACGCATCTCAGAATGGAAAGATATATCAAGAAGAATACGACAAGGATGTACCCTCACCTCTGCTTTTCAATATATATATAAATAAAATAATAACAATCTGGAAACAGTATAACCCCTTTGGTATACAAATGAAGATAGATATACTACTATTTACAGATGTTCAAATAGTATTAGCTACATCAGAAGATGACTTACAAAGATCATTAAAATCATTAAATGATATCTTAAAGCAATATAATATGACAATATATAAAGAAAAAACAAAAATAATGGCATTCAAAGGAGAAAAGCCAATAAGAAGTAAAATAGTGATAGATAATAAAATACTAGAACAAGTAAACACTTTCAGATACTTAGGATGTGATCTATCATATGAAGAAAAAGACAGACACTAAAATATCAAACTTTGTCAAAGTAAATGGCATAAAATGTACTAGGGATGGCTTAAATAATATATTTAAGCCATCCCTAGTACAAAAACACACTAGAATCACACTATGTAATGTCTCGTCAACACCAACTCTACTATACGGAAGTGAAACATGGACCATGAAAAGGAAAGATGAAAAACAAATTCAAACAGCAGAAATGAAGTTCCTCAGAAAAACAGCTGGATATTGTAAGTGGGACCACAAAACAAATGAAGAAATCTTACAATTCCTGAAAATAAAAACCAATCAATAACTACATAAGACAGTATAAACAAAAATGGCTAGAAAATTTAAATCGAATGGACAACAGCAGACTACCAAAAATATTATACAGATACAAAATAAGTGGAAAAAGAAGAATTGGAAGACCAAGAAAGAGATGGCATGAGACAGGAACAGGCCACTTGGCCTAAATTCCATGTTAGGAAGAAAAAGAAGACCATATTAGATACACATTGAAATAATGAGTGCTGACTTCATCTTCAACTTACACTCATCATATCCTTGATTTTTGCTCCAGGATAGCTCAATATAGTGACTCCATCATTAAGTGCAAATTTAATGAGCAAATGACTATATCATAGTATGTCGTCTTAAATTCTACTTGACTTGCCTTACATTATTATAATTATTCATTAACACATTAACTACTCCTATGATTAGCTGTCTCTTTATCTTCTGCTTATTGTTTCTTATCCTCTGTGAGTTTTTCTAAATGTTTTTCAACTTTTTTTTTTTTTACTTACTTGGTCAATTATCTAATAATTTGTTTTAACCATGATCAATATGGATATAATACATCACTCTCTACACTTCATATCCATCATATATTTCAATGTAATATTTCAAACATATGATGTTTCGTTGAAACATCATATGTTTCAATGTAACAATTTTAATATGCACTTCGCATCTATGGTAACCTGGACGTATATATGTCTTGGCTGGTTGGGTGGCTAACCTAGAAATTTCACATATCAAATCATTTTCTTTATTTTTGTTAGTGACATTGGTGTTTTAATGTTTTTGTTTAGCAAGATAAAGGTCTCATTCCTGGCATCCACGTTAGGCTTTTCTTTTGATAATGATCTATTGTCCTGATGGGTTTTGGCACCATTTTCAGTCAATATAATTTGAGCTGCAGAAAATGAAAGATTCCACAGGAGTGGAAAGAATGTATGGTAATCCCATTGTACAAGGGTGGTGCAAAATACTGATGTATCCAACTGTTGACCTATCAGTATCTCTCTGGAGTGGGGTGAAGATTTCAGAAAATATGGTTAAGGCTCACGTACAGAAATGGGTTGACAGAGAATCTATACTTTGCATTAAATAGTATGGTTTAATAAGGGAAGTCATGTTTGAGCAACTTGTTCACATTCTATGGTTGAGTTAGATGAGGAATGGATATGCCATGGTGCTTTTGAAATTTGCTAAGGCTTTTGACAGAATATAGCATGGAAGATTGTCACATAAATTGGAGACTATGGGATTTGATTATAAAATATCAGCATGGATAACAGGATAGCTAACTGACATATCAAAAAGCCATATGTAAATTGACATTCAAAGGGCCACAGGATTGAGTGATTCTACAGTGATAATGCTGATACAATTCATAAGAGCACTCAATCATCCGATGAATCTCAATGCAATGCAAATTTTGCATGGATCTACCATCAGAACCAGCAGAACATTCCTTTGTTTGGGGGAGGTCATATGAGAGAAGGCAAAATATATGTATGAAGATCTCATGAAAGATGAAAAGCAGCTGATATCTTTTGCTGAAGGTTGTGGGAGGTTCAACTACTATAAGAGTTGCTGTGCGTTCCACAATCCCAACCAGACTGGAGAGGATGAAGCAGCAAGAGAAAGAAATTTAAAGATAATCTTTATCATTAATTATTTTTGTTATCTTAAAAATAAAATTCTTACAAATTTATATGTAAAAATAATTTTAAGGAAATTAGAAGAAATATTATTCTTACTACGAAATATTATTCTTAACAAAAAAAAAATCTTAATTTCATCTATCTTTTAACCTGAGTAAGAAACGTTCTTCTCATTAGTATCTCGACTGATTACTTGCATCTGATTGCGTTTATGCATTACAACAATACAGAGTTAGATATTTAATTTATATACATTTCAAGCAAAAATTATATATTAAATGGTAACCAGTAGTGTACCACAAGGATTAATCCTTGGTCCACTGTTATTCAATCTGTACATTAATGACAATGGGAAGGATTTGACAGGAGATATACAGCTATTGGCTGATGATCTAAAGATAAGCAGGGTAATCAGGAATGCAGCTGATATGCAGTATGCAGAATGATTTGATGTCATTATATTGGTGGGATAATGTTAGAAGAAAGTGATCAAGCCAGGAGTCTGAGTTTTAGTAGATAAGCAGTGGAAGTTCAAGAGCCATATAGAAAAGATTGAAAATACAACTCAGATTATCTTGACATGTAAAGATAAGGAAGTCATTTTACATCCTTATGATGATGTCAGGTTTGTGAAATACAGAGTATGAAGACAGGCTGCTAGTAGCTCAGTCCACAAATTCTCAAATGGGAGAAAGAGGGGTGATATGATTGACACTTACATACTTCTGAATATATATCATAGGATATCAGAAGATGAAATTTTTCATTTTATAGAGTGTGAGGGAAAAGGATGATAAGGCATTCTTGGACATTGAGAATGAATGCTGTGAAGGAAATGGTGAGAGTTAGATTTTTGTCTCACAGAGTAGTGGATGATTGGAATAGATTGCAATTAGATATGGTGAGTACAGGCAGTGTGAATGAATTCAAGAAAGTGTATGATAGCTGGTGCAAGTAATATATGGCCTCCCTCAGTAAGTATCTAAGTCCTTGGAGGTCTCTATTAATAATAATCATTATTATTGTAGAGAATCTCCATTGAGTCCAAGAACTCATTATGAGAACCCCATTCATCAACAAGCCCCACACAGATTCTAGCAATCTGTTCAGCTAATTCCCACTCTCCAAGTTAAAAATGTAGTGCTGAGACTTACAAAAAACACTCTTACTCAATTTCCAGGGATGATTCCCTTGTTCTGCATCTAACCAGCACTTGGATGAAAGTAGAACAATGAGGGAGGTAGAATTTGAAATTTCTTTTGTGTTAATCTTATAAAACCCTTTTAGTAACAAATGTTTCTATCACATTGTTTCTATCCATCATCTAACTTCTGCAACTCACAAACTCAATTTATTCTTGTAGGGTGCATTCACAGACCACTCACCTCTGGGTTCTCTCTACCACCACTTTCTCAACCCCAGAAACCCAGGTGATCAGAACTGTGCACAGTAATCCAGATATGACTGTAATAAAGCCTTATAAAGGAAAATATCATGCATAGAGAAGTTATCAATGTGTTCTACAATAATACAAGTAATCTTATGAGATCAGGATTGTACCTTGGCCAACTTTTGCAACATGTCTTCTGAACTTCAACTCTCTCTCTCTCTCTGTCCACTAAAACCCAAATCTCTTGCATCAATTTCCTGGAGTACAGTTTCACCAATGCATGTAATCTTCTTTTCATTCCAAAAATGCGACACTTTTCTGCATTAAATTAGTATCCATATCTCTCATAATGTCAGGCTATTTAAATTATTCTGCAGGACCCAATTTTGAATCATCAGCAAACAACAGAATATTCTCCTGTATTCATTTTGCATATCACTAATGTACAAATTAAATGTTGCAGATCTCTGTGGTCCAAGCAAAGAGCACTGAGACACACCACTAGTCAACAGCTTTCACCTGAATTCTGCTCCATCATGTTACTCTTCAGTATCTGTCTATCAGCTACTCTTATCCATATCACCCCCATTGCTTATCCACCCCCATTTGTTCCCAATTTGGGTAACATTTTCATGTGGTATCCTATCAAACACCTTTACAAAATACAGCAATATCACTGTGTAGCCATTCCTTTTATTCAAACTGCTATTATAAAAAGTGAGTAAATTATAAGGCAGGACTTTGCATTCATAAGCCATGCTCCCCCCCCAATAGAGTATCATATTCTTATTCATCCATTCTGGAGTTCTGCCTTTGACCAACTCCTTGCTACTACCACTGACAGATAGCTGGTCTATAATTTCCAACCTCTGTCTTGGAGTCTTTAGATAATGGAATTATTGTGCCTTCATTCTACTCCATTGAAACGTGACCAAAGCTCAGGCTTAAGCTAAACAGCTTCATCAGAGGCAATGCTAATTCCATTGCATATTCCCTTAATATGCAGTCTGTCTGCTATCCCATCTAATCACATGGCTGTATCTGTATTGAGATTTTGCAATATCCTAAGTGCTTCCAATTCACTAACCTCTATTCTCACATCAATTCCAAAAATATCTTTACCTGGATGATTATTATTATTATTAAGAGAGACCTCCAGGGAGTCAGAAACTCATCGAGGGAGGCCACATACTACACACACCAGCTATCATACTTATTCTTGAATTCATTCACACTGCTTGCACTCACAACATCCAATGGCAATCCATTCCAATCATGCACCACCATCTGAGAGAAAAATCTAGCCCTCACCACTTCTTAGCAGCCCTCATTCTTAGCTTCCAAGGATGCCCTCTCGTCCTTTCCCTACCCTCCATAAATTGAAAAATTCCATCAATTGAAATCCTGTATGACCCTTTCAGAAGTTTGTAAGTCTCAATCATATTACCCCTCTTTCTCCTGTTTGCTAGTGTCTGCAGTCTACAAATTCTCAGTCTGTCTTCATAATCAGTATTCCACAATCCTGATATCATTTTTAACACTCTCCTTTGTACTCTCTCCAATATATCAGAATCACAACGGAAACCAGGAGAACAGACCTGCACACAATATCCAAGTGAGGTCTTATCAAGGCCTTGTAAAGAGGCAAAATAACATCCCTATCTTTACATGTGAACATTGTTTTCAGAATTACAATTTTCTTTTAAGTTGTATTTGCAGTATTTGCCACATGGCCCTGAACTTCAACTTCCTATCTATTAACACTCCAAGATCACCAGCCTCATCAGTTTCTTCAAGCCTAATCCCACCAAAATAATACAACATTGGATATCTAATCAGGCCAAAGTATATGACTTTACATTTATGACATTGAATTGATGCTAATTTTCTCATGCCCACAATTCCAGCCTATTCAAATCATTTTGCAAGTACTGCATATCAGCAGCATTCCTGATTACCCTACCTATCTTGGCGTCATCAGCAAATAGCTGTATGTCACATGTCAAATCCTTCCCAATATCATTAATGCCCAGATTGAATAACAGTGGACCAAGCACTGCCCCTTGTGGTATACCATTTGTTATCTATTTTTTCTGTTAATCTTTGTACTGGTTATGGGCAGTACTACCCTTACATCACGTCCAGACTTGATATAGGCCTAAGCCTTATAAGTATTTTACCCTATACCTGTTCTAGTTATCATTGTAGTCATTGCCACGCCATGCCAGCAGTGTGCCCTGTAGGGCCCTCAAGGAAAGAACTTTTATATCCTTCTGCATAAGCCCAAGCTGTTTTTTAAGTCCTTCTAACTATCTGCACTCCATACGCCATGTAAAGAGATGGTGATGCTGGTAAACCTCGGAGTTGCCCCATGCTCCTCCCGTATCATATTAACTAGATCTTGGTTATTTTTATATAGTTCACTTTATTATTATGGCTATAGGCAGGCTAGTGGGTGCCCTGTTCCCACCACCTGGGCATCAACTACCTAAATGTCACCATCTCTTTTAATCACTAAGTCTGGCTTACACAAACCTGCGGAGGTCCTATAATGTGTATTAGATCTTGAAAGAGGACTCATTCAAGAAAAGAGTCATTCATTTAGGATTTAATTAAAACACAATACTAAGTAAGAAAATACTTTTACTGTTAGCAAAGTAAGCATATTATATGAGAGAACATGTCACATTTTCTATAGAAAAAAAAATTGCATGTCTAAACATAAATATATTGTTTAAAGCATTAATGTTAAATTGTGCTCTATACAAGAACGTGTATCTAAGTGCTAACAAAAGTCCAAAGGTTGCTAACTAACCACCGCTGATGACGTGAACCCCGAGGCAGAGGCGTTTGTGGAAAGCGAATGGAACTTGTGTTCCACGAAAAGAGCGCTCATCGAGGCACAGAGGTGTGACGCCACTTCATAAGAGCAAATAGGAAGGCACCGTGAATAAGATTTGAAGGCGGAAAGAGGGCGCTATGAGGGAGGATAAAAGCGAGTGTACAAGTGTTTAAAAAACTCTTTTTTTTGCCTATTCCTGTTTCTCATGCGGAGCAGCGATGCTGATGACCGGAAGGAAGCTTGACGACGACAAGCTGCAACCTTTTTCCTGTTGCTGACTGACGCGAGTCGGACAAGGCTATATGCGAGATGACAGCAGTTCTCAAAATTCAGGCCATCGGTAAAGGTTTTACCGATGTGAGACAGCAAAGGATTCCCTTTGATGGCGGTTGAGCTAACGACAGCAACCCATGAGATGAACGTGTGTTCAGCAAAGAAAAATACCCAATTCATGACGAGCACGTGACTTCCGCGTGGCAGCAACCCATCGTAGCAGAAAGGTATCCCCTCACAAAGGACGGATGAAAGAATCACGACATCATCACGTCAAGGTGGTAATGTACTGAAAACTTTTTTTCTATGTAATAATTAGCTTTAGACGAAGGAAGGAACAAGATTTTGACTAGGAGGAAAGATAACTTTATAGTGACCATGTGCAATGACTTATTGACTGTATTGGACTGGTAGTCTGAGAACTTAAGATTCTGTGGTTCCTAATCTAACGTGAAGATGTCAAATGACAGAAAATTTAGTTTAGAAATTGAACTTATGTTTTGTGCTATGTGTGAACTTAATTTACCTATGGAATGTGAATGGCATGCTTGTCAGATTGAAAATTTCTTATTTGCTTAACTAATGATTTAGTAAAGCAAAGCAGAAGTGGGATGAGTCAAGAGTGGAAGAGGACAGAGAGGTGTACAGAGAGAGAAAGCAAGAAGCCAAGAGAGTTGTGGCACAGGTGAAGGACATGGCATATCAAGATCTGTATGATCAATTAGAAACAAGGGTCGACAGAGAAAAATTTATCAACCAGCGAAATATAGAAATAAAGCAGCAAAGGACATCTTACATGTGAGGCAGATCAAAGATGCTGAAGGAAGAGTATTATGGAGAGATGTGGACATAAACAGATGGAGAATATACTTTGAGGGACTTTTGAATGAGGAAAATGCAAGGACTCACAGAAAAGATGGGCAGCCTTCTGAGGGGATGGTGCAGAACATCAGTAGAGTGGAAGTGATGGAGGCCATGAAGAGGATGAGAAATGGAAAATCAGTGGGCCCCGACAGGATTCCAGTGGAGGCATGGAAGGCACTGAGGGAAGAGGGAACTGACCTGCTGTGGGGCCTGTTTATGAAAGTTTGCCAACAGGAAAATATACCCGAGGAATGGAGGGAGAGTACTCTTTACCCCATCTACAGGGGTAAAGGGGATGCACAAGACTGTAAAAATTACAGAGGAATAAAGTTGATGTCCCACACAATGAAAATTCCAGAAAGGGTTCTTGATGGAAGATTGAGGAAGGAGGTGGAGATTGCAAAGGAACAATTTGGCTTCATGCATGGTAGATCAACAACAGATGCTATCTTTGGGTTACGGCAGATGATGGAAAAGTTTCGAGAGGAACAATGGGAGCTACATCTGGCATTTATTGATCTGGAGAAAGCATATGATAGAGTGCCAAGGCAAGAAGTCTGGAGGTGTCTGAGGGAGAAGAAGGTTCCGGAGAAATATGTCAGGTTGGTGCAGGAGATGTACAGAAATGTGAAGACAAGCGTTCGTACCTGTCTGGGACAGACAGAAAGTTTTCAAGTAAAAGTTGGCTTGCATCAAGGGTCAGCATCAAGTCCGTTTCTGTTTAATATTGTGATGGAGGTGGTGATGGAGGAGGTGAGAGAAGATGTGCCTTGGACAATGTTGTATGCAGATGACATCTTGCTGTGTGCAGATTCAAGAGAAGAAGCAGGAACTAAACTGGAAAGATGGAGAAAAGTACTGGAAGAGAGAGATATGAGATTGAGCAGAAGTAAGACAGAGTATATGTGTTGCACAGAGGGCAGTGGTCAGGAGACAGATCTGGAGCTGGAAGGAAATGTCATCAGGAAGGTGAGGGGCTTCAGATACTTAGGTTCAACAGCGGAAGAAGATGGAGGAGCTAAGAAGGAAGTGGGATGCAGGATACAAGCGGGTTGGAGGAACTGGAAGGAGATGGCTGGAGTGTCATGCGATAAGAGGGTACTGATCAATCTGAAAGGCAAAATCTATAGGACAGTAGTGAGGCCAGCTATGACGTGTGCTATAGAAACGGTGGCCCTGAGGAAAAATAACATCAGCAGGATGGAAGTAGCAGAGATGAGAATGCTTAAGTGGATGTGCGGTGTGACCAGAAAGGATAGTCTGAGAAATGACTATGTGAGGGGAACAGTGAAAGTTACAAACTTAGGAGCGAAGATACAGGAGGCAAGGTTGAGATGGTTTGGTCATGTGATGAGGAGGGAGGACGAATATGTGGGAAGAAGGGTCATGCAGGGGGATGTGCAAGGAAGGAGGAAGCGTGGGCGGCCAAAGAAGAGAGGGAGGGAGTTGTTAGAAGAGGACTTGAGGATGAAGAACTTGGATGTGATGACAGCCCAAGACAGGAGGATGTGGAGGAGACTCATCATCAACAGTGACCCCACTTAAGTGGGAGAAGCTGCAGAAGAAGAAGTGATTTAGTAATGATATAAATGATTTGCCTTTGACATGTTAAACTTAATTGTAATCTCTTTGACCATTTAATAAACATGTTTTTCTATGCAAGCCTGAGTTTTGTCTGAGCATGAGACTGATTTTACCACTCATAAAACTACAGATCTATGCACAAGGGGAATATAAAGGAAGCTAAGAGCATTTAGGCCATGATGCATGCTAAGATTATTTTAAGCTACTTAATTCTTTTAACAAGGTTAGGTAACACTTGAACTCTGGGAAGGTTTCTTTGGACAAAAATTTTCTGTCCTAACGTTCTGACTGGCGCAGCTAAAACAAACAAATATCGTCAGAGTTCGAAAAGGGAACTGGCCCCCAGAGAGATAGTTTAGAGATTTATTCTTAGTTGGCACAGGAGAAATAATAGTAGTGAATTTATAGGAAACCAACAACGTAACATGTGGTTCCAACACGGTCACCCAACCTTTGTTCTTAAAGCAGCTGTTCAGAATGGAGACCACAGTGTCATGCCTCTGCATGCAGACCCCATGGGTGCAGAAGCAACACTGGGCTATATGAGACAATGTCTCACTGTAGTGGCAGCCAGCCCTACAGTTTGAGTCGTTACTACCCCATTGAGCTGTGAGGATTTGAGTAGGCAGTGCATTGATCCTAGTCCTGATAAGGTCAATATACTCGAACCCAAGGAGGAGTCTGGTGCCATCCCTTACCCAATCATGTTGGGAGGGCACCAGATATGACTCTTTTAAAGGAGTACAATCTACAGAACAGTGCAACAGAGATGCCCACCTCATGTTCTGCAGGTGCTGACTCAATTAAGGTACCCTGATAATGGGAGCAGCCTTTAGCCGGCCTAAAGTCTTCTTGCTTTAATGTGCTATAGAAAGCCTCTCTGCAGATAGGAGAAGAAGATAGTTCTAACTTCGCGATTCTTGACAGCCGCAGGCATGGGATCAGCCATCTAGGTGATGGAACCCCGAGCCCACCATCCTTCACCCTTTTGTGGAAATATGCAGTAGGTGTGTCAGGCGGCAGTCGGAGTCATGTTTTCCCTGATAGCCCTG
This sequence comes from Typopeltis vanoorti, assembly GCF_054136105.1. Taxonomy (NCBI): domain Eukaryota; kingdom Metazoa; phylum Arthropoda; class Arachnida; order Uropygi; family Thelyphonidae; genus Typopeltis; species Typopeltis vanoorti. The sequence goes on from NC_143560.1 coordinate 13,626,452, forward strand.
TCCATTAGGGAAAGTACCGAGATATATGTCCTACCAAGCACCAACTTGTGGTAAAAGCGAGGTAGGAGATGAGATTGGGAAAGGAGAAACAGTCTTTGCTGGGGCTTAAGAGGGGCTTTCCTCAAAGAAGCGATCCCAGCTTCTAGGATAGAAGGGACAGAAGACCTTCCCTTTGGGATGAACATGATACCGAGTTATCTCCACTCTTCCAGGATGGTCAAAGCATGCAATGGCCTCCCGTGCAAGGAAAACTCTACAGTCTCGACATTAAGCTTCTTCTCACGACCAGAGGGGACAAGAGCTAAAGAGCAGGACTTCTCTACATTAATAGAACAGCCTTAAATCTTGCAGACTCACATTCCCCATATACCACTTTGTGATATCTGTCAGCCATCCATGCTAATATTCTATAACCCAAACCCATTTTCTCCAATTTATGCAACAGTCTATAATGATGTATTCTGTCAAAAGACTTAGCAAAATTCAAAAGTATCATGGTGTATCCATTTCCCCTTGTCTAGCTCAATGATAACATTGTTACAGAATGAGAGCAAGTTGCTAAAACATGACCTTCCCTTAGTAAATCCATGCTGTTCATTGCAAAGTAGAGATTCACTGTCAACCCATTTCTAAATGCGAGCCCTAACTAATTTCTCCAAAATCTTCACCACCACTCCTGAGATGCTAATTGGTCGATAGTTGGATACATCGGTCTTTGCACCACCCTCGTGCAATGGAATGAGTGGCCAGTTCAGCTGGCCACTTGGAGCATACGTGCTGATATCCCATCAGTCCCTATTGCTGAATTCTTATTCAATTTGTGCAACAGCTCTAATACCTCATCCTCGTACACCTGCATTTCTTCATCTAGTGAAGAGGTAACAGTCAGCTCAATGTTGCGTACACCAGGTCGATAGCTTTTAACAAAATGAGCACTCATTAGGTGAACAACATCTTCTGCATCTGTAACCCTCACACCATCAGGATTTAGAAGTTATTCTTTCATATTCATTCTTTCTTTTACTTGTAACATATCGATAGAATTCTTGTGAGTTGTCTTCAGCACACACAGCCAGTTTCTTTTCATACTCAGACGTTGCTTTCCGTAAAACAGTTGCGACTATTCTAGCCAGCCGCTTATAACATTCATAGTGGATGTCATTCATCCTTATGCACAAGGTATTCCTTCCACCATTGTCCTTTTCTTACAAAGCTCATGCTTAATAAGATTACACATCCATTTGACTCCTACTCTATTTATTCTTCGAACTCTTTGGGACACATTCTGATATCGCATCATTTAAGTATTGTTTAAATGCTTCCCATGCACTGTCGATATTCTTTCCATCCAGCAACCAATCCCATTCCACTGAACTCAGTATACTCCTCAGTTGGTCATAATTTCTTGCTTTGTAGTTCAGCATGTAACCTTTTCTGAATGGAGCCTTCATAAATTTAGTCACTTGGGAAGTGACTAAATTTATGAGTACCGCATGATCAGTGTAACCAACTGGAGGCAGAATAGTTACGTCTTTAAATGAAACACCTTCTGACTCTATGATCAAATCTAATCCTCTTTACCCTCTAGCTCATTCTGTCACATGCTGCTTGAGGAAGTTGTTCCGCAACAGCTCAATAAATGCATTTTCGTTCTTCTCATGAGATTCTACTGCTACCCCATCAATATTTGGATAATTAAAGTCTCCCATTATGATTACTCTTTTCACGCTCATCTTTTCTATTTGGTGATGCATTTCTTCATCACTAGCAACCAATCCATCTGGTCTGTAACAACACCCCACTATGTAATTGATCTTGTTAGATTCCACCTCACACTAAATGGCTTCAAACTCACTGCCACATGAAATATTGTTAGTAGTTCTCAATTCTAACTGGATTCAAGTCATCCTATATCATTAGCAGCACGCCCTCTCCTCTTATCCTCTCTATCCTTCCCAAAAATACTGTACCCTTGACATTTGATACCAGTTAGCAGCTGAGTCTAATAGCCATGTCTCACTAATACCTACAATCTGAGGTCGCAACATATTGACTAAGGCAACAAACTCTATCCTTTTGTTTCTGATATTCCTTCCATTCATGTACAGACATAATAATCTACCTGTTTGTTCTTTTGTATTGTCTTGTCTGCAGTCTGCCTGACACAGTTGGACAATATGAGATTTCTATTCATCTCTGATGCCTTACACATGTAGACATCTTTGCATACATTTGATGGGTCCAAACCAGACAAACACAAACCCCAAATCATTCTCTCCTCGTCAACATTTCCATGACTAAGCCCATTCCCGTCATTAACATGGTTACATAACATTGTCGCTCTTGCATTTACACCATTCCTCCTTTTATAATCTAGTTTCCCTGACTCTCTGTGTCACATACCAGTTATTATTTTTTCTAGACTCCTGATACCATACACATTCAGGTGTAGGCTGTCCCTCTTATACAATTCAATCTTCCCTCATACTCACTCCATACATCCATAAACTCACATCCATTCCTTCGCGCAGCCTATGCATTGAATCGTTTGCCATCATCAGGTAAAATACTGACGATTTTCACTTTCTCACTCTTCACTCTTCCAAGAACCCTTCATGCCCCCTCTCTCTCACACTGAATTATCGCCATTTAAGTCATCAGTACCTAGAACTACGATTTTGTTTACTTTTCTTTTCTGTTTTTGAGTTGCTTCCTTTATATTGCTGGCCTGGTTGGCCAAGTGGTTAGTATATCCGCTCTCCAGCCAAAAGGCTGCAGGTTCGAATCCCGCATTGGGCATGGATGTTTGTATTTAATTAAGTTAAGGGATATTATCCCATATTGTTTCTTAGCTGAAAGATTTCTATATTCGGCAAAGAGTTTCATGCCGAATATAGAAACTATATATATATATAGAAACTATATAAAGTTTGGCGATTCCAAGTGTAAGCAAATACCTGGATAGTGCAGCAACTGACCCTTAAAGGTAGTGCAAGCTCCGATCACTATTCCTGATATTTACCCATAATGTGAACTTAACTCCCTTAACTTAAATATGTTCATGTCGCCGAATTGAAGCCTTTGGCTCTTCATTATAATTAGTAATGGATGTTTGTGTTTGTCAGTGAAAATAGTGGTGGTGGTTGGCAGTAGATGGTGCTGGTGTAGATGATGAAGGTAGTTGCGGTTAGTGGAGATGGAGAGTTGTAGAGCAGGTACCTCCCTTGATGAGTTTTTGGACACCCTGGAGGTGTTATGTAATAATAATAATAATAGTATTCTTAATTTTCACTGCACGAAAATTCCATGTTATAACTAGCTCATCTATAGCATGTTTTATTATAGAGTCACCATACCAAATAACTTCTTTCTTTTTACTAACAATGTTACTTACCCGATTTCCTGACTTACCTGTTTCCTTGCTTTATTTCTTATTTTCCTGTTTATTTTTCTCCCTCTGTTCATTTAAACGCCTCTCGACTTTTTTTGCAATTCCAGCATCGTCTCTCTGATGAGCTGCTTCTACTTCGCTATTTTGGAGGTTAGTTCATTTTCATTAACCTCCTGCATGTCTCTAAAAACCTTCTCGTTCTCGCCTGCGGTGCTTTTTTTAGCATTACCTTTCTTGCCCTTTTTTGGCGCCATTTTAAACATATACTAAATATTGAAATATCTTAATAAAAATATGCGATAAAATACTAAATACACTAAAAATAACTAAAATCTAAACTAATATATACTACAAAATACTAATTTTTCTAAGGGAAAACACAATAAAAACAGACAAAAATCAACAATTTTACAGGAGCACTAAATGTGCTGACCAACCACAATGTATCCTCAAACCAGAACCCATTTCATTTGTAAAAGTACATGCAACTATCTTTGAACCATTCTCATTCTCAGACTTACTTGCCTCTACAGGCCTACACATACATGTTTACACTTTCAACCTAATGTCTCTAATTCTCTCTCTGACCTACACTTTCTCCAGACACTTCAATTCCATTTAAAAAAGTCAGATTTCATATAAGCTCTTTCCTCCATCAAATTCACTCCATATACATGTACAAATTGCATACCATCCCTACTAATAACCTATGTACTGGGTTCATATGCCACTTCGTGACCTCAGTTCATTCATATTATCATGTTGTAGCATTAAGTATATAATCTTTACTATCTCACCTCTGCTTTTTCTATTAACTGTTTTATATGCTCTCTCAATTCATATTTTTCCTTTTTTTTTATGCGGTACTCATAATTTATGAGTACCGCATAAATTTCCCTAAATTTATGCGGTACTCATAAATTTAGTCACTTGGGAAGTGACTAAATTTATGAGTACCGCATGATCACTGTCACCAACCGGAGGCAGAATAGTTAAGTCTTTAAATGAAACACCCTCTGACTCTATGATCAAATCTAACCCTCTTTGTCCTCTAGCTCATTCTGTCACATGCTGCTCATTCATATCTGCCAAATATCAACTCTTTCTCTCTTTGCATTTTAACTGCACTATTCACATCTTTAATCTTTGCTGCAGGCAACATGACCTCATCACATTCAAATCAAAAGTCACCACACTATACTGACTTCCGTCTCTTTCTTGCACAGTCTTTCATACTGCCTTTTCCTTCAAACCGTTTTCCTTCCTCTCCTCTTCAGCACTACATGCCCAACATTTCTCAGACTTTTCAGTCTGAGAAATGTTGGGCATCAGGTTTGTCCTGTGCAAAACTGTTTAACTGGACTACTATTTCTTTCATTACTATTAACTCGTCATTCTCATCTGCCACTGTTTCATACGTGTTGCCATTATTCAATCTCACTAACACAGCTTGCATTTTGCTTACCATCATTCACCACTGCAATTACATTCTTACTTTTATGCACCTTGAAACTCATGCACACTTATCATAACTAAGCTATCTCACTTCTGACACAATCCACATTTCTAGCACACTCTTTTGGTACTTTCAGAACACATCATGCTTTTTCACTTTCTACTCACGAATCTCTCATTCTCACTAGTGAATACATTACACACACACACACACACACACACACACACACACACACACACACACACACACACACACACACACACACACACTTGATCTAACAAAATCACACTTCCTAAACATGTCTTAGCTACCACTATCCTGCTACAGCTTGGTACTATTCAGTTACACCATGATTTATTCAGAGCTACTATAAAATCTACAACTACATGTAGTCTGTAGATTTCGTAGAAAAAAAAAATCATCATTTTCATGGCACACAACAGACATGTCAACCCACTCAGAGGTGGCCACTTCTGAGTGGGTTGACCTGTTAACAATGAGTACAGGTATCCCTTGCTTAACACAGATTTTATATTGCGGCGAAATTAATTACAGCAATCCCTTGATATATGCGGCAGGAGTTTTGATTAATGCGCCTTTAAATTTACCACACAAAATCATGCTCACGAGGCTGCTAGCCTTGTGGTCATCCAAATTCTCTGTGTGAGAATGTGAAAGTTTTATTTTTCCCACCAAATACAACATCATTGTTACAACCTAAGGACATGGGAGCCATTGCAACTTTCAAAGCCTATTTTCTTAAATAGTCATTCTCAAATGCAGTAGAAACAACAACGGGAGAAAATGCGATTACGTTCCACGAATTTTGGAAAAAAATTAACATTAAACACACAATTGAGAACATTCGTGACTCGTGGGAGCAAGTGTCTTCTAGTTGCATGAAAGCTGTTTGGAAAAACCTTCTGAATGCGCTAATGACTTAGGTTGTTTTCAAAATCCTGTGAATAAAGTGGTCAAAGAAATCGTTGCAATTGGTGAAGACCTTGGTTTTGATGGTGTTGATGCAGAAGATGTTAAAGAATTATTGGATTCAAATTCAAAAGATTTCAGTGACAACGATCTTCTTGAAATTGAACAACACACATATGTTGTTGTTCAATTTCAATGAAAAAAAAGAAAATGAACAAATGGAAAGTGAATATGAGGTTCCAAAGGAAATAATAGTCAAAGAACTGGATGGAATATTTCACAGTTTAGAATCGCTTAAGCAGCAAGTAATGGATATGGATCCAGACATTAATCGAAGAATGCTTGTTTGCCAAGGTCCGGAGAGTCATTTTGCTTGTTATTGTAGAATATGCTGATAAGAAAAAAAGTAAAACTGTTCAAACGACTCTTTATAATTTCTTTTGATTAAAAAAAATTGCAGTAACTAATGTAGGTACAAGTATTTATTAAACATTTACTTTGCATTCATTTTTTATCTTTCCTAAAAGAGTACCATATAAAACTAACTATTAGTAAAGTAATCGATCAGGGACGAATTGTACTTTTTATCATTGATTATTAGATTTGATTAATGCGATTTTGTTATACGCGGTAACATCGAGGGATTAATTAAACTTGTTAATCGAAGGATACCTGTATATGTCAGATTTCTGCTGAGAACATAAGCTAATCATCACTGGCACCACTTACTCACATAAAGGTGTGCATAAATGAAGTAGTCTTTTTATGGTGATAGCATTACCATATATATCTCCAAAGTTGTTTAAAAAAATTTGGCTGCAGAAAGGATTACAGAATGATTTAGACTTGCATATATAATCAGAAGAGAAAAGTAAGAAAATTTAAACGAAAACAAAGATCCAAACTTGATATATCCCAAGAAAAAATCTGAAATAAACACTCTACAAGAGAAGCATGGTATTGTGTGTAAATAATAAATAAAATATCAATGCTAGAAGAGACTTGAGAAATTAAAGGAAGTTGAGAAAAAGAAGAAATTATACTGAAAATTCGTAAATAATTCACTGTGCTATTAGACAACAAAGAAAAATGTAAAAATGCTGTGTGAAATAAACAGCTAACAAACATGAGAAAACTCTGGGAAGAATAAAAAAGTTAAATATCATGAAAGTGATAAGGAACTTGGGTGGATTCTGAAAAAAAATTAGAAAAAGAGGAATGAATAATATATAAGGAATTAAATGTCACAAAAGTGACATAACTGAGGATAAGGCTATTCTGGATCACAGAAGCAATTACTTTGGAAATGTATTGAATAAAATTAATAATAAAAACATAGCAGATATCATCCAGGAGAAGTAGTCAAAAATATCTTCAGCACTGTAAATAGAAAGAACTATTAGAAATCTAAAATGTCAAAAGGCATGAGTAGAAGAAAACATCTTCAAAAAACCCAAAAAGGGTAAAAATGTCACGAATGCAGATCAAGATAATGTTTGTCTGTTTTTTCAATCATAAGGGACAGTTCACTTTGAATTCATTAAACAAGGACAATTAGTGCACCAACATTGTTATTTAGAAGTGCTGGAGGGTTGTGAAGCTATTCACAAGAAGAGACCTGAACTTGGTTGAACAATTGAATCATCCATCACAACAATCTAACATCATATATGTAATGCTGTAAAAATCTTACATAAATGTTTTACTTATGTTTGTTTTTTACAGTGTTATGTATGCGCAGTGAAAATTTCATTAATGAGAAATACATTGTTATATGATAAGATGATCTAAAAGAACATACGTATATCTTTGCATTCATTAATACAATTTTGTATGCTTAGTATTATCAGAACCACCATGTGATTAAGCGGTAGTGATATTAAAGGTAACTTAATCGCCAGATTCGCCGCTAGAGAGATTCGTAGTGTGTAGTGTTCGTCGTGAGCTCCTGATAAGATAAGTGTTAATTTCAGTTATCGTTGATAAATTTACTTGAATATTACGTAGTTTTGTTTGCCTTGCGTATCTTAGTGCATCTGTTTGTGTGTTTTTGGTGTTTCATTTTATAATTTGATAAATTACGTTAGAAGTAAGTATGGCTCCCGCACGAAGGAAAATGGCAGCCAGTAATGATGGTTCGCCATCTTTATTCAAGAACGGTAATGTAAAGGAGATGATTCAGTGTACTATCTGCGAAATGTCCACTTTGCGGAGCGCAGTCGGAGTGTGGTTAGATTATAATAAAGGAGTGAATGTGTGTAGAAAATGTAGGGAGAATGAGGATTTAAAGTGTATTTCTGGTCATGAGCGTGATATTTTTGTCAAACTTCAGAATGAAGAAAATAGTGATATGACAAGAAACAGCGAGGTTGTACCAGAGAACTGTGAGAGTGTGAATGATAGTATTAATTCAGAGCATATTAATGGTTTTACAGAGAATAAAAAAGATGAGATAGATGCAATGAGTGAGATTGCGTTGTTGAGTGGTGCGATACAAAGGGCAAAACAGCAGCTAGAGCATATGAGCAAAAGTCGACTGAATGAACCAGCCAATAATAAAAAGTATGATAGGAAAAATAGGCGTATGAGTGTGAACATGAACAAAATGAAGGATAGAGTGCTGTATGGAGACTCGTTAGTACGTGTGTTAGTAGAGGATTTGACAAAATCGTACCAACCTGATGCTACCATAAAGGATGTAACTGAGTCTATTAGAGAGCAAAAGGAAAGGGTGAAAGAAATGATTGTTGTGGCAGGTACGAATGATTTGAAAAGAGATAAAATGGAAATGATAGAGGACCTGAATGAATTGTTTGAGGTAGCAAAAGAAAAGAGTGAGAGAGTTAGAATGTTTAGTATTTTGCCACGGTATGACAGTGAAATGTTTAAAAGGAGGGCCATAATTGCAAATGACTTTATGCGTGGGTTATGTATGATGAGTGGTGTGGAATTTGTGGACGTGTGGAGTGAGTTCGATGGGCGAAAGGATCTATATAAGATGGATATGACGAGTGGTGTGGAATTTGTGGACGTGTGGAGTGAGTTCGGTGGGCGAAAGGATCTATATAAGATGGATGGCTTGCATTTGAATGGTTACGGTGTAAGGAGACTTGAGAAAGTGTTGCTGAATGTAGTGGATGTGCAAAATCAGGGAAACTAGATTTATTAAGGGGGAGGGGGAGTAGATATACAGTCCTTAGGGATGCAGTTGAATGTATGAATGAATATAATATGCCCGAGCGAATAAGGACAACAAATCAGAATGGGATAGTTAATATAAGGCATCAAGGTAGGGTTGGGGCTAATGGGGATCTTAAATTCATGTACACTAATGCTAGGAGTATTAGGAACAAGAAGGAAGAGTTTTTGGCCATGGTTGGCATTTCCAAATACAGGTTATTGGCATTAGTGAATCATGGCTGACTGTAGATGATATAGCTAGTGGGATTGAATGTAATGGGTATAGTGTGTTCAGGAATGACAGGGAGAATAAAATGGGGGAGGAGTATTTTTGATGATAGCTGATGAGCTGCAGCCAAGGAGAATAGAAGTTGAATTGCAGGATAGAGAAAAGAGCACATTTCAGGCCATTTGGTGTGAGATTGTGGCTAGCAGAACAAAATATACAATTGGGTGCTGCTATAGACCAAGTGATGGAAAAGATGGTGGTGACAGTATGCACAAGCAAATAGAAGAAATTAGTGGAAGGAGGGTAATTATTATGGAATATTTCAACTATGGTTGCATTGATTGGAGTGAGGAGAGCACAAACGGGAGGAAGGAATTGGATTTTATGCAGTTATTAAGGGATAACTATCTGCGACAGCATGTAATGAAAAATACTAGGGGTCAGTTTGTTTTATCAAAAGTTTAATGTTATCTCTCAGTACTGAATTTAACTGTGAAAGTCTGAGTATAAGAAATTATTGAGCTCATATTATTATTATTATTCAGGCCTCCATGGAGTCACTCATCGTGGGAGGTCCTTCCTAGGAATCACACAGTCTATCATACCACTCCTTGAACTCATTGACCGTTCTTGCTCTCACCACTATCAGGCAATGCATTCCATGGCTCAAACATCCTCCATGCAAAGAAACCATTCCTCACCCTTTGCTCACAGCTTTCTTTCATAACTTCCAGGGATGGCCCCTTGTCATTGCTTCTTCCTGCTGTTCTACCAAGCAAAAGAACTTCCCGGTGTCTACCCTGTAACTGCCTCTCAACAGTTAAAAAGTCTCGATCATATCACTTCTAATTCTTCTATCCACCAAACTCTGTAGTAGTCCACATTTCCTGAGCCGATCCTCATAATTAACATTGTACAGTCCTGAAACCATCTTTGTTATCCACCTCTGTACTTTTCCACATTTAATTTATCCCCTTGAAATCCTGGGGACCAAACTTGAGAACAATAGTCTAAGTGTAGTCTGATCAGGGTCTTATACAATGGAATGATAACTCTTATCTCTGCAGGTCAGCGTTCTTCTCGGTATTGCAGCAATCCTCTGGGTTACCTTCACCATCTTTGCAATATGCTCCCGGAATTTCAGTTTTCTATCAATCATCACCCCCCCCCCAGATCTCTTGTTTCCCCTACTTCCTCCAGTACAGCTCTTCCAATCAAGTATGCAGACTGCCATCGATGTATCCCAAGCTTCAAGACTTTATATTTTACTGCATTAAACTGACACCCCCATTCATTTACCCATCTGTCTAGTTTATTCAAATTCTCTTACAGGTCTGCCACATCTGCACTATTACTAATAACCATTCCCAGCTTCACATCATCTGCAAACAACTGAATATCCCCTTGCAATCCATTGACAATGTTATTGATATAAAGGTTAAACAATACAGGTTCCGGTACTGAGCCCTGTGGATCCCCCCCCCATTGTAACCGTCTGCCTCCTTGATATTGCCCACCATACACAACTCTGATACCTATCAGACAGCCAATCCTGAATCCAGTTGACTAACCCGATATTTAAACCATGTGCTGCAACTTAAATATCAGCTTATCATGTGGCACCCTGTCAAATGTCTTTGCAAAAAAATAAAAAAAAAGGCAGTATATGCCTTTCCCTCATCCAATTACATTACGTAAGTCTATAGAGATAAGGAATATCAGTTAACCATTTAAGTATTCTTTGCATGTATTATTAGGAATTTAGAAATTAATTTACTACTTTTAATTCTACAAGAAATGTCAGATTAAAGAGATAACGAGAATTATTTAATACACAGAGGTTGTATTTACTATATACATTTATATGTTTACAGTAAATATTATTTTTATAAATGAGCTTCATTCTTTAGAATACACAACATGTTGATCCTTGAAGTCAATGCACCACCATGGATATGAATCTTAGACATTCTAACCAACTAAAATAAAATTATACAAATTATATTGTTATTTATACTCCATGACTGATTTTAATATATAGATTGGGTATAAGTAGGGAATAACATAGGAGGAGCAAATCAAGCTCTCTTCCATTCAAAATATAACAATGCAATAGCTGCCTGCAAATTTCTATCTAAAACATCCATCACAAAGTAGGAACATTCTCTGTATTCACTAGACTAAGTCCCTTGCTTTTGGCAGGTCTCAAAATTGAAGAATGCAGATTTTCTGATATTTCTGGTATCTAACATCACATGGTGGCAGTTATAAAAAGCATTCTAGAAATGTTCTTAAACAATGGCAGCATTGTCTAAATGCACTCCTGCATAAGGGGTTTACTTTGAAGCTGATAGGAATCACTAGTCTACAGGTAAGCAAATATAGTTTTTACATGTGCTTTCCAGGAATTGTCCCACTGTGTGCATGCATGCACAGTAAGCTAATATCCAAATCTTTCAGTTCCATGGAAGTTCAGTTGTTTGGAACAACTGGATTCATATTTATAAATTTAGGGACACAAAACACACGTGTCGAAAAGATTATTTTACTGATTAATAATAATATAATAACTTGACGTTTCGACCCCTGTATTGAGGTCATCATCAGAAGGATACGTGTATAAGAACCAAGCTACATGCTGTTGCACTCTATACAGGTAAATTACATCTACAACGTTAACTAATCTTTTTTCTAGTCTGCCCTCTAGTGATTTAAAAAAAAAAAAAAATTACAATAAACTCTGCTAAAGTCCTCACATACTAGGATTCTTCTGGAATTATACAGTTCATATTGTTATATTACGATTATCTTCTGGATTTGTACAGTAAGGTTGCTATTGAATGTTCAGGGGAAAAAAAAAAAACTTCACCAAGTCTTCTTGTACTGAGATTTTTCTTTGTGGTTGCTCTGAAGGTTATAGATGAGTCCTCCACATTCTTGGAATGGTTAGACCATTTTTATTCAGATTCGGATCATATTTGAGCATTTCACATGCTTCCTTGAATTTCCGCTCAAACCAGGTTTTGGTGCAGTGTAGGGACTTGGTACCTTTCCAATCAATTCTGTGGTATGTTTGGAGTGCATGGTCAGAAAGGCCGGTTTTTCCAAAATGGAGGTATTTTATGTGTTGTTTGTGTTCATCCTTCCTGATTGGGAATGGTTTGCCCTGTTTCCCCTATGTATGGTATGTTACATGTGCACTGTATTTTGTAAACTCCTGGGTGGGCTAGGTGTGGAAGAGGATCCTTGGAAGAACTGAGTAGGTGTCTTAATTTTGTCGGGGGTTTAAAGGTGGTTTTGATGTTGTATTTGTGTAGCGGTCTGTCTATTTTTTTTCGGAAATGCCTCTAACATATAGTATAGCAATAGCATTCTTGAAATCTTTTTTTTGTTATTAGTGGTATTTTTTTGGAGGATCTTGTGAATGGTTTTTATACTGTATCCATTTTTTATAAAGGTATGTTTGATGGTCTCATATTCATGGTTAAGAGCTTGTTCATTTGAACTAATAGTTTGAGCTCTGTGTTTAAGGGTGCTTATGACCCCTAGTTCTTGTGTTGGGTGGTGATAAGAAGTTCTGTGTATGTACTGGCCCGTGTGTGTAGGTTTGCAGTAAACTGAGAAGGAGAGACAGCCTGAAAGAAGATGTGTGACAAGTGTGTCTAGGAACGGAAGAGTTGTTTTTTTCTATTTCAATGGTGAATTGGATGCATTTGTGTTGTTTGTTCAGGTGGCTAAGGAATGTATTTAGTGTTTCACAGCCATGGGGCCAAATGGCGAAAATATCGTCGACGTATCTGAGCCAAATTTTGGGTTTTAGGCAAGCCGACTCTAGAGCTTGTTGCTTAAAGTCTTCCATATAAAAGTTCGCTATTGGGAGGGGGGGGGAGTGGTGAGCCCGTGGCTATACCCTCTTTTTGAAGGTAAAAATTGTTTTGCCACATGAAATATCCGGAGCGGAGTACGTGGGCAAAGAGGACCGTGATGTCATGTGGAAATATGTTCTGCAAGAGCAAGATAGTATCATTGATTGGGACATTGGTGAAAAGGAAAGTTATGTCAAAGCTGACTAATAGATCTTAGTCGTTCAGTGTAATGTTTTTAATTTTGTTTACGAAATGTTGTGTATTTTTTTATGTAGGAAGGGGAATGATCAACCAATTCCTTGAGTGTGGGCACTAATTTTTTGGTTAAGTGGTAATTCAGGCTGTCGATTCCTTCCACAATTGGATGTAATGGTGTGTCTGTTTTGTCTACTTTTGGCAGGCCATAAATTCTGGGCACGCAGGCATACTGCGGTATTAATTTTTTAATTCTTTCTTCCAGCCATGTGTTAACTGATTTAAGTAGTTCAGTAGTTTTCTTTTTGTTGTGTTGCATGGGGTTGTAATTTACCATTTGGTAGGTGTTGTGGCACAATACCAAATGGTTCATTTTTTCTATGTAGGTTGTCTGATTCAAAACAACAGTGGCATTCCCTTTATCTGCTTTTGTGATAATAATGTCATGGTTATTTTTTAGGGATTTGAGGGCCAGTTTTTCAGCTTTGTTTAGGTTGCTGCTTAATTTTTTGGTTGAATTTAGTAAACAGGGAGTTTCCATCCGTATTTTGTCAGCTAAATTGGCAGGGAGGGATCTTAAACCTCTCTCGATATGATAGATTATATCTAGTTTATTTACTGACCTCAGAGCAATGGTGTAATTTAAACCTTTCTCTAGTAGCGAGAGTTCACCTTGGGTGAGGTTGTAATCCGATTGGTTGATAACCAGACAGTGGTCCGATGGTGGTTGGTTATCTAGTGATCTTAACTGGATGTTAAGATCACGGGCTAAAAGTTCAGATAATAGGCAAACTCCATAAAACTAATGGAACATATTTGGATGTTAGGATGAGGGTTTGGATGTTGTCTCATTAGAAATGACAAATATTAGCATGATATTCATATTTTAATGGATACAGAGGAAAATATCAATATTTGAATGAGACAAAAAACAAAGTTTTATTCAGAGAACTACGTTATAATGAGAGCTATATTGTTGACTTAACAATATAGCTCTCATATATTGAATAATATATGAGAATAATATAATAAGAAAAATAATGCTAACTTTCCTCTCGTGTTACATAAGCAAAATGTAACATGAGAGAATTCATCACGTTTATTTAAATTTTTTAAATAAACGTGAAGAAAGAAAAATCTGGTTGTTAGAAGGGAAATTACAAAGTTAGCTTTGGACTTTAAAGTCAGTGAAGCTGTACTGATATATGAACCTAGATACATATCAAAACATGCCAATAAATTAAATTTATGTGAATTAATTACTGTAAAACTTCTGCGGTACAGTGAATGGCTTCCTTTGCCAAGTACCATGTCATCTTCGGTACAGAGCACATGAGAAATAACTAGTAGGAAAGATGCAACAACAAAGTAATGATCATCAGAATAAAATTAAACAATGAAGTGTAATGCAGCATAACATCACAGAGAAAAGGAACTGTATGAAATATTCTTAGTCAATATAAATAAAACAGATATAAAGATATTAAAAATCTGGCAATCATAAGAATTTAAATTGGGATAATTTTAGAGATAATTTCTATTATAGCAATAGTAAAACTTTGCAAGTCATTATAAAATCAAATAGGAAATAGCTCTTGTGGAAAATTTCAATTTTAATTTAATAGAGCATGCATGCTGAATAAGAAATTTTTCACTCTTGGTATCATTTTAGGTAGTCACTGTCTGGTAAAATCTGTTTCATGAAGGTCAAAACTGGCTTATAAAAATTTTATATTCGGGGTCTATAGCAGTTTTTCCAAATTATTTAACCCTGAGTCCAATCACAGTACTAATACTGTAGGTCGGATCCCATCAAATATATGATAGGAGATTCATTCGTTGCCTAAACAGTAGATTAGGCAATTAATCCCACCGGGCATATAGAAATGTTTTTGGAAAATTTGGAGAAAACAGCAAGGCAATAATAATGGTCAGTACCTGTTGAATTTCTGCTCAGGATACAAATGAGTCAATTACTAACACATGTGCAAATGTGCACAAGTTCACATCGAGAGAAGATAAAAAGTAAGAAAAACCTCAATGACTATTGTTACACCCTGATACCTTAAGAATGTAGAATTCTCAGTTATCATGGTGTAACATGAAGAGATAATAAAATAAAACCCCTGTACAAAAACTAATAGATGAATTATTTAAAAGAAAGAAAAATATTCTTGCATCCAAGTAAAATATATAACAAAAAAGTGTTTGAAGAACTAAATAATAAAAGAAGGAAAATATTACAGTTGTGATATAAAACAATTAGATAATATAAATATAAATGATATAAAACAAGAAAAACAGAAAAGATTAGTAATAAGAAATTGTATGTGAGAGGCTAGAGATTAAAATATTAAGTAAATTCTTAAAAATTTGGAAGGAGGATTAATTTAGAGGCTAGCAAAAGAAAAACAATAGACTATCACTCAAGGTCAATTCCTGGATTTTAGACATCATCATGGGCTCGTCGACCAAAGGATGTTTGGCAGAAAAACGCCACCCTAATTGGTTGGTGAAGTCGAATCAAGTAAGGGGTGGAGAAAAGAAATTAAAGAAGGTGCCGTTAGGAGTCAAGGTATAAAAGGGTTAGAACCCCCCCCCCCCCACAAATGGCTTTTTTCCCCCGGATAGTTTCTTCACGACCTCCTTCGTATAGGTTTCACCTGGTTTTCCTGAGTGACGGGATTGGAGTTATGTCCGTCGTCACAACAAGGAAACAAGTGAGCGGGATTTCGATTCGTATTTCCTATGGTAAGAAACGAGGAATGCTTTAGTTAAAGGAAAGAAGGTATTATATATGTGTTTCATCATCCAGTGACAACTACGAAAAAAAGGAAATCTGTAAAGAAGTCAGTGTCCACATGGCAAGTTTCACAGCCATTGTATAGATGATTCTAAAAGTGTCCATAATTCAAGTACGAAAAGTTAAGATCGTGTGAGCACAGTTTAGTGCCAAAAGAACTTAGGAGTAACAGATTATTAGAGAGATCATACCAGGATAGAATAATCAGATAAAGGTAGAGGCCAGTATAGAAAACTCAAGAGAAAAAGGTACTGTAAAAATCTCATGTTAACTGAAAATCGTCTGTAATTGTTATCATTATTCTATTACTGAACTGTTGAAGAGACTAAGAAAAGTTATACTAGGACTTTAGTGCATGACTGATTATAATGAAAGTATGCTTGTTAATATTAATATTATATAAGTAATTATGTGTCCTGAAATTTATGCATGTGTATTGTAACTTATAGGAAAGTTTTAAATGTCAAAGTTATGTGTTAGTACAGTGAAAGGATAGTTTAATCTACATAGTTTTGGATAGTTAAATAGAGTGAATTGATCACATATGTCCATGTGCTACAGCATATAGCGTATTCAGACTAATATAGGGTTAGCTAAAGTGTTAATTAGATAAGGGATTATACATATGATTGTATGAGTCGAATTTGTCATGGCGGCATGATCGCATTACTCATATAGGATCATAGCCAAATTACTTGTGATAAGCTAATATTATTTTGTAAATATTTTCTTAGTATTGAATTGAATTATATTAAAAATTGAATTGTACCATGCTAATGAGTTTAATAAACCTTTGTTCATTGATAAAACAGTTGTCTGAAATTGCTGCCCAATGCACCACTTGAAAAAACGTACGAACCTAATCATGCGGCAAATTAATGTGTTAAAAAACGAGATAAAGTGTCACGACTGCAATATTGTTTCACATTCAGACATATTTTAGTACTTTCTCCTTGTTTTTGTATTTAATATCTCAAATTAAATGTCCCAAAAGGTGCAGTATAATATAAATATTAGGGACACTAAGGGAAGAAATAGCTAAGATATTTGTATTTTGGGGTGATATCTCGTGCATAGATAATAGTAGAACATAGATAAGCAGAATTTCACTAGATAGAATAAAAATCATAAAATGGGACACAACACTGTGTCACTATTAATAGCAATATCCACATGTTGATTCAGGATGCAAGAAAAGACAGAGGATTGAAATTGAAAGTAATCATCACTTAGTTTTAAACAGGATAAAAATGAATATCACATTGAAAATAACAATATATAAAAAAATATTTAAAAATAATTCAAGATGAGCTAATGAAAGTAAGAACTAGTCACATACAGGGGTAGTAGGACTGTTCCATCAAGATAACTTAGGTTTTTTTATCCTTCAAATAGATAAACCAGTCTGTGAATATATGAAATCAGTCATTAACAGCAGTGCATATTAGCTTCGTTTAAGTGGCTGAATATAGTGTGTTGAACAAGGAGATTGGATGCATAGGGCCTGGAATTATGAGTTAATCAAAATCAAAATAACCAAGATGCTGAAGAGAAGACAATCCTGAGAAAAATGAAGAGATCACTCAGTATAATCCTTCAAGGTGGAAAGCAAAAGCTCAAATCAGAGTAAGTGACATTATTACAGCCATTATAATATTCATATGGTATCTCAGATGTTGAGAAGACTGATTGAGATAGCTAGAGCTCAATGTTCAGCAGAAAGGAGAGAATTTGGGGTAAGGCATTTCAAGCAGTACACAGAAAACAGTGAATAAATAGGTAAACCAGAAACTGGATCTAAAACTGGCAGTAAATCCGGAACCTAGATAAAGGGACTGTAATAAATGAATGAATTTAGCACCTTCCTGAAATAGGAAGGTGCTAAATAGCAGATCCGAGAGGTCTCATTTTTACTTCTGCACCAATGAATGTTCTGTAAACAATGACTGTATTTCAATACAGCACCTTTTGCTTTACAGTCAACATTGTTTAAAATTTCACTTGTTATCTACAAGTGTGTGAGAAAGAGACCAGTGCTACCACTGGTCTAGCAGTAGATAATAAATCAAATATCATAAAATTATAAAAAAACACCTTCTATTGAAATTAATATATAAAGGCTCCCTGGTATCCCTTAGACAGCATTTGAACCCAGAGAAAAACCAGGTCTTTATTATAACGTATTCTAGAAGTTTCATTTTTTACCCAGGCAACCATTACTTGCATAAGAGGATTTAGCAATTGAATCAGAGAATAATGTTATTATCTCTAATGGACAAATAGACAAACTGAATGAATCTTGATCCTCATGTATTTAGAATGTGCACTATAACCGAAAATAAGTCAGACAGAATAATGTATTTTCAAATATAAGTCACATGTAATGTAATCTTAAATGAAAACGCAATTATAAATATTACATCAGAATATGAAATTTTATATATGCACTAAGTTTATTTCTTTTTCTTCAGAATCCTTCTTGTAGTTATTTCCAGATACAATTCTTTAACTTACTTTCTTCATTATTAAACAAAATTAAAGAACAACTTACTCTTTGACCAAGCTGGCATGAGCTCCCAAAATCCACTACTTTAATAGCACTTCTCTTTGGATTACACAAAAGGATGTTTTCTGGCTTTAAGTCACAATGAATAATGTTCAGATCTGGACCAGAAAGGAACATAAGTGCAGCACACATCTGTTGTGCAAACTTTCGTGTTAAATTGAGAGAAACACCCCGAAAATTTGTATTACGAAGAAGATCATATAAGTTATACGAGAGCAGCTCAAATACTAAGCACAGATGATTCCTCCACATAAAATGATTCTTTAATTTTACTGAAAAAAAAAATAATAATAAATAAATATATATATATATATATATATATATATATATATATATATATATATATTAGAAAACCAATGTTAAATACTTTCAATGTTTAGTTATAATCTGACAGGGGAGCAGTCAGGATTTACTCTGCAGTTACTAGAGAGAGAATTTATCCTATTTTGAGTAGGGAAAGAAAGGTGCTGTTATGAGGAAGTTAACCTTCACTGTAACAAATAAAATGGGATACAAAAGGAAAGGTTTGTTTTAACAGTAATTTTTTTTTTTTTTTTAAATAGCACTGCTGTTATGGGACTTTGGTTGGGATTTTTAATAGATTATAACAGTGGATGAATCCACACTATACTCAATTCCCTTCAAACAGAAAAAAACCTCTTATAAGCCATGAAAAAGTTTCTTCTAATATACTTTTAGAAACTTAAAGAATTTAAGGGGAGAGACAAACTCCTTAAATGCCTACCTGGGCTATGCTTCTGCTATTAAAGATTCAATTAGCAGCAATATGTCTCTCTTCATGAAAGATTTCTGAAGAAAAATTCATTCTAGGAATAGCAAAGTTTACTATTACACTGTCCTATTTAAATGCTCTATTTTAAAGATGTTACTCATTTTTTAAATGTCTTTTTAATTTAAATAGTAATTTAAAACAATATCACAGGGATATGCTGCTCTAATACTATTCCAACTCTGAAATAATTACTCAAAACACTATGGTAATCTATAAAGCATTATATAGGAAAGTTCATTTACCAATTAGTCCTCATGCAGATTACTTTAATACTTGATTTATTCTACAGCATTTTTTTAAAATCAGATTACCAGAAAGATTTTATAAGTTATTTCGTTAAAACTAAAATTAATGGTATGGTTAAGTTCAGAAAGACGCAAGCAACTTAAAACCAAAACAATATATATATATATATATATATATATATATATATATATATATATATATATATATATATATATATATATATATATATATATCAAATATACAAACATATTCAACACGTGTATGTACTTGCTAAGATATTAAATGGAAAATAATGAATCTTGAACATTCTTACAATGTTAGCATTTTAAAGTTTAAGTATAGTTGCTCAATGACAGAAATAATCAGTTATTTCTGTACCTTTTCTGCAAAATTATGTAGACTATTACCGTGTAAGGTAATAATTTTATTTTCCCAATGTTTTGACCGTAAGGTCATCATTTAGAGTGTATACCCACACATACATAAACGGAGAAACAAGTTAGAATACAATTCAAACAGCATACTAGAGTGTGGACAGACTTATGTGTTTGTTGAACACAGAAACTAAGTAAATAATTAATTTATTAACTTATTGCTGATATTTCGCTGGTGTTATAACCAGAATCTTCAGAGCACAAAAACACAGTTTGTCACAATACACGAGATTATAACAATATGGTGTAATCAATGGACTAGTTAAACAAAACTGTAGCAGCAACACAAAGACTAGAGTCCTGATTTTTGGCACCCTCTATCTGAAAAAAAAAACTGTAGCTATCACATAAGACTAGAGTCCTAAAAAAAAAAAAAAAAAATGATTATCACTATGGCAAGTCGGGCCTAGCAGACCATGCTCTCGATACCCCTACACACAGGATCAACTGGAAAAACACAAAAGTACTACACAGAAGCTCTTACAAGTCTGAGAGATTATTCTTAGAGGTGACAGAAGCCCTGAAACACACTCCAAAACTCAACAAATATGGCTGTATTAACTTGCCTAAGATCTGGGAGACAGTCATCTTAAGAAAAAACTAGTTTTTTATTTTTTTTAAGGACTCTAGTCTTATGTGATAGCTACAGTTTTTTTTTTTTTTTTTTGGATAGAGGGCGCCAAAAATCAGGACTTTAGTCTTTGTGTTGCTGCTACAATTTTGTTTAACTAGTCCGTTGATTACACCATGTTGTTATAGTCTCCCATATTGTGACAAACTGTGTTTTTGTGCTCTGAAGATGCTGATTATAACACCAGCAAAATATCAGCAATAAGTTAATAAATTAATTATTTACTTACTTTCTGTGTTCTAATATATACCGTTAAAAAATAAACAACAGCATACTAGAGTATCACTACTTATTATTTATGCGAGCGCTCCATGGAGTCAAAAGACTCATTGTAGGAGATCCACTCTATCCATTAACACAATACATATCATACATCTCCTTAAACTTATTCTCTGTTGAGGTGCTCACAACCACCTCTGGCAATTCATCAGTGTGGCTAGCACATCCTTGCTAACCACACTCTTAGACAACTTCCAAGTGTGACACCATGTTTTCTCTTTACTCTCCATGTATTGAAAAATTTCTTCTGTGTCAATCTTATAGAATCCCTTCAGTAACTTATGTTTCTATCATATCCTCTCTCCTCTACCTGTCAACTAAACTCTATAACCCACACATCTTCAATCTATCATCACAGGGAACATTCCACAAACTTGTCACCAACTTGGTTACTCGTCTCTGGATCCTCTCCACCACCTCCTGACCCCCACGAAATGCATGTGACCAAATCTGTGCACAGTAGTCACAACATGTGACTGAACCGTAGCCTTATAAAGAGGGATAGCATTCCTACCTTTACTTGTCAATGTGTTCTTCAGCATCTAAGTAAAGCTCTGAGCTATTTTGTCAACTCTTGCAATATGTTCTCTCAAATTCAAATCTGTATTCACCATCACCCCCAGATTTCTAGCCTCATCAATTTCCTGTAAATTAGTACCATCAATATGATATGACGTATGTAATCTTTTCATCCCGAAGTACATCACCTTACATTTTACAACATTGAATTGACAACCATTGTCCTTTGCCCACATCGCCACTGATAATGAAAGGAGCTGGCTTCCTATAGGTTCAATATTTCCCTGCCTTCTGTTTTTTTTTTTTTAATTTAAAAAAATATCAAAAAATTGCAGCTCTGTTATCCTTTTCAATTTCCAGAGTATACTCAATTTTAGGATTACTATTGTTAAAGAAAACAAAATCCTCTATGAGTGAGGGAGTGTGTGTGAGTGAGATTGCATGCATTTCAGATTAAGTTTATTCTGAAAATTGAAAATGATAAATTTCGGTTTTTACATGTTGTACACTACTACTAAAGTTGGCCTTTTCATATTACTAATGAGAAAGACGAAGAAAGTAAGCCAACCCATACAAAAAGCTATCTCCATACACCAGATCCTTCTATCATCCTCAATAAGCATTCAGAATTATCACAACCTTAAAAAAACCAAGAATAATTAAAGATGATTTTTAAAAAAAATGAACTTAATCTTCAAATTCCAATTTCTTCAAGGCAGCAAAAACCTAAGGAACCAACTTGTTTGAGTGCAAAAATAAATTACATAGGTACTATTTCCTTACCTTACATTGACAATTTCAGGAATATACATAGCACAGTTTCTTAAACAACTCACAGTATTAGAACTGCTTTTAAACCTACTGACACCCTACAGAATTTTTAATGTTCACCAAAAAGCAGCATTCCTTTTGAAAAACATCCTGAGGTATACAAGATTCCAATGCATGTGTAGCAAAACTTACACTGGACAGAATAGAAGAAGTTTCAAAATTCGTAAATTTTGAAACTTCTTCTATTTATAACCCAGAGTAGGAAATGAATGATTGTCTGACATATAAAAATACAAAAATATTTTGGGAAAATTTGGAAAAAAGAGCAAAGCTAATAATAATGGCAAATATCTGTTGGATTTCTGCTCAGAACATGGACTGGTTATTACTAACACCATGTTCCAACATAAAAATGTGCACAAATTCACATGGAGAGAAGAGACAAGGAATAAGAAAAGTCTCATTGACTATGTTATCGTTGATAGTGATGTTTTCTACCTGGGGCAGGACACCAGGGTGTACAGAGGATTTGAAATTGGAAGTGATCACTATATAGTCTTGAGCAGGATAAAATTGAATTTCATATTGAAAAGAATAACATGTAAGAAAGTTTTAAAGCGAATAAAAGTTGAGCAGCTCTCAGATGTGAACTGCAGACTAAAATACACAAAGATTATTGAAGAAAAAATGAAAGAGTTTGAGAACAGCAACCAAACCTTGGAGATTCAGTGGCAAGCCTTGAAGAAAACACTGATCGATTCACCCAGAGAGGCATGCAAGGATAGAAAAATCAGAACTCCATGGTGGACACAAGAAGTTAAAGAGGCAGTGAAGGAAAAGAAGAAAGCATATCAAAAGTTCCTGCCAAATAAGTTCAGCTTGTGCTCTTAGAGAATAGAGAGACAAATGTAAGAAAGCTAAACACTGTTTACAGTGGCTGCACTGCATAGTTCAGAAAGCCTGGACAGAGGGACTAATTCCCGATGATTAGCGTAGAGCTCTCATAGTACCCATGTATAAAAAGAGAAATAAAACTGAATTATATACTTTTTTAAATAACGAAACCTGTGGTGCGATCATAATTAAAAGAAACACACACATTAACCACAGTGAAAATTATTTAACTGTAAATATTTCATCCTAAGTATCTTAGGACATCATCATCAGTACAGTAGTTTAAAATGATAATAGGAATAACATACAGTTAGGGTGCATGATTACAATAATCTCATTAAATGTGCGTAACGTGTTACAAAAAAAAAAAAAAAAAAAAAAAACGAATTATTTAACACAATTTTGTATGACAATTCTCATACTTTAGGAATAGTCAGAGCGTCGTTGCGGTATAAGTTTGGTCTGTGTAGTAGGGCTTCAGAACTGTCTTTGTATAAACGTTCATGTTTATATAAAGATCTATGTAAAAGTTTAGACTTTTCTCAATGGATCCTATAGTTTGGATTT
Source organism: Typopeltis vanoorti (assembly GCF_054136105.1). NCBI lineage: Eukaryota > Metazoa > Arthropoda > Arachnida > Uropygi > Thelyphonidae > Typopeltis > Typopeltis vanoorti. The sequence continues at coordinate 13,650,202 of NC_143560.1, forward strand.
TCAATTCCGTGTTGAGAGAGGCCAGATTTCTGCAGTTTAAAAAGACGAATGTTGTCTTGATGTTCTGAGATGCATTTCTGAACAGAGATCACAGTTGCAATTTATCAAATTCCTTGCAACTGTGATCTCTCCTATTTTGGACAGACTGGACGTTCTCTTGAAAAAAGTATCGAAGAACATCAATTCTCCATTCTTCACAACAAGCCTGAAAGTCTGGATTGGCTCAACATGGGATTGAAACTGACCACAGCATCTTTTGGTCCAGGAGTCCCCCTCTTACATAGATCCCGTTATAGGTTCGAACGTTTGTTCAAGGAAAGCATGGAGGCCTTGCTCCATCATCCCAACCTGAACGTAATGACTGTATATCTATATCAAAAATCTGGGAAAGTCTAATCAAGATTACTCATTATTTTTATTATTATTTTCTTTTTTTTTTTTTTTCCAATCATGTCTATACTTCAAAATATTCCGTTTCATACTTAGTGATATAACATCACACGGCAGCGTGTTCTATTTTTAACAATCTATTGTTAGTATTCTAGCTTGTATTCTTTTAAAACTGTTCTTGTAATACCACTGAGGATGGTCTGCTATTTCCAGACCAAAATACTTGGTTAATTAAATATCTTTCTTGTGTTTACGTGCATATATCATTCTGTATTTTTGATTACTTCTAATTCCTGGTTTAAAGATTCTTCAGAGGAGCAGAATTTGTGTGCTCTAGAAACTAGTGATTTAATAATGCCAGATTTTTGAGATGGATGATGAGCAGAAGAATTGTCAATGTAGCGACCTGAGAATGTAGGCTTGCGATGGAACCTATAGACGGTTCCATCGCAAGCCTACAGGCATAGACGTGGCGATGGAACCGTCTTCTTTTCTTTGGATGTATAAATCCAAAAAGGAGATAACCTGTGGAGATTCTTTTTCTAACGTAAAGTTGATGCGATGATGAAGAAAGTTAATTTTATCTAGAAACAGTTGTAATTCATGTTCGGTATGATAACAGACTGCAAATACGTAGTTGACATATCTTAACCAAATTTTTGGTTTGGGTTTAAAAGTGAATATATATTTTTTTTTTCTTCAAGGTATTCTAGAAACAAGTTTGCTAGGTTTGGTGATAAAGGAGATCCCATTGCTGTTCCTTCTTGCTTGTAAATTTTAATTACGAATTATAAAGTTCTAGAGAATTACAGAGGTATTTCCCTATTGAGTGTTCCTGGCAAGATTTATGCAAGTATACTTGAGAAACGGTTGAGAAGAATTGGTGAAGAACAAGCTGGATTCAGGCCAAATAGGGCTGTCAGGATCACATCTTCACTTTACGACAAATAGTTGAGAAAGCATGGGAATATAACAAAGATCTGTATTTAAGTTTTGTCAATCTGGAAAAGGCATATAACAAGGTGCCAAGAGAGAAGCTATTCAATATGCTACAGTTATATGGTGTCAATGGGGCATTATATCAAGATACTTAGTCTTTATTTGAGTTGTAAGTCAGCAGTTAGAATTGAAGGAAGTACAGGAAGATGGTTTAATGTTTAATGTTAAATCAGGTGTCAGACAAGGATGTACATTATCCCCTCTGTTATTCATTATCTATATGGATCACATTATGAAGGAAAGTGGTATTAAACATGATATCAAAATTGGAGATGTTAATGTCAGCTCTTTGCTTTATGCGGACGATGTTATATGTCTAAATAAATCTGTAACAAGTCTGCAAGATTCCCTGACTAAATTGAATAACTGTTGTAATAGATATGGTATGAAGGTCAGCAATAAAAAGACAATGACAATGAAAATAGGCAGAATCGTTGAAAATGTCAACTGCGTTGTGAACGGAGAACCTGTGGAGCAAGTAAAACATTTCACCTACTTAGGCACAATTTTTAGTGAAGATGGTAAATTAAATATGAAAATAGACAACAGAATCAACAAAGCTGGCATGGTAGGAAGTCAATTGAATAAATTCATATGGAATAAGAGAGAAATTAGTCGGAACACTAAATTAGCTGTTCAAGACAGCGTTCAAACCAGTTTTAACCTATGGATCTCAGAGTTGGGTCAGAAGTAAAACACTTGACCAAAGACTATAAACCGCAGATATGAGAGTCCTGAGAAAGATTAGAGGCATGAACAGATGGCATCAATGGCAATATAATATTAAAAATGAGGATATTAGGAAAGAACTTGACATTGTCAGCATTCAGGAATGCATTAGCAGAGTTAATCTCGGGTGGTATGGTCACTTAAATCGAATGGGTGAGGAAAGATTAGCAAAACAAGTGTTCTCTGCCAGGTTGGCAGGAAAACAACCCAGAGGAAGACCAAGATATAGGTGGATTGATACTGTACAAAGTGCCTTAGATGATAGAAATATAAGATCTGATAATGCTGGAGTCTTGACAAGTAACAGACTGATTTGGAGGAAAATTGTAGATAGGAAGTTAGTAATGATGTAAATTTTTCATGTAGTACTATCATATCTTATATATCCCTTGAGGATACATGGCAGGAATTTGATGATAATTTATGCAACCTATCAGACCTCTGATTATGCTAATAAAGAAACACCTTGCCAAACAGTTTCATGCTTGATATGTCAAATGATGTGTGTGACTACTCAACATTATTATTAAACGTTTCAAAACTGCTGTTAGAAGTATCAGATTTTTTTCTATATTTTCTAGTCTTTCTTCTATGTTTTTCTTCCTGATAAAGCTGTTAACAGATTAGTAAATGTTAGCTTTAGTTTATTTTTCATAAATCTACGAGTAAATCTTGTTATTTTAGTTTTTGTTAGCTATTGTCCTTTTAGTTTGGCTTCGATAAGAAATTGCTCACCTAAGAGATCCTCATAAAAATAACATACAAAAAACAGCATAGAAAAATTGACCAGTGATTCCATCAACAGTTAAGAAAACAAAAACAGTGGAGGTGCACTGTACATAGATAATGCTGTGGTGTTGAAACATCATTTTAAGTGGCATTCACAACTATGAAAAAAAAAAAAATTCTCTATAATAAGTTGATCTGTGTGTATGTGTGTGTATGTGCATCCACTTGCCCACTCATCATGGTGAGTTATCAGGAGACTAGTGGCAAGTGAATTTTCAGCCTCATAATAATGCATTTAAAATGTGCTGCATTATTTTCTTCACATAATTTACACATTTTTTCCCATTTTAAACATCTCATTCACTATCAAATTATCTGATCATAGTTAGCATTGAATGAATGTAATAAACTAGTTTTATTTTCAACCAGGAGACAGTATCTTATGTAATTAATTTAAATAAGTAAATTCCTTCGTAAATGTTCCTGCCAAAAATTAGTTTGCACAGAGATGCGCTCAGGTGTGCCTTGCTGTTATTTCCAAATTGCAAAGTAATTCCTATCTATGACAACAGGTGGCACTACCAATCTTTCATCATCTTATAACCTAAAACCTATCCTACATCTGCAGATTAATTTTGACATAAATTAGTCAAGTATTCTCAAACAACATTTGATTTTGCAGAACTTGCAAGTCATTACCATTTTTTTTTAAATTCAGACAAAATTAAAAAAAAAAATAATAATTTAACAAGACTGACTTTCATTAGTTTCAGTGCCAACTGTAATTTTCCCAATAACCTATTTAATCCTAGTAGGTATAGAGTTGTAATGTAATACTGATGTAAGCTTATTTTCAAAATTCGCATGAATGAACTAGCTTAGTGTAATCATGCACTTGGGCATACATGATTAAAATGCTTTTAATATTATTTAAAAAACAATTATCTTGCAAAGAAGAGTAAGAGGCTAGACTACATTATTGACATTACATTAAGAAAAGTTAGTCTAGCTCTACTGCAAGTGTTATGACCATTTTCTGTTGTGTTCGTAAACTTATTATTATTATTATGTGACACCTCCAGGGAGTCCATAGACTCATCGAGGGAGAGTGTGCCAACAGCATTGAATGATTGTCCAACTTATTCATTTTTACTGTTGCATTATTTTTATGGATAATTTATGAAACCTGCCCTTCATTATGACAACAGGCGTTGAAATAACAGTGAATGAAATGCAAATTACACTTTTTACTTTTGTGAACTAAAAAATTGAAGGTGAAGATAAGGAATTAGAAAATATGAAAAACAATGAAGAAAAGAACTGTTTCATCAACTAAAAACAATCAAGGCATATTTTCAAGAAACAGCTGAAGGACAAATGGTTGTGCTACATAGACAAAGTTGCATTCTGTAATGTATAAAATGTATCCACAAATGCTGACAGAAACTCCAGATTACTGCAAGGTTTTCGAAATTGAGTGGAGACATATAGGCTTCATGAGACATTGAATTTTCATAAAACATGCTGTGACAAACTTGGCTAGAAACAATCTGGGAAAAGCACACTTCTAGCTGCTTTTCAAAGAAAGGGAGTTTCTAAAATGTTTGAACACATGAAGGGCTGCCTTATTAATAAAACCCATTATAAAGCTCAGTTCAATGATATTGGATGACTTGAATCTGTTGAAACCTATGATCCTGGTACTAGTATTTCACGTGGCAGTGAATTTGAAGCCATCTGTTATGAGGTGGAATCTGATAAGATCAATTATATAGTAGGGTGTTGTTACAGACCTGGTGGATCGGTTGTTAGTGATTTTCCATTTTGTTCTGGCCGAGAAGTGACTTATATCAGTCAGTTCTTGCAGACACAGTTAAAAAATTACTTCTGCACTACACTCGTTCCCCGAGAATTTACAGTTTACCACCAAAGATTCACAAACATTTCACAGACTGAAAAGCAGAACGTACTTCCTTTTCTAGATACGCTTGTCACATGTCTTCCTTCTGGCAGTCTTCACTTCACTGTTTACCGGAAATCTACACATACTGGCCAATATATATACATAAACACCACATAAACTAAGTGTCATTAACACACTAAAAAACAGGACTTTGCTCCAATGAACAAGAATTTAAAGATGAATTAAAAGTTATCAGCAATACCTTCCTAAAAAATGGCTATAGCCAAAATACTATCAACAAAATTCTTCACAAGACCTCACTTAAATATAAACTAGACCACAATAAAACTGCAACTGTTCCATACATTAAAGGGATATCAGACAAAATAAACAGAATACTACAGAAATACAACCTTCAAGCCATCTTTAAACCTCCTGCAAAATTAAAGAACTTATTCAATTCATCCGAGCATCCACTTCCTCTGCTGGCCCACCCAGGATATACCATATTCATTGCACCTGTAATTTGCCCTATATAGGGGAAACAGGATGCACAATTCCTATCAGAAAAAAGGAACATAACTGGCATATTAAATTTAATAACTATGGTAAAGCTGGCCTTTCTGATCATGCCCTGATACTTTACATAGAATTGACTGGAAAAAGCATCTGTTGTTTACAAATGTGGTATGAATGTAAATTTAAGAAGGCCTGTGAAATTCTTTTCAACCACCCTAATCTTAACAATAATGGCCTAAAAATCCCAAGAATATGGAAGGCACATATCCTACCCACATAACCTTTCTCCATAGAGTTAATTATAAATAGGACTATAGGTAATCCAGGGATATGAAATCTAACATAACAATTCCCATGTTAAATTAGAACATCACTTTTGCTGTAATAAAACTATCTATGTGAAAAAATATTTCTCTGATGTTGTCAAACAAAATATAGCTTTGATGTAGTTATTTTATTTCATTTCTATTTTATTTATTTTTTTCATTAGAGGCAGAGACATCATGAGGAATTTTGGCGCCTACAGTCAGGAAAGAAAATTGTGCCGTTCTTAAAAAAAAAAAAAAAAAAAAAAAAAAAAAAAAAAAAAAAAAAAAAAAAAAAAAAACTCAATTTTTGTGCCTATGTAAAATTAGCACCTATGGCCAGGGCCACATTGGCCATAGCCTCACTACGCCTCTGATTAGAGGTCAGGCCAGAAGAATAAACATTGATCAAATCATTGTCTCTTTAGCATACTATGTGAAATGCAATATAGCTTGTCTCTCTCTCTCTGTGTACAGGTAACCCTCGTATAATGCGGATGTTAGGTTCCCATAGAAATGCTGCATTCTGCGAGACTCAGATCACATAGAAAGAGTTGGGTTATGTCCCAAAATCGTTTTTTTTTTTTTTTTTAGTTATATAAACAACGACATTGAAGAAAAAAAATTTTTTATATAATTCAGGTAATTCATGTAAGTTAAGAAAACAAGCTATGAAACAAATACATAGTATAAAATTATAAAAAATTACATATTGTACATAAACTTAAGAGTAATTCTATCTTTGGAAACTTTGAATCCAAGAGGTGATCTTTCATTTTTTAAAATATAGGTGCGTTTTTGCATTTTTTCCCCAATATAACCCAAATTCATCCACATTGAACACCTGGTCGGAACTATAAATGTTTATAAACTTTGAGAGCTTTTTGTTTAATAAGATTTCCATCCAAAGGAATTTTCTTCGGAGTGCAATCTTCTATCCAAATCATTAGAGATTTCTCCATTTTTTCTATTAGAATATCGAGTACACGAGCGACCCGCTTTGCACTTACCATTGACCCAGCAATAACACTTCGGATTTTGTGTTCATTTTGTTTGATTGTTCGAATTGTTGATTCATTTAAATTCAAAGTCCCTGCAACAGCTCTTGGTCTTTCTCCATTTTTCAACCGATCCATGATTTTAATTTCTTCTTCTTCGAGAGAAATTAATTATCTTTTCAATGTTGGTTTTTCCCTTTCGTTACAGTTTGGCCATTACCATAAAAATATTTTTTTACATAAAAAAGTATTACATATTAATTATGTATGTAACTCACCAGAAAATAAAGTGCTCAGCTTGAGATTAACAAATTTATGATTTTTAATGTGCTTTCCTGGCAGAAAATGAAGACAATTTTCAACAATAAACTTTATACGGTAAACAAAAATTGATGTACATGCATGATAAAGGGTATTTCCCTTAATATAAATTCACTACTTATAACTACACGTGGGACATGGGAAGAACACAAATTTAATGAAGATAAAATTTGATTTTTAAGTTGCACGGTGAAAAACATATGAAAAGATAAAGGGTTACTACAATTTGTAGACCACGTTATATCGAAACCGACGAGGTCAAGGAGGGTCGAGCAGTTACCAGAATAAGATGTACATTACGGGACGGAGTTTTGCTAATCATAGTAGAAGATGATTCGCAATCGCCAACAGGACCTGCATTCCAGCCATTGGATGCCAGAGGTGCGAAACAACTAATTTAAGTTGTTCCTAGAAGAAAGTAGATGCCGGAGTTCAATGCCGCCAAGTTCCCAACACTTGAAAAAAGTAAGAGGAGATCTCAAAAATCCCGGAGAAAGTACCCGTGTTCGTTGCTTAAGGTCGGAAGATAATAGAAGGAAGCGATTAAAAGGATCAATCAGAGAGGACCAGACAACTGTTTTAAAGTAAGATCTTTCTATTGTTTTAGCTATAGACAGAATTGTGACAGTGACTTGTAGAGTTTGTTTGTTATGATACTTGAGGACTTTAGGCTTTATACTAACCTTTGAATGGTCTTGTTAAATTATATGTGAGAGAAAACTTAGCTAATTTTTAAGGTGAAATATCGCATGTTTAATATTATTGCTAGTAGCTATGCCTGAGTTTGTTTAAGTGAGATTGCTCTAAATGTGATAAGGTGTCAACCACGGAAATATTATAGACACGGGGTCTTACAAGAATTGTCTTCATAAGAGTAGTAATTGTAATTGGTATAGAGAATTGTCATTGAAGCATAGAACCCGATTTACTTGGAATTTAGTATTGACCTTTTGTACATTTCTTTGATGATAAATAAATTGTTTTCATGTTTAAATAACTTGCCTGATTCCTATTTCCAATGCACTACTCATTAATTCGAATCTGTGTGTCCTAAAGTTAGATTGCCATGACTGTAGATTAGTAAATATACGTTGATAGATAAGAGAGGAAAGTTCCGTATGTGTTTTCTTCGGAGGGAAATTCAACTCCCACCCGCGAAATTGGTGGCGCAGCTAGAAACTAAATAAATTTTTCAATTTCAGTTGAGAATAAACACCAGTAGGTCAGACAAAGGGATTGGCTCTAGCCTGAAGTGATTACTTTGTTCTGTAAGTTTTGCATATGTGAACTTTATATTATTTGCAGCCATAAGTCAGAAGTATAGTAAAGGTTTAAATGAGATAACTATAGTTTTTACAAAGGCGCAGAAGACAAGATATATTTGAAGATTTGATAACATATTTAAAATAACTACATATTTAACAGTGACACAATATCTCCAAAATTATTCACAGCATTTAAAGATAAATGGAAGCTACTTAAACCATTTACGCTTTGCAGATGACAGTTATCTTTACTTCAACTGCACATGAATTACACTTGTATATCGAACTCCAAATTGCTAGCAAAACAGTTGGCCTAAAGATAAACCTAAAGAATAACGAAGTTATATCAATAGCTATGTTCAACCAGAAATAATAAAAATCAATAATGATGAAATTAAACAAGTAGATCATACATATACTTAGGACAACAGATATCAATGGAGCAAATATCATGGACGAAAATAAAAGATGCACAATGCTTGGGTGGAAAGAATTTGGAAAATTTCAGTCAATATTCAAATTCCAACTACTGTTATGCTTGAAGAGAAAAATTTTTAACCAATGTATTCTTCCTATATTGACATATGGCTGTGAAACATGGACACTAAATGCAAAGGAAATTCAAAAATTAAGAACAAACCAATTTAGTATGGAAAGAAACATGCTTGGCATCACAAGACTGGATCACAAAAGGAATACATGGATAAGAAATCAAACCAAAGTCTCTGATATCATAGGAAGAGCGAAACATCTGAAGTGGCAATGGGCTGGACATACAACTCGAAGACAAGATCGATGATGGACAAAAGAAGTACTGGATTAGAGGAAAAATGACCACGATGCCAACCTAAATCATGGTGGATTGATATCATCAGGTTTGTAGGAGTGACACAGGAAAGGAGAGCCATGGACACAGTTTTGGAGTAATCTTGGAAAGGCCTTCATCTAGCAGTGGATTGACAATGGATGATGATATTTCTACATCCACTTCAACATTCATAACTTCATCATCATCATCATCATCAAATTCCTGCCATGTACCCTCAAGGGGTGTACAGGATATGACAGTACTACATGAAAAAATTACATCATTACTAACTTCCTATCTACAATTTTCCTCCAAATCAGTCTGTTACTTGTCAAGACTCCAACATTATCAGATCTTATATTTCTATCGTCTAAGGCACTTTGTACCGTATCAATCCACCTATATCTTGGTCTTCCTCTGGGTCGTTTTCCTGCCAACCTGGCAGAGAACACTTGTTTTGCTAATCTTTCCTCTCCCATTCTATTTAAGTGACCATACCATCTGAGATTAGCTCTGCTAACGCATTCCTGAATGCTGACAATGTCAAGTTCTTTCCTAATATCCTCATTTTTAATATGATATTGCCATTGATGCCATCTGTTCACGCCTCTAATCTTTCTCAGGACTCTCATATCTGCGGTCTCTAGTCTTTGGTCAAGTGTTTTACTTCTGACCCAGCTCTCAGATCCATAAGTCAAAATTGGTTTGAACACAGTCTTGTATACAGCTAATTTAGTGTTCCGACTAATTTCTTTCTTATTCCATATGAATTTATTCAATTGACTTCCCACGATACCAGCTTTGCTGATTCTGTTGTCTATTTCTATATTTAGTTTACCATCTTCAGTAAAAATTGTGCCTAAGTAGCTGAAATGTTTTACTTGTTCCACAGGTTCTCCATTCACAACACAGTTGACATTTTCAATGATTCTGCCTATTTTCATTGTCTTTGTCTTTTTATTGCTGACCTTCATACCATATCTATTACAACAGCTATTCAATTTAGTCAGAGAATCTTGCAGACTTGTAGCAGATTTATTTACAAGTATAACATCATCCGCATAAAGCAAAGAACTGACATTAACATCTCCAATTTTGATATCAGGTTTAATACCACATTCCTTCATAATGTGATCCATATAGATAATGAATAACAGAGGGGATAATGTACATCCTTGTCTCACACCAGATTTAACATTAAACCATCTTCCTGTACTTCCTTCAATTCTAACTGCTGACTCACAACTGAAATAAAGACTAAGTATTTCTTGATATAATGCCCCATTGACACCATATAACTGAAGCGTATTGAATAGCTTCTCTCTTGGCACCTTGTCATATGCCTTTTCCAAATCGACAAAACTTAAATACAGATCTTTGTTATATTCCCATGCTTTCTCGACTATTTGTCGTAAATTGAAGATCTGATCCTGACAGCCTCTATTTGGCCTGAATCCAGCTTGTTCTTCACCAAGCTTTTCTTCCACAATTCTTCTCAACCGTTTCTCAAGTATACTTGCATAGATCTTGCCAGGAACACTCAGTAGGGAAATACCTCTGTAATTCTCACATTCAGTTTTATTTCCCTTTTTATATATGGGTACTATGAGAGCTCTACTCCAATCATCGGGAATTCGTCCCTCTGTCCAGGCTTTCTGAACTATGCAGTGCAGCCACTGTAAGACTCTTATACCACCATACTTCAGCATTTCTGGTCGAATATCATCTACTCCTGCTGCCTTTCCACATTTCAAGCCTTTGATGGCTTTTTCTACTTCAAGTATGGATATGTATTCCTGACTGCATGCCTGGTCAGTGTTTTTTATCACTGTGCTGTCATCACTGCTTGTTTCATTTAGCAGTTTTTCAAAGTAATTACTCCATACTTCAAGGATATCTTTTTCTCCTGTTTTCATGTCACCTTTATCATCTCTAATTCCTTTTACAGCACTCTTTCCTCCATTCCTAAGCTTCTTCAACAACCTCCAGAATATTTTGCCACCTTCTTGATATTTATTTTCTATATTCTTGCCAAAGTCCTCCCATGACTTTTGTTTAGCTAGTTTTACACACTGTTTAGCTTTCTTACATTTGTCTCTGTATTCTGTAAGAGTAAAAGCTGACTTATTTGCCAGGAACTTTTGATATGCTTTCTTCTTTTCCTTCACTGCCTCTTTAACTTCCTGTGTCCACCAGGGAGTTCTGATTTTTTTATCTTTGCACACAACCTCACCACATGCCTCTCTGGCAGAATCAATCAATGTTTCCTTCAGAGTTTGCCACTGAATCTCCAAGGTTTGATTCCTGTTCTCAAACTCTTTCATTTTCTTTTCAATAATATTTCTGTATTTTAGGCTACAGTTTACATCTGAGAGCTGCTCAACTTTTATTCGCTTTAAAACTTTCTTACATGTTATTCTTTTCAATATGAAATTCAATTTTATCCTGCTCAAGACTAAATAGTGATCACTTCCAATTTCAAATCCTCTGTACACTCTGGTGTCCTGCACCAGGGAGAAAACATCACTATCAACAATAACATAGTCAATGAGACTTTTCTTATTCCTAGCCTCTTCTCTCCATGTGAATTTGTGCACATTTTTATGTTGGAATAACCAGTCCATGTCCTGAGCAGAAATCCAACAGATATTTGCCATTATTATTAGCTTTGCTCTTTTCTCCAAATTTTCCCAAAATATTTTTGTATGTCTCACAATCATTTCCTACTCTACTATTTAGATCCCCAACAAGGACCAACTTTTCCTTTTTCATTGTGTCAGTTGCTTTTTCTAAAGCCTCAAAAAATTCCTCCACTTCTACCTTAGTAGAACCAACTTTAACAACATAAATTATGTGCACCACCATAAAATCTGTCAAAGGGCTCATGGAGAAGTTGACATATACAATAGTAAGATAAAAACTTTACAAAAGAAATGAGAATGGGAAGTTATGAAATTAAGAGATGCAAATGATGAGAAGGAAGCCAAAATGAACTCAAGAAAATCTATAAGGAGGTTAATGACATGTTGAAGGGATATTAAATATGAACTAACTGTGTGCAAAGGGAGTGGATGGAAGCTAACAGATAAAGGAAGGATATTAACCAGATGGGCAGAACATTTCTATACCTCCTTAAAGAAAGGAAAAAAGAATTAGATCTGGAACACCTATTTACTATGATACAGAAAATTAAATTAAACCAGCTGCAGAAGATAACATATCTGAAGTGATTTTCAAAATTAAGAATAACAAGTTGCCAGGTTATGATGAGCAACAAGTAAAAGTTCTTATGCATTGGGGAAGAGAGAGCCGTTCAAAGAAGTTACATAAATAAGATTTAGGGAGAAGAAGAAATGCCCCAGGAATGGTATAGTGGCATAATCTGTACTCTGCATAAAAACTGTACTCCAGTAGCACTCTAATTACTGAAGAATTACCTTGCTAAGTATGGTATATAAGATATTATATCTTATATACCATATATAAGAGATCCACATCCTTAGATACATAGGTCCACATCAACGTGGCTTTAGGAAAGAAAAGACTACCACTGATCAAAAATCTTCACTATTAAGCAAATTCTTGAGAGAGAGAGTGGACAGGGGGAGGAGAAGGAACTATATATAATATCTGAAATATTTATACAACTTAATATTAGAAAAAGAGGAAATCTTTGATGATTGGAGATTCGGTAAAATCATCCCAATAAATAAAAACAAAGATAAAAGAAAATGCAATAACTCTAGACTTACATCATTGACGGGCTATGCTTACAAGAGATTTCTTAGAATCCATTACGCAGTTTAATGGAATAAATGCAGCACATATAATTAAACAACACATTTAATTCTCGTAGACAAGCTTATACATTGGTTATGCATTACTAAATCACTTAAGGAATTGACAATATACATAAGAATATAAATTAAATTACACTTTAATAAATATTTCCAATATTTCAGCTTCCTCACTTCATTCTCAGTAACTGTATTGTAGTGCCTATGTGCACGTGCCTTTTTTTGCAAGTTCCTTTTGAAGATGACAACGTGATGTTGCAGAAATATCGGAAATATTTATTAAAGTGTAATTTAATTTATATTCTTATATACGTTGTCAATTCCTTAAGTGATTTAGTAATGCATAACCAACGTATAAGCATGTCTACGAGAATTACCATCATCCACAGAGATTCCATCGCACGGAAGGCCTGCCAATATGGTAAAATGAAGTTGAAGTTATCAAGACAACTAAATCGTCTGACGTTCCTAAAACGCTGCCGGGGTAATCAGGTAATCACAAATTGTGTAAAATTCAAGCACTGTTTCGTTTCACAAAAAGCTCTCCGTATCTATACCCATGCCAGCTGCACTTTGCTTCGGGAACAAATTGGCGCCACACAGTTTCTCTTAGCTGACATTAACAAAGCTATCCATGCACTTTAAATCACGAGCTTTGGTCAATTTTACATGATGTCTCATGTACTGCAGCAGACAAAGAATTTGAGAAAATACGGAGTCAACATATCAAAAAATTCGAAAAATTAAAAAAGAACTTTACCGTCAGTCCAAAACTTCCTGCCAACACTGTAATCAACATTTCTTCAGTCATCCTGAAGCCTGAAGCACTCAACATGCTTTCACATCGCCATTGCTCCCAAAAAAATACCTAGTGAGGATATCATGATCCAGATCGGAATCTGGATCTTCTCGGCTAATCCTAATGATGAAAGCCAAAGTCACAAAGTCTGCTGGGAAAAATCTACTAACATCTTCCATTGCAATGATGAACTAGAGGGAAAAACCATAGAATCTAGGGAATTCATCTTCAATCCTGTTCATCTAAATAATAACTTGAGCTACAACCTCCCAGATAGTCATTCAGCAGTAATCATGTACTGGCATTCACAAGATGCTACTAGCACGTACTTTCCCAACAGTACCACAAACGAAAGAACAGCTTTAAATACAACCACAACGTTTTAATGTTAATTATGTATAGAGACTCTCTATGATGTTCTTAGTTTATTTAAGCTTCAGTGTTTTAGTGTTTTTTCTTTTTTCTTTCTTTTATAATGTCACCTGATGAAGGCTGTTACAACCAAAACTAGTAGTGTTTTAATATTAAAATCTTTTTACTTAAATCTCAGTTCTAGTCATTCAATTCTTTTAAAAAATATGTATGTTAACCAAGTTAATGATCATTCATTCATTCATTCATATATATATATATATATATATATATATATATATATATGGAAAAAGACCAAATGGGATTCGAAGATGGAAGAGGAACCAGGGATGAAATTTTCATTTTACAGAAACTAGCAGATTTTACTCAAGAAAAACATAAATCTTTTTGTATGCTTTATAGACTACAAGCAAGACTTTGATTCAGGAGACAGAAACTATATAACAGAAACACTGCATAAAAAAGGAGTCAAACCATATCTAATCAGTATAATCAGAAAGTACTATATAAAGACACAGACAATACTAAAATTCAGGAATACGAAAACAAGTAAAATCCCATCACAGAAGGAAGTCATGCAGGGCTGCCTCCTCTCTCCTTACTTGTTCAACCTGTTCCTCAGAGAGGTGTTGAAGAATTCTTGGAGAATTGCCTGAGAGTAACTGTCAATTGAAGCAACATCACCTACTTAAAATATGCAAATGATATTGTTCAAATAGCTGATTTAGAGCACTTAAAATCAATGATTTCTAATCTAAATCTAACCAGCAACAAGATAAATTGGAGATAAATCCTGACAAATATGGTATTAGACAGAATGAAAAAATATGTCATTGTTACAATAAATAACATATTAACAGAACAAGTGGACAGTATCAATTATATTGTATCATTAATCACTGAAGTTATATGGAAACTATCAAGCACAGAATAAGTTTAGGATAGTTAGCAATGAATAATTTAAATAAAATGTGGAGGGGGGAAAAAAAATTGGCCATAGCCAAAAGACTAAACACTTCTACTCAATCCTTCTGGTGATACTGCATGAAGTAGAGAGCTGAAATGCTGGCAAACAAGAAGACAGATTAAAAGGTTTTGAATCAAAGTGCTTAAGAAGTATCAACAGCACAAAGTGGACTGGAAAAAAAAGACAAATGATAAAGTAATGAAAGAGCTGGGCCACACTGATAACATCCTAAATAGGAAAATAAAAAAGAGAGTTAAGGTAGTTTGGGCACATAACAAGAATGCACCAAGAAAGATTGCTTTATGTCCTTAACAATGATTATTTAACATGCCACTGGAAGAGAGTATCAGATATTCCAAATTCACTTAAGTATCACAATATTTTAGAAAAATCTCCAATTACTTGCTTATACAGGCGACAGTGATATTAGTCACTCCATTAATGCTTGAAAGAGGCTTTTCTTGTATTGGAGAAGATGAAGTTCATTGCAAATGAAAGTAAAACCAAATATGTACGATGGTAGTAAAAGTTTTAATAGTTCATCCAAGTAGGCAAGTATGCTTTCAAGAAGATTGAGCACTTGACATATCTTGGATCTCAGGTACAAGATAACAACATCAGTCAAGAAATAAGACAGAGGTTCGGTTGCCAGTGAGTATTATTACAAGTTGTATTATAAGTACTGTCAAGGGTTACTAAATCTATGTAACATAAGATGCTGATATAACTAGTACTTACATATGGTGATGAAAGATGGATTATAACTAAAGTATATAAGAAAGAACTTGAGTTGTCTGAAAAAAAGTCCCGAGGATTTATGGACTAGCAGAGACAATGAGTTGTGGACATTTCATAACAAAGATCTATTTACATTTTATGATCTAGATCCTGTGAATTACATAAAAATTATGAGTGAGATGGATAGGACATGTTATTCAGAGTGGAAAAGCCAAGAGATGGGTGTATTACACCATAACCTCACTCCACACCTCCCATCTTTCATCAGAAAGAGTTAAGAACAATCCTGAATAATTCAGATGCCAGTAAGTCATATGATCCTCATGGTATCTCACTTACTGTGTGAAAAGCTTATGTTCCAGGATTAATGATCCATAGTACTTACAGACTTTTAAGGCGCACAGTCTGTTCAGATATGCATAAATAAATATTTTTGTGTGTACTTTAGCCAGTTTACTTGGTAGCAGGTTTTTCCCTCCTGGAAATTCATGTTTCCAGGAGGGGAAAAAACCTGCCACTTCCATATCAGAACAGGTAACTCACCTTCAGCTGAAAAACCCTGATAAAGTCTTTATATCCTAGATGGAAAGCATACCTAGGTCTTTCCAACCAAAGGCTTTGTGAAAACCAACTAAGCTATAGTGGTTCTGTTCCAAAATTAACAAATTTTATACTGCCGTTACAATCTTTCTTACTCATCCAACATCTCACTCCATGAAAGCAAGTCTATATTCAACCACGATCTCAGAGAAAGGAGATTAAAGGCAGAAATCCAACCATCATTTCTCTGCCATCATCTAAGGTCTTTCAAAAACAATGGAGGTCATCAACAGCTAACTCCTTCACCTAAAATGCACACAACCTAATTAGCGATCTGCAATATGGATTTCTCCATTGTTCATCCACAGCTGATCTCCTAGCTATCGCTGCTTGCCTTTGGGCACGAGTTATAAAAGTTTAGATGGCAAAACTTAGATGGTTGCTGTAGACATTCTAGAGCATTTAGGTCTGGTGCAGAGATTTACTCAGCAATCTGCCATCTTATGGTCTAATTATAACCTTTGCAATTAGGATGCCGGCTATCTTTCTCTCTGGTCATTCACTACATCATGGTCGACAGTTTCTTCTCCTGGGATTTTCTCAGCAACGATGGGGTATCCCAGAGCTCTGCACCATCACCCAATCTCCCACTTGTAAGTGGAAGAAGACCTTAACTCCTCTCCATAGCTTTACTGATAAGAATTCCATTCTTCTTCTTCATTTGACAAGCTTTTTAGTGCAATCATTTGAAGCTTCAAAGTCTCCTGTAACTAATGTAACTCCAATTCCTTTGCTATTCTTCAGTGGTGCAAGGAAGACCTGCAAACTTTAATTCTACTAAAACAATCCTGTCTTAGTGCTCAAACTCACGCTAGCAATGATATATATATATATATATATATATATATATATATACACACACACACACACACACATTTCAAGCATTTCATGGTAAACTACAACCACAGCTTCTTCACACCAGAAAGTGTCTTTTTCCACTGAAGACACTATTGTCTATATTGTCTATCTGTAGACAGTTATAAATTCCAAATTGGCCCAATCTTGGAATACTGCTAGCATATTTGTGTCATACACTAAATTTTTATAAGGATACTTGATGCCATCTAGAAGCCAGCAGTTCAATTAAATGATGACCTCTATCTCACAGATTCATCACTATCCCACACATTCAGTTTTTGCTTTGATTTTTTTTTAAGTATTTTCACAGGCGGCTTCTGCTGAATTGACCATTTTCATTCCTCCTATTTCAGAAAAGAATGAAGAATATGAGAAGCTCTTTCTTCTGTTTACCAGTGTCTGCAGTCCACATACCCTCAATCAAGTCTCATAATCTACATATGATAATCTTCTTTGCACCCTTTCAACAGCTTCATTATCCCTCTCAGAATCCAGACCAAATTTTAAAGCAGTCCAGGTGCAATCATATCAAGTCCTTCTAATGAGGCAAATCCTTATCTTTACATGTAGATGTGGTTCAGCACTGCAATTCGACAAGCAAACTGTTCGCCTCACTTACTGCTATGGGAGAGAAAAATCTAGCTCTCATCTCTTTCTTAACTGCACACAAACTTAACTTACATAACAAAATATTTCATCAATAGATATCCTATAAACAAAATGTTTACATGATGAATGCTATCCTCTGAGTTGTATTTGCAATTTTTGATAGGTAATCTTTGAGTTTCAACTTGCTACACACCATAACTCCAAAGTTCCTAGCCTCAGTTTTCCCAAACATAGTCTGGTTCAAGGCTATATAGTGTATTGGGTTTCAAGCTCTGCTAAAATTTGTGACTTATGCTTTATCCTATTATTTTCTAAGAATAATTAGTTTCCATAGAAATATTACTGGTGATTCGCATGTGTTTATAGTGTTTGATATATTTTCTAATATTTTGTTGGAATACCATCAATATTAATAATTATTAATTTTCAGGAAATAACAAAATATACTAAAATATTAATTATATCTTAAATTAATACTTAAGGGGTGCTTAAGGGTCAAAGCTGTATAACTGAGAGGAGACCTCCACATAGCCTTTAAAGGAATGCGGAGAACCGACCAGGGCTTCTGACCTAATGTCCAATCCTCACCTTCTTGTGGTGCACCCTGTTGGGTATCTACTTTGATACTGAACGAACGAGGATGGGCTGGCAATTTGGGATTTAGCCGACCAAATTGTATTCTTATTGGTTAAACCAAAATAAAAAATGATGGTACAACATGACAAAATTTCATGCCGGCTGGGGCGTCGCCCGGTTAAACAAGGCCCCCGTTGTTTTCGCCAGGGAACCAGGGCGAACAGCGAAAAGTCAGCTACTGGAACAAATCTGAAAACAAACCCCAACTCAACATCACCAGAGTTAAAGATCGGTACTATCAACGTAAGAAGCCTGAATGGCAAAGAAATGGAGCTAGCTGAGGAATTAGATAAGTACCAGATCGACATAATAGGGGTGACTGAAACAAAAAAGACCAAAACTGGTGAGATCTTTCTGAGAAATAAATACAAAATGTTATATTCAGGCAATAACAATCAAGGAAAAGAAGGAGTAGCCATAGTATTCAACACAAAATACGAGGCTAATCTTCTTGAATGGCAGTCAGTCTCAAGTAGAGTAATGTGGGCAAATATGAGAATGGGGAACTGGACAATGAGACTTATTTGTGCCTATGGTCCCACAGAAGGTTCTACTAAGGTAGAAGTGGATGAATTTTTTGAGGCTTTAGAAAAAGCAACTGACACAATGAAAAAGGAAAAGTTGGTCCTTGTTGGGGATCTAAATAGTAGAGTAGGAAATGATTGTGAGACATACAAAAATATTTTGGGAAAATTTGGAGAAAAGAGCAAAGCTAATAATAATGGCAAATATCTGTTGGATTTCTGCTCAGGACATGGACTGGTTATTACTAACACCATGTTCCAACATAAAAATGTGCACAAATTCACATGGAGAGAAGAGGCTAGGAATAAGAAAAGTCTCATTGACTATGTTATTGTTGATAGTGATGTTTTCTCCCTGGTGCAGGACACCAGAGTGTACAGAGGATTTGAAATTGGAAGTGATCACTATTTAGTCTTGAGCAGGATAAAATTGAATTTCATATTGAAAAGAATAACATGTAAGAAAGTTTTAAAGCGAATAAAAGTTGAGCAGCTCTCAGATGTAAACTGTAGACTAAAATACAGAAATATTATTGAAAAGAAAATGAAAGAGTTTGAGAACAGGAATCAAACCTTGGAGATTCAGTGGCAAACTCTGAAGGAAACATTGATTGATTCTGCCAGAGAGGCATGTGGTGAGGTTGTGTGCAAAGATAAAAAAATCAGAACTCCCTGGTGGACACAGGAAGTTAAAGAGGCAGTGAAGGAAAAGAAGAAAGCATATCAAAAGTTCCTGGCAAATAAGTCAGCTTTTACTCTTACAGAATACAGAGACAAATGTAAGAAAGCTAAACAGTGTGTAAAACTAGCTAAACAAAAGTCATGGGAGGACTTTGGCAAGAATATAGAAAATAAATATCAAGAAGGTGGCAAAATATTCTGGAGGTTGTTGAAGAAGCTTAGGAATGGAGGAAAGAGTGCTGTAAAAGGAATTAGAGATGATAAAGGTGACATGAAAACAGGAGAAAAAGATATCCTTGAAGTATGGAGTAATTACTTTGAAAAACTGCTAAATGAAACAAGCAGTGATGACAGCACAGTGATAAAAAACACTGACCAGGCATGCAGTCAGGAATACATATCCATACTTGAAGTAGAAAAAGCCATCAAAGGCTTGAAATGTGGAAAGGCAGCAGGAGTAGATGATATTCGACCAGAAATGCTGAAGTATGGTGGTATAAGAGTCTTACAGTGGCTGCACTGCATAGTTCAGAAAGCCTGGACAGAGGGACGAATTCCCGATGATTGGAGTAGAGCTCTCATAGTACCCATATATAAAAAGGGAAATAAAACTGAATGTGAGAATTACAGAGGTATTTCCCTACTGAGTGTTCCTGGCAAGATCTATGCAAGTATACTTGAGAAACGGTTGAGAAGAATTGTGGAAGAAAAGCTTGGTGAAGAACAAGCTGGATTCAGGCCAAATAGAGGCTGTCAGGATCAGATCTTCACTTTACGACAAATAGTCGAGAAAGCATGGGAATATAACAAAGATCTGTATTTAAGTTTTGTCGATTTGGAAAAGGCATATGACAAGGTGCCAAGAGAGAAGCTATTCAATACGCTTCAGTTATATGGTGTCAATGGGGCATTATATCAAGAAATACTTAGTCTTTATTTGAGTTGTGAGTCAGCAGTTAGAATTGAAGGAAGTACAGGAAGATGGTTTAATGTTAAATCTGGTGTGAGACAAGGATGTACATTATCCCCTCTGTTATTCATTATCTATATGGATCACATTATGAAGGAATGTGGTATTAAACCTGATATCGAAATTGGAGATGTTAATGTCAGCTCTTTGCTTTATGCGGATGATGTTATACTTCTAAATAAATCCGCTACAAGTCTGCAAGATTCTCTGACTAAATTGAATAGCTGTTGTAATAGATATGGTATGAAGGTCAGCAATAAAAAGACAAAGACAATGAAAATAGGCAGAATCATTGAAAATGTCAACTGTGTTGTGAATGGAGAACCTGTGGAACAAGTAAAACATTTCAGCTACTTAGGCACAATTTTTACTGAAGATGGTAAACTAAATATAGAAATAGACAACAGAATCAGCAAAGCTGGTATCGTGGGAAGTCAATTGAATAAATTCATATGGAATAAGAAAGAAATTAGTCGGAACACTAAATTAGCTGTATACAAGACTGTGTTCAAACCAATTTTAACTTATGGATCTGAGAGCTGGGTCAGAAGTAAAACACTTGACCAAAGACTAGAGACCGCAGATATGAGAGTCCTGAGAAAGATTAGAGGCGTGAACAGATGGCATCAATGGCAATATCATATTAAAAATGAGGATATTAGGAAAGAACTTGACATTGTCAGCATCCAGGAATGCGTTAGCAGAGCTAATCTCAGATGGTATGGTCACTTAAATAGAATGGGAGAGGAAAGATTAGCAAAACAAGTGTTCTCTGCCAGGTTGGCAGGAAAACGACCCAGAGGAAGACCAAGATATAGGTGGATTGATACGGTACAAAGTGCCTTAGACGATAGAAATATAAGATCTGATAATGTTGGAGTCTTGACAAGTAACAGACTGATTTGGAGGAAAATTGTAGATAGGAAGTTAGTAATGATGTAATTTTTTCATGTAGTACTGTCATATCCTGTACACCCCTTGAGGGTACATGGCAGGAATTTGATGATGATGATGATAAATTAATACTTTCCTATATTTTGGCAACATTACATTGCTATCATCAGGGATCACAAAAACAATGATATGCTGTTATAGCCTGATAAGTTTAGAATGTTAAAATTTCACTTATCATGGTTTAACGAGCAAAGAAGAAAAAAACCCTGTAAATTAAATAATTAAACATGCTTGTTTCTGAGTAGGTATCATTGTAAACTTTAGAAAATATTGAATACATTGATTTAAGAAGAAAGGATGAATTAGCTTAAGGAAAATTTTATAATGTAAAAGAAAAAAAAAGGGAATTAGATAAATATGTATAAAGGAAAGTTGCCTGAGACAAAGTGCAAATTAAGAGAGTTATAGTTTTGTATTGACATTAAATCCGATGTATGGGCATTTTGTAAAAGAAACACTAGAACCTTGAAAGATAGTTCAAGGTTCAAGGACACGCTGACGATTGCCCTGGTGGTCAGGTGCTTGGCGTGCAAGTGAACAAGCAGGGAGAGAACAGACGTCGTCGAACAGACGACACCTCGATTTCCTATCTGAGGTGTCGGATGAAGAGCGAAGTTTTGTTTTTTTACCGATAGGGTGAACGTATAAAACTACCCCCCCCCTTCGGTCTCTTGGTCTTTCGTTGTGTGGAGGTCTCACATTTCCTCAAGTAGTGAAGGTTTAGTCTGGTGCTGGTTCGGGGATGGCCAAACGATACCTCTAGACTAGGATGATGTTACAGCGGGTAACCATATCTTAGATTCCCAGAAAGTAACAGCAGGCCATGCCGTTGAAAGGTCAGCAGAAGCACGCGTCCCAAAGTCTAAGCTGGTAATTATTATGAGGTCTTGACCCGAGGTAGATTGAAGAAAACAAAGAAATGTCCTAATGAAACAGAAGATAGACTAAAGCAGAAGCAGACGGATAGAGGCACCATCGAGTGGAGATAAGTAAAGTTTGTTATTTATATGAATGTAATCTGAATATGTATTAATATGTGAAGCTTTATTAGTGAAGGACTCAGATACAATTATAGGTCAGGACTGTAGCGCGTGCGTTTTATAGAAAGTCATGAGTGAATGGTTATTAACTGAATCTGAATCTTTGTATGTTGAAGAATGGTTAATGTTACCAGAAGTTAGTACAGAAATTAAATACTGGAATTTAGTAGTAATCTAGATGATATAGAATTACTTGCTTTTGTGTGAATTACTTAAAAAAAAAAAAATGTGAGCCAGAGATTATATCTGATGAAGTCAAGCTAATTAATTGAATTAGATTTAAATGTGTTTTATTTAGAGTG
Source organism: Typopeltis vanoorti (assembly GCF_054136105.1). Classification (NCBI taxonomy): domain Eukaryota; kingdom Metazoa; phylum Arthropoda; class Arachnida; order Uropygi; family Thelyphonidae; genus Typopeltis; species Typopeltis vanoorti. Next base: position 13,673,015 of record NC_143560.1, read on the forward strand.
ATGATTGTTCTTGTATATTAAACTGTAATCTTAGAAACAAATAAACCCTGCTTGATTTTAACTAAATATATGAGTCTGTGTATAGAATTCGATGCACCACTTGTGAAACACATTACGGATCTGAGCGGGAGTTTATTTGAATAAAGTTAAGGACACGATTGCAACCCTAGGTCACATGAGTATATCTTCTAACTTACTTCTTGATTGAGTTATATCTTTAATCTAATAATTCTAAGTGGCACAGTCTAAAAATATAATTTTTGGGGGATTTTAAGAGAGGTAAGGTTTGAGGACTCTGTCACATTGAATTTTGGCTCTACCCTGAGGCTATTTTTTTGTGTGATAGAGATACCACGTGACCCATGTAGAAAAGACTTCATTTTTAGCAGCTTGATATAGAGATTCAAGGAATAATATTGAAAGTGGACACCACAATGCACACACACACACAGGCACTAACACTGGACAAATGTGGCTGAAGAGAGACAACCAAAGTTGGGCTGAAAATCTGAGGATGAGTGCTTCCCAAATTTGGAACATTGTCATGCACCCAAATTTGCTGAGGTTTGGAAAGTTTCTCAAGGCTGAGGGAGATTTCAGGAATAGCCTCTCATTTGTATTTGCTGGTGTAATAGAGTAATACACTGGGCCACTATTACAGAGTAGCAAATACAAATATGAGAGACTATTTATGCTATCATATGCAGAGAATAACAATTTGTGCATGAAGTAACTTTGTGATTTGTTTTCTTATACTGAAAGCAAATGATATTACTACAAGCTATGCTAAGTATCCACTGAAATGAAAAGCATCTTTCCAAGGAGCCATATAGAAAGAATAGCTTGCTAGATATGCTTCAGTCTTTATGAGATCATGATTAGGAAACTAGACCCTAGGAGATAATGAAACAAATGAAAAGAATAGTTTTCTCAAGTAATTAATAATATACTACTAGACTTAATGAGAAAAAGGTATATGACAGGGTGTTAAGAGAAAAGTTGTTCAAAATGCTACATTAGATCATATATGGTGTAAATTGTCCATTATGGGGGGGGGTCTGGAAAGTTCTGATAAATACCTAGAACAAAATTAATTTTATGTCTTGTTATATATCCTAAACGAAAAAGAACAAATTATTACAATTTGATGAAACATAGAGGTTAAAGGGTTTTAAGATATGTTCTTTCTTGTGGTTATATCAGTTGCTCTAATATTATTTTTTTCTAGAGTGTTTATCAAAACTTTTCAGGAAACCTCCTCCTCTTGTATATCAAGCATTACACAGTCTCTATTTTGAAATGTGTCAGCAGTTAGTACAGAAGGAAGCAGAACAAAATGGTATGATGTTAAATCAAGTATTAGATAAGGGTGCATTATCACCAATGTTATTCATCAGCCTGGTTGGCCGAGTGGTTAGTATATCTGCTCTCCAGCCAAAAGGCTGTGGGTTTGAACCCCGCGTGGGCATGGATGTTTGTGATGGTCTGTGAAAATACTGGTGGTGGACAGTAGATGACGAGTAGTTGGTGGATTGAGTAGTGGAGATGGAGAGCTGTAAAGTAGGTGCCCTCCCTCGATGAGCCCTTGGACTCCCTAGAGGTGTCACGTAATAATAATAATATATCCCATTATAAAGGAAACTGGCATTAGGCCTGGTATCAAAATCAGGCCATTTATATAAGAGTATGATATCAGCATTAAAGAGCAGCATCTCAAATATTATACTCTTATATAAATCCAGTACAAGTCTGCAGAATCCCTTAACTAGAGGGAATGACTGCTGTAACCAATTTTCTATGAAAATCAGAAAAAAAAAAAAAGAAAAAAAAAAAAAGAAAAGAAAAAAAAAGGCAGAACATTGAAAACATCCACTGCATTCGGAATGGAAACCTATAGAACAAGTAAACGTTTCAGCTATTTAGGCTCAATTTTTATTGAAGATAGCAAATTAAATATGAAAATAGACAACAGAACTAACAAAGTTGTTATAGTTATATGTCACCACTTTTGTATAAATTTATAAGAAATAAGAGAGAAGTACACAAGACAGTATTCAACATAATTGTTGGATCTAAGAGTTGGGTTAAAAGTAAAACAGTTGATCAAAGACCAGAGATGACAGACGAGAGTTCAGAAGAATTAGTGAAGTAAAGATGACATCAATGGCAGAACCATATTAAAAATGAAGACACTAGAAAGGAATGTGAAACTGTTAGAATTTAGGAATGCAGGAGCAAAGCTTGTTTCATGTACTTTGGTCACTTAAATAGAATGGCAGAGGAAAGATTAGCAAAACAGTTATTCGACACCAGGATGATGGGAAAAAGACAGAGAAAGAGAGCTAGTCAGATTGATGCAATAACCTTAAATGATCTGACAATGTTAGAATCCTGATAGATATCAGAATAATATGAAGTAAGTAATGTACATTTTTCACATAGTAGTTCATATTACCCTGTACAGCCCTTGAGGATAGATATTGGGTACAATATCAATGAGTTAATGCATCCAGAAAACAACTAACTTCTAAATGCATTTTGCTATCCAAGAAGTGAAAATGATGCTGAAAGGACTAAATTATGATTTTCAATCATTTTACAATTATTATTTTAAGAATATGATTTAACAAAATCCATATAAGAAACCATGAAACATAACACACTTAAGTTAATTTTAATTTCAAGATTTCATATGATGTACAATGAATGATACAATTATACAATACAGCTTTCTCACATTAAACTCATTTGCTCATGATATATTGGATAAATATTTTTCACTGTTAAGTACCCTCAAAAGGTAACTTCCCAACAACAATTTTCTTCCAAATTATTCTGTTATGTTCTGGAGTCCTATATATCAAATCTTTTAACATACAGTTTCAGCTTACTAATGATTTAAGTTAAGGCATAATTCTTTTGAACAATCTGTTAACCATCTTCCTTTGTGTATTAGTGGGAGCATGATATTTTAAAAGATTATGCATGTAATTTTTGTTATGTTCTGTTTAATTCAGGAGTAATGCTACAGTAGTAATGTTGAGCTGAGCTGAATATTTTCAATTTTGATATCAGGTTTAATACCACTTTCCTTCATAATTTGATCCATATAGATGAGAAATGACAGTAGACATATCATGCATTCTTGTCTTGCATTCGATTTTCCTCAAACGATCTTCCTACATTTCCTTCAATTCTAACTGCTGACCTAAAACTTAAATCCATTAAGTGTGAAGGTACAAAATGGCAGTAGATGTGATGCTTTGAGATGCTACTTGAAGTAGCATTGAAATAAATGCAATAGTATCTCTCTAATTACAATGTTATGGCTTGAGAACATAAGGGGGGAATAGTTGTGTGAAATGTTACAAATTAAGCAAGTAAAAGGAAGGAGATTCTAATGAGGGATTTTAATTATAAGAATGAAAGAAGAGATAGTGTATGGGAAAAAAGTGAATTTCTGTAGTCTGCATGACAATTACTTAAGCAAGCGGTCAGGGAAATAAAATGAGGTTTTAGAATGTTGGATTTGGTTATAGCCTCACAAGATGAAGTATCACCAGTGCTGTTTGCTGATGACAGTGAACATGAGGTACCAACTTAGGAGTAGTCAAGGAACTGAAAGGTGATAGTTCAGAAGGGATATGTGTGGATCTATAAGATGATGATTATGTTAAGTTCCATGGTCAACTAAAATCAAAACCATGGCATAATGAGTTGCAGGAAAAAGAGGTTGACAGCACATGGGAATTGGCTAGGACACATCATGCAGTGTATAACAAGAGTCAGGTGAATAGTGAAATTAGGCAGTATGGGAAAGCAATTGTCATGAAAGAAATATAAAATACAGTTACCTCTCGCTGTAGCGAACACCACTGTAACAAACTCACTACAATAGTTTTTTGATAAAATTCTCATAGGTATAATACTCTTCTATTCCTAAAGGAAATTTACCACTATAAAAAACTATTCCTGTGTTCCCTGCAAGTTTGCTATAGCAAGAGTCAACTATAGCTGACTTAAGGCTAGAAAAGTGGCAAGCATTGTAAGGAAACAAAGTCCAGTGTAAAAGAAGACTGGCCAGTTTGCCCAAAAGGAATTCAAGAGCTCTTCTATGGTAAGAAAGAATGACACCAATGGATAGTGATGATAGTAAATGACCATAGCAAAAGATGTACTGGAATTGTTAAATGGGCATTTTGTGAGTGTATACTGTAATGCATGTAAATGATGCTCTGCAAAACCTGGGGGGGGGGGGGGGGAATGCTACAGTTACTAAAGGTGAAGGGATAAGGTGTATGAAGTGCCAAGTAGACTACATGTTAATAAGGTCATGGGTTTGTATCATATATCATCACATATTATTAGGAAACGTGCAAAAAATTTTAAGCCTATCCTTTACTTAGTTGTTTAACAAGTCTTGCAAATTTTGCCTTCTTCCATTCCTAGAGAATGGAAAGTAGAAAGAGACAAAACTTCCTTTTCTCTCTCCTTCATAACATGTATTTTATTTCAGTCCAACTAGGCTGAATTTCAGATGACCTTACAAAACATAAAACAGAATTATATACCAAATTTGGTCAAGAACTGAATGATGTTGACCAAATTTGGTATACAATGATGTTGAACATCGTACAGATGCTTGCAGAAATAAGAAATTCCCATTCCCTTCAATTTTAGTCTGACCATCTAAAATTCCCAGACTTTTAGCAATGTGAGAAGTATGTTTTAAATTCATTTGAATAAATGATCAGTTTAACTTGCAGAGGATTGTGCACAAAGTGTCCTCCTCACAACCTTTATTTTTGTGTAACTGGGCTGAAGTCATTTCTTTTAATGCTCATGCTCAAGTGATGAGTAAAATGTTGCAAGAAATAACTTTATTCAAATGTGGTTGAAATCTGTTGAACAGTGTGCCTTAAGAGATATGCAGGTGAAAGGATGCTTTTTGGGAGATTAATGCTATTTTCAAAAAGTGACCTAACTTTTTGAAAATAGCAAACCTATTTTTTTATTTTTTTTTATTTTATTTTTTTTTTTCAATCCTTAAAATCACAGGCTATGTCCTGAAAATAGTCAAATCTCACTGTAGTAAACATCGCTATCACAAACTATTGAAAAGTCCCGGCCAAAGTTGCACAGGTACAATGATGTGCTTAAAAAAATTTGCTAGAGCAAACCATTCACATGTGGTTCCTATAAGTTTGCTGCAGTGAGAGTCAATTGTAGATCAGTCTGATAAACTTGTATGGAATAATAGAGGCGATCTGATAATATTCAACTTAATACCCAAGGTACAGCAAAGAAAACTTAGCTCCTAATGATTACTAATAAGAGCAGCCAATGATTAGCTAGCATGTAAGGAGCAGAAGTCATTGCTATGACTCTTGATTATCTTCTTCTTTGATGGCCATCTCCTATCAGAGGTTGGCGACCACCTTGACAAATTTTGAGCGATCCTCAGCCACTCTGAACAGTCCTTCAGAGCTCAAGTGTCTGATGTCTGCCAGCCAAGATTTTCTTCGTCTTCCTTGTTCTCTTCTTCCACTGATCTTCCCTTTTATAACCAATTGAAGTAGCATATATTTTTCATTACAAAGTAGATGACCAAGATAAGCAGTTTTTCTTCTTTTTATGGAATCTAAAAAGTTCACGTGATTTCCCCATTTGTTCCAGTACTTCTTGATCGGATGTTTTTGCTGTCTGTGGAATTTTTAACATTCATCTGTACAGCCACATCTCAGAGGCTTAATTTTTTTTTTTTTTTTTTTAAATCGATGTTGTCTTCAAGGTTGAAGTTTCTGCACCATACAGCAGTACAGACCATATATAGCATTTAACCATGCATACTTTAAGCTCTAAATTTAAATTGCGGTTACAGTGTTGATTTCATCAGGAGAAAATTTTTTCTTGCCATTTCAATTCTATTATTTCCATTTCTGGATTGCATTCTTCATTTAACCAGCATCTGAGATATTTAAATTTTGTCACTCTTTCTATTTGTTTCCCATTTAAAGAAAGTGCTGAATTAAGAATTGGTTTTTTGATTATAAATGAAAAAATTAAATTACAAACTATCAACAGCAAAATATGTGTCAAACATTGGAGTATTATTTCTATTATACCATAGTAGGCATTATAATGTCTGATTGCCCTTATTACACCTACACAACAACCAAGTACCACTATATGTATAAAAACAACACAATATTTTAATTATAACAAACATTCTATAAGCAGCCCTTACCAATTTTGTCTTTTCCAACATGAGTATAATTATCAGGACCACCATAATTATTCATCAATTCCAGTAACTTTACTTCAATCTGTGCTTGATTAAGAAACGGTTTTCTGTTTTTAATAATTTTTATGGCAACATTGCATTGATCTTCATCATCATATGCTTTAACAACCTATAAAAAAAAAAGTTAAAAAATTATTATCTGAAAGATGAACAAAATAACAAATGACAAGCATTCAGACTTTTTTTTTGTTGTTGTTGTTTGATTTATTCAAGGATAATGCTAGTAACAGGATATTCATGACTTCAGATGAAATTAATTATTCAAAATTAAAGACGAGAATAGTGATGCTGAAGAATGCCAAGCTCTATGCTGGTAAAGCATTTCTGAAGAAAAATATAAAGTTGATTCAGATACAGTATTTAATTTTAAAAGTTTGTTTTCTTCAGAATTTTCAAGTTAGAATCCATATTCTGATCCAAATAGCATTTCATTTTTAAAATGCTCTTGGTTTATTTGAATTTTGCTTAGGCGCAATGTTCGTTCATTGCTTCTCGTTTCCACTTCTTCCCACCTGACGTTTTTCCCCATACACCACTTTTCACAATTATTACTTATATCTTCAGAATATGTCTTTTTTTTTTGTTTAAAATTCTTTATAACTATTAAAGTATTTGGAATTATCCCACCAACAAAAGCTTCAGTATCTATAGCATACTGGAGAAGTTTACAGAAATAAGAAAAAAAAAATTTTTTTTGTAATCAACTTCACACATAAGAAAAGGTTGTGATACATATAGTATATCAGTGCTATGTGTGGACGAGAGATAAAGAAAAAGCAGTAAACTGTTAACATGTTTCATCTGTAGCCACTAGGGAAGACAGTGCAAGTCTGTAAGAGGAGTCAATTAAGTGGACTACCCTCATCTGGATAGCAACACACATTCTTATTTTTTAGGTACATAATTCCAAAAGTATGTAAATAGTATTAAAAGGTTGGGCAGATTTGGGAATTATAGTGCCGGCAATTGTACAGATGAGAAAAGTAATGTCTTAAGCAGAAAAACAACAACAACAACAACTTTTTATTAGGCTGAAGCAGCAATGAATAAGATGTGTTTGTGCAAGGAAAGGCTACAGGTAAATTACACTTGACAAAAAATTATATTCTTGTCTAATCCTTTATCCAAGTGTATGCAAACAAAATTTGTACATTAAGTATCTTCATATGCAGTGTTGCTTATACTTAAAGGATTAGACAAAAATGCAATTTCTTGACATGTAATTTGATTTATAACCAAGTAAAAAAACTTCCTTCTACTACTATCTCTGATCCCGAGTATTTTAATAAAGTGATACACCTTTTTACTACTTGTAGGAGTTGCCAAATGGTGTGCCACCCTTTTTTTAATAAATTACTCTGGATTTCAAGAAAGATTTTGAAAGTTTATTTTTCACTTGGTTAGAGTATAATAAATTTAGTTTAATCCTTTATCCAAGTGTAAGCAAACAAAGTTTGTGCCTGAAAGTATCTTCAGGACTGGGGTAAGGTGGTACAACACCATTTGGCAACTCCTATAGGTAGAGATGACCTGCTAATGCTTCTGCCTGGTATCTCCACTTGGGCCTGGCTCCCACTGAAGAGACCTCAATAAAGGTCGAAACTAGTCTGGGTTGTGGCTCTTCCCTTAATGCATAACATTAGACATATCCGCAAGGAGATGTGTTTTGCATTATGGGAGATACTGAGATAGGAGTGTTGGTAGCTTGCTCCACCTTTGCAAGGATTGCCCTGGTGTTGTACCACCTTACCCCAGTCCTGAAGATACTTTCAGGGCGCAAACTTTGTTTGCTCACACTTGGATAAAGGATTAAACTAAATTTATTATACTCTAACCAAGTGAAAAATAAACTTTCTGAAGACTACAGGTGTAAATCAACCCAAGAAGAGAAATATGACTTGTCTGGAAATGAATATTGTGAAAGAAGTGAGGAAAATGGAAAACAGATCTCCCTTGCAAGAATTCACATTATCTTCTCCCCAACTTAAACTGGCAAGATCAGTGTTTAACACTTTGAGTCCTAGACCTACTGGGACTTAAAAGAACCCTGCGTCCTGACCATTTTTAGCTCTATTTAAAAAAATGCTGTGCAGTATTTCTATGGAATATCCAAATAATTATTCTTTGTCTTTTAGTTATATATGGTATGGGCTAAAGAAACAGGTTGCAAGAAATCAAGGTTTTCAAAAAAAATAAAAAGTTAATTTTTTATTAGTTTCTACTTATATTTACTTCTTTAATGTTGAAAATTCAACAAATTCAGTCAAAATATTGCCTAGATGTTACATATATAATGAAAATTATAAATAAAATTTGTGTGTGTTATAATTATTATGAAAATATCATTTTACATAGGGGTGTACATCACTATAATTATCCACTATTGGCCATAAAAGTCGAGTGGTAAATTATTGAATTAGGCCATTCAGTTTTTGAAATGCAAGGCATATTACATGACCTTATACATACATTTTGAGTAATAATCAGTTACCTTTTAGTAACTGCAACCAGGGCTGTCCAATATATAAAAACAATACTGTTATAGCAAATAAAAATTGCAATATGAATGTTGAGAATGTAAATGATTAGAACACAAAAATTACTAGAACAGTACAGTCTGATAATGAATTTCAAGCATATATTATTATTTTTGGAATTTTTAATTTAGCGATGTAAATATACATGGGATTCTAGGTTCATGCACGATTGATATATATTTACATCAATAGAACTCAAAGTGTTAAAGCAGTGATTATGGAAGATTTTAAAGGACTGAATGATTATGCACTACAAACCTTTCGTGTGAAGAGGAGTGGAATATACCATATCATCAGCAAAGCTATGAAATAGAATTAGGGTCAGTGAGAGAAAGTAATTTATATGCAGGAATAGGAGATGGTTGAAAGTACAGAGCAATGAAGCAGTATGAAAAATCTAAGGAGAGGAAACTAGCTACCATGAGACACAATGGGCAACCAGAGAAGGAAATAGGTGATCATTCACGAGGCTCCAAAGCTAGCTGGGTTGGTTAAATGGACTGAACATCTATTCTCCAATCAACAGACTGTGAATTCAAATCCCACCAAGGGGCACAAATGTCTGCGAATGACTAAGTGGCAAAATTTCATCGCAAAGTATAAGACCATCATCTTGTTTAAAATATAGGCCTGAAGTGGCTTGAAAAAGTTCTGTATTCAGTTTCTAGATCAAGGTTCCCAGATTATCTAAATCAGGGGTTCCCAACCTTTTTGGTCCCCGTACCCCCTTGGCTTTTAGTAAATTATCCGGTACCCCCTATTCATTATAATAAGAAATACATTCTTAAATTTACCATACAGATTCAAAGAATATAAGAAATGAACAGTAATTAAGTTTTCATAAAAGCTTTATTCGGTAAATAAATCAATTATTATCATAAAATTGTAAAATCTTTATTAACCTGCAGTAAAATCGATTAGTGAGACCCTTGATTCTGTTTCTTATCCACCAAGTTTTATTCTTGGTACAGTTTTTGAAATAGATACCCGCATATCATGTTCAGGCTGCAGTTTGTTTCTTGTTTTGGACTTGATTCAAAACAGAACTGAGAATCCTGATTCACATAGATAAGTTGTTTTAAATGGAATTATAGCCATGTAAGCATATTTGGTGATAATGGGATATGCTTCTCCAAGTGTACATCAAAAATTTTGTGACTTCACTGATTGGAATTCAAATCAGAGTTTCTTGTTATTGCGGAGATCAATTAGCTTGTCTTTCATTGGGTCGTTGTCAGCAATTTTTTTCTAAATCAATATGAAAAGGGTTACATATCTAGACATCATTCATTTGGTAAGGAGGAATTATTCTTGCAAGTGCCTCTTTCAAAATTTTTAAATACAATATAATACTATCATGAACTTCCTGTTTTAGTTCATATGCCGGATCTGAAGTGATTTCATCGAGAGATCTGAAATTGGCAAAGTTACCTAACTCCACCCTTCTTCCCCAGAGAGTCAATTTTTCTTGAAACGATTGTATCTTTTCTTCAGCCTCTGTGAGAATGACATCTGTACCTTGCACTGAAATGTTCACAGAATTAAGAATTCCAAACACATCAGAAAGATAAGCCAGAGAAATCTCATAGTTTGGATCTTTGAAATGTGAAGCAAAAGCAGATTCTTTTTCGAATAAAAAAATTTCAATTAAATTTCTAAGTTCAAAAACCCTTCCTAAAACATTTCCTCTGGATAACCATCGTACTTCTGTATGAAGCAGCAGTACGATATGATCTGCTCCAACCTCTTCACACAAAGATTTAAACACACGGTGATTCAATGCTTTTGCTTTGATAAAATTCACAACTTGAACAACAACAACATCCAAAACGGCTTTCAAATTATGTGGAAGTGTTTTAGATGCTAAAGCATACCGGTGAAGGATGCAATGACTTGGAAAAATATTTGGATTGATTTCTTTACCAAAGCGGTGAAACCTGATTTTTTCCCCAACCTAGCAGGAGAACTGTCAGTACAAATAGATTCTACTAATTCCCATGAAAGGCCATTTGAATCAAAAAAATCATTCACCAAATTCATAATGTCCACTGCCTTTGTTGTTTCTTTCAAGGGTTTACAAAAAAGAAATTCCTCTTTTATTTCATTCTGATGTATATATTTAGTCAGTTAGAGACATCAGTTGATTCATCCAACTGTAAACTAATTCTTGCCGGACTTTTCTTGATTTCCTCCACTACCTGTACAAGTATGTCTTCGGACATTTCTCGAATCTGATCACAAATTGTATTATTTGATAATGGTATTTGTGCAATTTTGTCTTTTGCTTCTTTACCACACAAACTCAACCATGCCTAGAGCACATGACTTCACTAATGTCTCAGCAATTGCATGTGGTTTCTTTTCTTTGGTGACCCTCAATGAGACGCGATAACTGGCCTCCAGTGCTGGCTTCTTTGAGGTAATAAATCCATGGTCATGATGTCTTACCAAATCGTGCTCGTTTTATTCTAAATGAGGACTCTGACTCGTTAGAATGTTCGGGATGAACATTCTGAAGATGATCTCTCAATTTTGATGGCTTCATACTGCCATTGCTGAATACCTTCGAGCAAACTAAGCACTGCGGCTTTTTCACACCTTCTTTGTCAAGCAAAAAAGTAAAACCATATTGCACATATGAATCTTGGCAACAACATTTCTTTGGCGTGGTCAATCCTTGGGTCTGTAAAAATAATATTTTTTTTTGTATATAAATCCTGATCTAATCTTTCATTTTAAAAATAAACTAAAAAATAAATAATATTTTAATGTATTTAAATCTTGATCTATCCTTTCATTTTTAGAATAGGCTAAAAATAAACTATAAGCTACTTATGATTAGATTAAAATTTAGTCAGCAAAAGTAATTTAGCTAACCTATGTTTCATCACTAAAACGTGTGTACTGTGAGCATGTTGAAATGAAGGCAGTTGGAGTGTGTGCCATACAGTACGTCACGCACATGCGCAGGAGGTGCATGCCGCAGAGGCAAGCCTCGAGGGAGCGCTGATTTCAATAGCAATCTTGAATCTTAACCAGGCATTTTGAGTCATCGGACCCTGCAGTGAGAAAAAAGTCTATGCAACCTCACTGTGTCTGTGTCTGAGAAGAGACCTGAAATGTTACTGGTGTGTCTGACAGACAGTACCAACATGGAATATCCCGGAAATGTTGATAACATAACTATTTTTGGAATATATTAATAGCATAATATACTTATTTATCTGCTATTCACCATACCCCCCCCCCCTGGACAAGCTTCCTGTACCCCAGGTTGGGAACCCCTGATCTAAATCCTTATTAATATATAATAGGTTTACCACTTCTTGAGAATAGGTTTCACATAGAATAAATGGGTAGAAAACAGACAGTAAGATGATATTCTGGCATGAAAGCCTCTGTGCCAGACCTGATCAAAAATTTGGAAATAAATATCATGAATGATCTCTTAACTCTGGGTATATCTGAGTAATGCAAGATTTACCAAATGGGAGAGGGAATGGAGTTTACTCAAATCAGCGAAACTGTAGCTAGAGTTGAGGTTTAGTTAGAGATGGTTATTTATGAACAGATGAAATTCCATGGGGAAGGGAGGAAGATTATACAGCCTTAGTACTCTCCAGCATTGGAGGAGGGGGAAATCTGAAGGAATAAAGCAATCCACAATGATCCATGGTTAATGCCAGAGAGGGAACTGGCCTCAAACTGAAAAAAGTTCCATTAGATACTTGGTAAGAACTTTTGGCCACTCTTTTCTTTGTCTCCTCTCAAGCAGGTTGCATAAATCTTACCTGAAACATTATAGAGAAGTTCTTCCCTATTCTTCCATTCATTTTTATTTCTGTTTTACATAAATGGGTACCATGACAGATCTATTTCAATCATCTGGATGATTAGATTTAATTTGTTATAGTATTCATCTACAGAAGCTTTGCAGATGGATACTAAGATATCTGAATGATGCAACATCACTGTAAACTTCTTTACTGAATATATGAGCACTTCCACTCGAATTAACCATTACTGCATTTCAGATTTCTAACAGCTTCTCTATCTTTTAAATTAAAGATACCAAAAAATTACATACTTGGTTTAATCCATTATCCAAGTGTAAGCAAACAAAGTTTGTGCCTGAAGTATCTTTCATGACTGGGACAAAATAATGGATTAAACCAGGTATATTTGCCCCAGTCATGAAAGATACTTCAGGCACAAACTTTGTTTGCTTACACTTGGATAATGGATTAAATCAAGTATGCAATTTCTTGGTATCTTTAATTTATAATATAACCAAGTGAAAAACTTTCAACAAGCTTCTCTATCTGTTATACTGAAATATACTCCTTACTGCATTTGTTACCGGATAATTTAGACACCGGTGCTATTAGTGCTTATCTATACCAATTTTTTTTTTTTTATTATTAATTACTCTAGACAAAAAAGTGGAGGGGGGGGAGTATATTTCAGTATGACAGAGAAGTTGTTATAAATGTGAAATGTTTGGTTTTTCACCATATTTATAATAAAAGGTCCATTTATGGTAATAGATATTAATGTGATATATCATTTTCCTAAATATTAATATTATTAAAGTTCTTGTTCTTATTATTTACTGATTTTTTGAATGGTTCTCACATAAAAGAAACCTTCTCTAACCACCATACAGTACCACTAAGCATTTTATGGAATTTATCTCGACTTATATTTAAAAAAAAAAAAAAAAAAAAAAAAAAAAAAAAAAAAAAAAGAGAGAGAGAGAGAGAAAGGGGGTTTGGGGTGAATACATTCTTTTTACAATAGAGTAGGGTTTTGCATAATACCCAATATCCTTTCTATCCTAATAGTATGAAATGGAGTCTAGAGCAAAAAACATAAGATGAAAAGAGTGAAATCTTGATAAACACAGAAGAAATAGGAGAGAGAGAGAGAGATGCACAAGATATATTCAGAGTTATATAAGGTGCAGAGAGATGTGATTGAGGATCAAAAGATGTTAACTGATGAATTGAAGAAAATATTACCATTCAGCACAGAGAGAGACATATATGGAGACACAAGGTTGTAAAGGCAGTAAAGTATCTGAAGAATCATAAAAGCTCTAGGAATGATGTTAAACTGCAGTGGCGAAGTGATGTGGAAGAACCACACCAGTTGTGCAATAACATTGCATGGGATGAATGGAAAGTACCATAAGAACAGAAAAAATCAATTGAATACCCATTCACAAAATAGCAATCAGAATAGACTGCAAAAATGACAGATGCTCTAACAAGTCATGTGGCAGAAACTACTTATGAAGAATAAGGAAACTAGTGAAAGAAAATCTAAAAGATGAGCAAGCAGGAATCAGAAGAGACAGGAGTACAGTACACCAAATATTAATTATTGTTGCACAGACATGTCTATATAGTTGTAACACTTATCATGAGAGACACAAACTATCAACACAATATCTATCGTACCTCTCGTTGAAACCATTAATAGACAAAGCACTGACAACTGACTCAGGCAACTCACTCCATTCATTCACTACTCCTCCAAGTGAAAAATCTAGTCCTCACGCCCTTGCTAACCACACACTTACCCAACTTCCAGAGATGACCTCTACTCCCTCTAGCCAAGTGCTGAAACATTAACCTGCATCAATCCTATGAAATCCTTGAAAATAACTGAAATGTTTCTATCATACCCCCCCCCCCTTCATTTTTTTTTTTTTTGCCTATCAACCAACTTTTGCAATCCACAAACGCTGATCTATTCTCATAAAGAGAATAGAATTGCCTTTGGATCCTCTCTGCCACTTAATCCCCAAGAAACCCTGGTGACCAGACATGACAACAGGTAATCCCGATGTTGTGGTATTAGTGTGTTCTTCAATAAACCAGTAATCCTGTAAGCTACCCGGCCAATTTAGCAATACACCCTATGAACTTACTACCCCAAATCCCTGCCTCCATCTGTTTTCTGAAGTACAATTCCATCAAGCTTGTAATCTATTTATCCCAAAATACAGTGATACCCCGAAGTTACACGGGACCAATGAAAAGCGAGCAAAAGAATTTGCCTAACTCGCTGTATAATTTTGCATGTAATTTATATATACAAACATATGATTGGGACCAAAGGTTTACAAAAACATCTATTTTTTTAAGAAATATACAGTAATCATAATTGTAGTTTTTCGTACATAAAAAAAAAGAAAGTTATTTCAATGTCGATGGTTTCATAAAATCTAATAGATTTGTCTGACGGCATAATGTCTTTTTCTTGTCACGCAAAATTTTTTCATAGCAAGCCAGTAATTTTTTTATTCCTTGCCTTGTGGCTAAAATTCGTTCCTTGTTAGAATCTATGTCCTCCAAAATCTGTAAACCTTTCTTAGTTAAGCTAAGACCTTCTCTTAATTTTGTAATTGTCATGTGCTTTTCTGATAAAACTGGATCTGAGGTTTCGGTCTCTTCGATAGCGCTTTGCTTACGCATCTCTATGAGCTCGTCGATTGTAGGCTCCTTGTTATGTGAGTCTAACAGCTCACTGACATCTTCACTGTCAACTTCTAAATCTAATTGCCTGGCAAGGTTGAGAACTTCTTCTATTGCCTCAGCAACTTGATCAGTTTCTGGCAACATTTCCATTTCGCATTTAAAAAAGGATGGACAAAGTTTTTTCCAGACACCATTCAAGGCTTTATGGGAAATTTCACCCCAAGAATCTCCGATAATCCTTACAACATCTAAAACATTAAACTGTTTCCAAAACTCTTTAACAGACAGTTGCTCATTTTGCCTCATAGCTTTGAATGTTTTGATAACTCCTTGGTCCATCGGTTGAAGTAAGCTGGTTATATTTGGAGGCAAGAAAACAACTTTTACACGTGGATCAAAATCAATTAAATTTGCAGGAGGGTGACCAGGTGCATTATCAATAATGAGCATAACTTTAAACGAAATTTTTTTAAACTGGCAATAACATTCAACTTCAGGTATGAAGTGGTGACCAAACCAGTCTTCAAAAATAGAAGCTGTCACCCAAGCTTTAGAATTTGACTTCCAAATCACTGGCAAGCCAGCTTTAGATTTTTTTTCAGAGCTCTTGGATTTTCGGAGTGATAAATTAAGAGAGGTTTTAACTTGCAATCACCAGCTGCATTTCCACCAAGCATTACTGTCAACCGGTCTTTGGAAGTCTTACAGCCATGAAACATTTTTTCTTCACGTGCGATGAAAGTTCTCTTAGGTATCTTTTTCCAGAACAAGCTGGTCTCGTCTACATTAAATATGGTTCGACTGCTATAGCTACCTTCCTCGATGATAGCCTTAAGTGTCTCAGGAAAAGCAGACGAAGCCTCTTTATCAGCGCTTGCTGCCTCTCCACTCTCCGCGATGCTGTGCCAGTTACAGCGATTTTTAAATCGGTTGAACCAACCATTACTGGGCCAGGAAATTTTCTTCTTTGGCCATTTCTCCAGCTTCTACTTTTAGCCTCTCAAAAATCAGCTTGGCTTGGCTACATATCGTTGTTTGATCAACTGGGCAATTTTTTACTCTCACTTGATTATCACACCATAATTTAAGCATCGTTTCCATCTCACCAATAATCCCATGACGTTTACGAATTATGCTTGAATTCAATGATTGGGCATTTTTCACAGCCGTGAGAATTCTTTCTTTATCTTTCATGATTGTTCTTACTGTGGATTCCTGTAGATCGAACTTCTTTGATAGCTCACAAATTTTCATTCTGCCTTCAAAATCCTTAATAATGTTGAGTTTTGTTTCCAAAGTCAATGTTTTTCTTTTCTTGCTAGCTGCAGAAGAATCGGACTTGCTTCTTTTGGATGACATTATTATTTTTTATGTGATTTTGTAGACTATAAAAATCGTGTATGAATGAAGACTGCGCGAAACACGTCAGTTCACAGCATGTGCGACATTGGCGAATGCAGCCGGCACGGAAAGATACGACTAGTGGTGGGGCGTGACGGGAATACAAACATATAAGAAACCATGTAACTCTGGATTCGCGTAAGTCGGGGTATTACTGTAGATAACTTTACATTTCTCCACATTAAACTGACACCCCATTACCTTTTCCCATACTGACAGCCTATTTAAAATCATCATGCAAGCACTCCACATCATTGTAATTAACTATTATTCTACCTAATTTTGCATTATCAGCAAAAACTGAATATTTCCTTTCTGATTCTTTCCTGTTATTCATGTACAAATTAAACAGCAGTGGCCCTAGCATAGAACCTTGAAGCACACCACTAGTCACCTGCTTTCTACTGGATTCTACTCCACCATATACCACTTTCTGATATTTGTCCAGCAGCCACTCTCTTATCCACATAAGCAGTGTCATGTCCATATCCATCTGTTCTAATTTGAGTAACAGAGTTCCACGTGGTATTCTATCAAATGCTTTTGCAAAATCAGCAGAATCATCATATAGCAATTTCCTCAGCTGTCACTATATTATAAAAAGTTAGTAAATTACTAAGCTATGACTGACTCTTCACAAAGTTATGCTGCCACTCAGAAAATCATATTCTTATCCACCCATTCCTGAATTCAATTTTTGAACAACTTTTCCAGTACTTTTACCACCACTCCTGAGATACTGATTGGTCTATAGTTTGCTACAATAGATTTTATGAAGGATTTATTTTACCCTACTTCCATTCTCTTGGGACTTTCACAGAGCTCAAAATCAGATTAAAAACACCTTAGTCAAAGGCATCACCGGTTACTCTGCACGTTTTCTTAAAATGTGAGCCAATATCCCATCCAATCCCACAGCTGTATTTGCATTCAGATTCTGCAATATCTTAAGCACCTCCAATTCATCAACTTCTGTTTTCATATCAGCCTTTGTCACCACCCCTGTCATAATATCTTTATTTGGATGATAAATCCATGCAAAATGATCCCTAGGTTAACAATTTCGTTTGCCTCTGTTACCTCTCTACCATCTGCACTCATTAAAGTTATCCTTTCATAATAATTCTTCCTCCTACTTGCCCCAAAACGAAAAACCTCTTTAGGATACTCATCCATCTAACTCCTATCCAATTTATCCTCCTGACCTTAGGTATACAATGCGATACCGCTTCTTCCAGATAAACCTCGACTATCCCCCATGCACTGTGAACATCCTTCCCTTGCAGAACTTTATGCCATGGTACTGCTTCAAGCTTCCTCCTAAATGTATCATAATCACTGGCATCATAGTTCCACATATGCCCTTTGTTGACTGGAATTTCCATGTTTTGCTACCTCTCAAGTCAAGACCACAATCACTTTCCCCAGTTAGGGACAAGTCACCTTAGTTATGGGCAGATATTCTGACCCTATAACAAGATTCAACACTCTCATACCCCGAGTCACCTCTGTCACATTCTGCTTCAAGTAATTATCTCTCAGTAAGTGCATAACCTTTATTTCCTTCCTGCCATGTAATCTTTCTTTCTTCCAATCTATGTCTTTGAAGCTGAAGTCACCCACAATAGTTACTCTACTTGCACACATTGTACTAATCTACTGATGCAGGTCTTCCACATCATCACTAGTACCTCCAGTCCTATAGCAGCAATCAATTTTATATTTTGTCATATTGGCCTTAATCTCACACCAGACTGAATGAAAAGAACTGCCATTTGCCTGAATGACTCCTAATCTTGTTGGCTGCAATTCACCTGCTATTATCAGCAGTACCCCATCCATGTCCTGTCTACTCTATCCTCCATGAAAATACTACAACTGTCTCTACCTGCAATTATCTCATCTACTTTTAGCCAAGTCTCACTAATGGCTATAACTTTTGGTAAGGTTGCACCAACCTTACCAAATGCTAAAAAACCAATGCTAAAAACTCTTCCCTCTTATTCCTGATGCTTCTAACATTAGTGTATAGAAACTATAGCATCCGCTTATTTCCCCAACCACCTTTACATCCTGAATTGACCATTTCATTTGATATTGTTGCCTGAGAGACTAGATTCCACATTTTTTGTTCATTCACACACTTATTTGGTTCCTAGGTGCCTTCACATCCACTCGTCACTCCACGCTCTCAGTGAACAAAGCTCTCTCCAGACACTTAACTCTCAATTCATTTAAGTGCAGTCCATAAGCATTGTACAAATCTTTCTGTCCATCAAACTATGACCATAGGTCCACAAATTCCTTCATCATTCCCTCTACACAACCTGCATATTGATTCATTAGCTATCATTGCTCTCCTTCTCAGTTCATGTCTATCACAGCTTGCAGAAAAATCACAAACTGCACCCTTTCACTCTTCTTCACTTTTTTCAACAACTTTCACATCCTCCTTAATACAATAGTTCTCACCCCTCAGGTTATTGGTTCCAGCCAAAACAATCACTTCCTTCACTTTTCCTTTCTGCATTCTGACATGACTAATATTATTAATTTTCCCACCAGCAATCAAGATTTTGTAGCACTTTCATGAAGTGCTACAAAATCCCCCTTATCAATCACCGTAAATAATTATTTGCTTATGCTCATTCTCTCAATTATTCTTACAATTTTCTTTTCAGCTTTGGTCCTCATATTTTTTTGTTTTCAGTATCACTGATCTCTCACTGTTTCTGCAGCCTTTCAATCTTGCACTTTGTCCTGTGAAGGACTACATGCAAGTGAGCAATTTCTTCATTCAGGTCTTCTACATTTTCCCAAATTTTTGCCACTGCACTTTCAGCATTATCACTGATATTTATATTTTCAGGTCTTGTAGCAATGCTCTCTACCCTACTATCATGCAATTTCTGCATTCACTTTTAAAGCATTTATTACACACACTCTCTCATCAGTTTAGCTCTCCTTCAACAAATCTTAATTTTCACAACGAATACACCTCACAAATTTTATGCTTTCCTTCATGGTTACACAGTGATCAGCATTCATTATTAAAAATTATGAAAACAATTACCGTGTTATAGTAAAACTTCAGTTTAATATAAATGTAAAAAAGTAATGCCATGGTAATCCTAAACAGATCCGCTTACTTTCAAATGAATCAACTAGTCTCTGATAGCAGCACTTATCAACTTGTGAACTATAATCCAACTAAGAAGAAAAAAAAACTGTTAAATTATGTAAGTCTGTCACTTCTTGGCTATTGGATACTGTTAAAAAACTGTTATCCCATTGTTCCACTTCTGCCAATAGTTGAAGGTGTAGAGAGCCCTAATTATTACCTAAGTAAGAAATTAGTATAAACACTCAAGGAGATGGTAGGTCATTTCCCCCACCCCCAATAAAAAGAACACACAACACTTCATAAACAAAATTAAAAACATAATGATCCGCAAAGATGATTTATTAGTCAGTTTTGACATTTCTACCCTTTTCACAAATGTCCAGATCAATGACATGACACAATTCTTCTCTTACACAGCAAATTTCTGCTCAATATTATGGCTCTCTTTGTCCATGTACTATGTTCCAGTTACTTGGTGTGGCAAAATAATTTTTACCTACAGTCATGGGCTTACCACTATCCCCTTATATGGAAGCTTTTGAGCAATGTACTCAAAATTCCTTTACTTTAAAACCTTCAGTTTGGCTTAGATGTGCAATGAAGTTTTTGTTATCTAGCCACACTGCTGCCAAACTTTAAACACCTTCCTCAGCCACCTGAACAAACAACACGAGCACATAGAATTTACTACTGAAAATTAAAACTCACTTCCTTTCCTGGATATACTGGTCACACGTTTTCCCTCATGCAGTCTGTCCTTCAATGTCAACCCAAACCTAAACATACCAGCAAATGTATACATGTTAACTTTTATCACCACCCTTCACAAAAAACTTAGAATCATTAACATCCTCAAAAACAGAGCTAAAACAATTTGCTCTAATGAACAAGCTCTTAAACAATAATTACAAATTATTAGCAATACATTTATTAATTGTGGAGAAAGATCTATGTAAAAAATTCATGCCTTCTTTGTTGACTTTCAGAAAGTCATTCAACAGCATAGATCAGAAAGTTAAAGGAACCTGATATCTACTGAGAAATATCAACAATAAAGCAGAGGCTGTTCTGAGAAATTGTGGAGATAGAGAAAGATGGTTCTGGACAATGAGAAGACAAGGTAACCCAATATCCCCAAGCATCTTTATCATGCTTTAAGAACAATGGATGTTATAAAGGAGAACATAAGAATTTCAGTTCAAGGTACAAGAATTAATAATTTTAGATGTGCAGATGTCATTAGTGAAGACAAAGAAGATAGAAGAGAGCTGAAGTTAAGTGAAGTAGGAAAAAAATGTATCCATAATGAACACAGAAAACAACTAAAATAATGATGTTTAGAGTGAAGAGGATGAAGTAGTGAAAAAAAAAAAAGGATACGAGCTGAAAGAGATTCGGAGCTTTACATACCTAGGGAACAACATGGCAGACTGTAAACAGCAGATATTGGATAACAAACGCAAAAGTAAACCAACATGCACTGGATTAGATGTGGAAAAGTAAAACAGTGAGCCTTGACACCAAGCTGAGTGCTGGAAACATGCATATGCATGAGTAAATATTAGCATTTGGAAGTTCTATAGGAAGTTTCTCTATGAATTGATGGATGCAAAAGGTAACAAATGCAGAACTCTATAAAAAGGTAAATTGAAAAAAGAATCTAATGCAGAAAATAATTCAAAGGAAACTTAATCCTTTGGAACATATCTGCAGAATTGGTTCTGCAGCTTACAGAAGAAACATCAATACCTTAGTACAATGAATAGCATAAATAGGACCACCAAGACAAGAGTGGGTAGATGATGTAAAGGAATGGTGTGGAGAGGATTTGCAGAGTTGAGCTACTTAGCAATGGATAAAAATAGAATGTCAGAAAACAGTGAAAACTGCATCAGACACCAATGGGCATTGATAATAATGATATGTATAACCAAGGCTCCTGAAATCCACTCACGACAGGCAAGTTATCAGAGGCAAGTGGTGAACAAGTAAATTTTCAACTTTGTTCTGAATTCATCCGAAATATATTACTTTATGTCCTTTTTGCATAATTTACACATATTTTAAAAAAAAATAAAAATAAAATAAAATATATCTCATTTACTCCAAGTTGAATTATGTGCTGCTGCCAACAAATTTATTAAATCAGTTTTATTCCCGACTAAGAGATGGTAACTCATACTTAAGTTAATTTCTTCATAATTGTTTTCCTCTTGCTAAAAGTTAGTTTGCATGAAGATGATCTTAAAGGTACACCTCACTGCTGTTTTCGAAAGGTGAAGTAATTCCAATGTACAGCAACAGGTGGAACTATTTATGCCTCATCCTCTGTCATAAGCCTAAGCCTACCTGGCATTTGTAAGTTAATTTGGAAATAAATAGTCAAGAATTCTACAACATTTTATTTTGCATAACTTGCAAGTCATTCTTATAAATAAAAAAAAAAAAAATTAAAAAATCACAGACATTAAATAATATCAAAATAAATAAATAAATATAAAAAAAAAATAGTCTAACAGTTCATAAGTAGGTACTCATTTGTAATATAGTATTGACATAAGCTTAGTTTCGCAATTCATAACGTGAAGTCACATAGTGTAATTACAATAGCACTCAAAAGTATTGACAAAACAGATATACACCCTCTGTCCAAAATAGAAACTGAACTTTCTGAAATAGAAGAAACTAGTGGTGCCACCTGTTGCATCTTTTTGCTATCGAAACTGGTAACCTTCATTAGGGTTGTGTCAACTGTTTATGACATTTGTTTCATTAGAAGCCAAGTTATAGTGTCAAGAGTGACAGTGTGTTTTGACGAACAGTCGGTCGTCACAATATACATGCCGTAAGTGACGAATTCTCGCTATCAATCGCTTCAAAACTTTAAGATAAAATTCACCATTGACCGTTTGGCCAGGCAGAATGAATTCTTTGTGGATAATACCCTTGGAATCATAGAAACAAATCAGCTTTTGACTTCTCCAAGCGACTTTTTTTTTCGGATGCCCCTCTTCTGGTGGTCTCCACTCAGCATTCTGGCCCTTTGTTTCAGGCTCATACTCAAAACACCACATTTCATCACCAGTAACGATCATTTCAAGGAAGTTTGAGTCCTTACAAACAGTTTTAATGAGGTCCTTGCAGTGTTCAATTCGATACTTTTTTTGGTCGTTGGTCAACTTGTGGGAAACAAATCGTGAATTCAATTTACGAAGGCCCAAACTCTCGGTCAAAATGCTGTGCAGAGTTGATTTTGGAATCCCTAATTCATCTTCAATCAATCTTAGGGATAATTTTGAGTTTTCTTTGATGAAATCACGCACTTTTTGGATGTTAACTTTGCCCAGTCCAGTTTTTGGACGGCCCGTTCGTCGTCCTCAAGCATCTCACGACCACTTTGAAATCGCTTAAACCACTCGTAAACTTGAGTACAAGATACGCATTCATCACCGTATGCTTTTTGAAGCATTTGATGCGTTACGGTAAAACTTTTACCAGGTTTAACACAAAAGCCAATCAGCTCTCTGTTCGAAACTCATTTTCTGACTATTCGTCAAAACACACTGTCACTCTTGGCACTATAACTCTGCTTCTAATGAAACAAATGTCATAAACAGTTGGCATAACACTAATGAAGGTTGCCACTTTTGACAACAAAAAGATACAACAGGTGGCGCCACTAGTTACTTCTATTTTCGAAAAGTTTTCGGTTTCTTTTTGGATAGAGGGTGTACATCAATGAAAACAGAAATATTCTTTTTTATTCTAAATAATAACAAACAACAATTTTCAATGTTTTGTATTAAAGCATTATTGTCTTTGAAAAGTGATCAAAAGCATTTTTACAAACATGAATCACCATAATAATACTTCATTCAATAATACTTTATAACAAAAATTCTTCATTCAATATTTTCTAGAATGTCAATGTTTTATGGCATAACTACTGGCACTGATACCAGCAGTGTTTATGCACTGCATCAATTACTTCACAATGCTGTTGTGGAGATTTTTTTTTCCATTCTTTGTTCAAAACATCAAAGAATTGATCCTTATTAGGGAATTTATTCCCACACATCTAACTCTTTCCACAAGTTCTCTATAGGATTCAGGGCAGGACTTTGACTAGGATGCTCTAAAAACCTTATATTCTTCAACTGATAATTTACATAAATTTACTCTATAATGAACAATAAATGAAAGGAAACACAAACTACATTTAATGTTTTCTGAAATGGTGCAAAGTTCAAGGTTAACGTAAGGGACCAGAAAGTATTAAAAACACTGGAGAGAAAGAAAGTTCTGTTGTGGTATCAGGTAAAAACAAAGGAGTAAGATATGCTTTTTAATATTATTATTACGGGCGACTCCAGGAGTCCTCAGACTCATCGAGGGAGGCCCTAAACATCATGTCCACCCAACTATTCGGCATTCTCACAGTATCTATCATACCTTGCCTTGAACTCATTCACTGTCATAGCACCCACAACAGACTCTGGCAGCTTATTCCACTCATTTACCACTCTAAAAGTAAAGAACCCAGCTCTAACACCCTTGCTAACCACACTTTTGCTCAGCTTCCATAGAAGTCCCCTAGTTCTCCCACCACCAGTCCTGATCTCCAAAATATCCTCTGAATTAATCCTATAGAAACCCTTCAGCAAGTTGAATGTCTCAATCATATCTCCCCTCTTCCGCCTATCAACCAATTTCTGCAACCCACAAACCTTCAACCTGTTCTCATGTTCATTCCATAGACCTGCTATCATCTCGGTCACTTGCCTCTCGATCCTCTCCACCTCCTCCCCATCAAGAAGAAACCTAGGTGACCAAATCTGGGCACAGTAGTTGAGATGAGGTCTTATCAAGGCTCAGTACAGAGGAACAATAACTTGCTTGTCTCTGCTCATCAAAGTATTTTTCAACAACCAAGTGATTTGATGAGCTGATTTAGACACTTTTGCAATGTGCCCCCTAAACTTCATCTCCCTATCCACTAACACTCCCAAGTCCCTGGCCTCAATCTCCTAGAGTACAGTTCCACCAATGTGGTATACTGCTGCTAATCTTTTCACCAGAAATGCATAACCTTACATTTTGTCACATTAAATTGACATCCATTCTCCTTAGCCCAGAACTCCAATCTCTCCAAATCATTCTGCAAGATTTTGACATCTTCTGCATTCACTATTGTCCTACCCAACTTTGCATCATCAGCGAACAAATGAACTGTTCCTCTTAGATCCTTCCCTATATCGTTTATGAACAAACTGAATAGCAGTGGTCCAAGAACAGAACCCTGTGGCACACCACTAGTCACAGGCCATCTTTTGGACTCTACTCCTGAATAAACTACTCTCTGATATCTCTCCATCAACCTATCCATCTCACCAACCCTATATCCATTCCCATATGTTGCAGTTTATGTATTAGAATTCCATGTGGTATCCTGTCAAAGGCCTTAGCCAGGTCCAGCAGTATCACTGTAAACCCATTACCCTTATCCAGTTCAGCCGTCACTGTGTTATAAAACTTGAGCAAGTTACTGAGGCATGAACTACCCTTCACAAAGCCAATCTGTCCCTCGTACAGTATCTCATTTTCATCAATCCAGTCCTGAATTTTTCCCTTGACTACTTTCTCCAGGACCTTGCCGACTCCTGATATGCTGATCGGTCGGTAATTTGCAACAGTAGTCTTGGATCCTCCTTTATGCAGTTGTTGGATTCTGAATGAAGAGAAAATAAAATTATTAATACTCCCTTCAGAATCCAATATAATCCACCATATCAAAGGCTACATTTGTAGATATTATTTAATGTAAATCTCTTATTATAAACAATTATTCATATAATTACCTTTGAGTTTTTTTTTATTTAATTATTTAATCTAGGATATGTATTAATAATGGAAAGGACTCTGTATAAAAATAACGTTCAGATTATTTTATTTATTCCTATATTAATAGTATAAGAATTTGTGTTCATCTTATTTATTTATATATTATTTGAATTGAAAAATATCCTTTTATTTTATTTCTGTATGTAAATGTATAATGTTATGTAATGCTTATGCTTATGTACTGCTCTAATTGTTGTCATGGAGATGGAGTTAAAAATAGAAAGCGCGAGTGTAGTAGTGCGTGAGTTTTGGATGTGAGATGGAATTGATATGAGCTAGACGGTGAGAACAAGTTTTGGCAGGAAAACGGAGTGAAAATATATAAACGGAAAGCGAGAGTAAACAAGAGCAGTGGGTCAGGAGTTGGTCGGAGTCAGTCAGCATAAGAACCAGGGACTGAGTACAATTGGAGCACGCAGCACAGTAATGGCACTGAGAACAATACAATAGAGATGAGGAAATAATTTACTGGCAGCACGGAGTTAAATAAGAGGCTGTAGTACAAAGAATTAAGTGCTGTGAACAGATTACAAAGGATCAAAATGTAAATTGATAACTCAGAATATTGATATGGAATTCTGAAGTTAATGTTGTATTCCAGAGCTTTCAAGGAAGATTAGTAGAAAGCTGATTCTATTGTAAAGTAGTATATGGGGAATAAGTAGATTTTCTAGTGCAAGTGTGTCTGCCCATGTGATGCGCTGAAATTAAAGATTAAGTTAATTTAAAGAAGGTTACTTTGAAATGTGTAGCTCCAGTGTGATAATTAACTAAAGTTTTAAGTGGGCCTCAGTGAATAATATGTGCAAAGATTTATTCTGGTAAGAACAGCTGTACTTTATAGCATTTTAGAGTGAAGTTATAAGAATTATCTCCTTCTGTTAAATCCTAACATTAACTGTGGTGTTTATGCTGAAATTAGCAGAAGCTAGAAGGTTAACAGTAGTCTTCCCCCTTAAGGTGATAGCTATCTCTTGACTGAGCTATGTGATTTCTGACTAAGGGATAGATAAAGAATACTATTGTAAAAATATTTGCTGTTAATTTCAGTGGTAAAGAACTTTAGAACTATCTTTGCCTAGGAGAAATTAGATTTTGAAGCTCAGTGTTTAATACCAAAAGTTAAGTGAATGTTATGTGTAGTTGAACTGAGTTAATTTTGCATGATCTTGTATCCAAAGTATGCTTATGCATATATTATATAACCTTGAATTAAATGTTTTGTTTTATTGATTTCAATTTGTTGTTAGCCTGATTCTTTTCCACTGCACCGTTCATAAAATTATCGGACCTAGCAGGAACCTCAAATGTTAATGTAAAATTCGGCCTATATATAAACATTAGACTGCTAAAGTTAATTAATATTTGATTACAATATTTTGCATAGACAAATCTGAATATAGGGTTGCGCAGTATAATAGAAATTTCCCTATATTTGGATTAGTAATCAACATACAATTAATTAACCTCAATAAGAACATCGTTAAAACAAGATGGCGGATCAAAAGACAGGAAGGACGATCCAACACAGTGGATTATTTTCCCCTCTTCCCACACCTTCGGGCTAAACCAGACCCGAGGCTCAGATTAAACAACATGGTCAAGGGCACTGATAATTCTTTAGCCGCTTCACGTAAGACCCGTGCCGGTATACCATCCAATCCCACAGATTTATTCACTTTACGGTTCTGTAATAGACTACTCACCTCCACTTCATTCATCACAATTCCATATAAACTAATGGTTCCTTCATTTTTTTAATGTCACCACCTGGATGATATACTCTTGCAAAGTGCTCGCTCAGTAATTCCACTATATCGACTGATTCAGTAAACTCCTTACCATCGTCATTCCTTAAAATCATTTTGCCGTGTATAGTTTTTTTTGGCTTGCAGCATATTGAAAGAACTATTTGGGATTCTCTTTAGCTTGCATAGCTAGTTTCCTTTCATAATCCGCTTTTGCTTTTTTTTTACCACACTCGTTACCCTTCTGGCCTGCACTTTATACCGTTCGTGTGCCTGCAGTTACCTCTTTCTTTAAATTCCCTCCACAGTTGTTTCTTTTTTTGCAGCTCAAGCTTAATGGTGTTATTCATCCATTTAACCCCTTCTTGTTTTACTATTCGGACCCTAGGTGTACAATCAGCCGTAACCTCCTGTAAATGCTCCTTGACCACTTCCCATGCTCTATCGACATCCAGCCCTTGCAGTTTTACATGCCATGGCACTGAACTAAGCAATCTCCTAAGCTTGTCATACTTGCCAGCACGGTAATTCCACATATACCCTGTCTTAATCGAAAATTCCACACCTTTAGCCACCTCCCAGGTCAAGATCTTATGATCACTCTCACCAATAGGTGGCAACATGGTCATATTCATTACAGTCGAATTCTCAGATGCTATTACCAGGTCAAGCACTCTCAAACCCCTAGTACTCGTATTTTCAATTATATGCTGTCTCAGATAGTTATCCCTTAATAATCGAATAAAATCCAGTTCCTTCCTCACATGTGTCCTATCCTCCTTCCAATCAATGTTACCATAGTTGAAATCCCCCATAATAATTACCCTCCTTCCACTCATTTCATCAATTTGTTTATGCATACTATCTCCACCATCTATTCCATCACCTGGTCTATAGCAGCACCCAACTATATATTTTGTTCTGCCAGTCTCAATCTCACACCAAATAGCCTCAAATGAGCTCTTTTCACTACCCTGCAATACAACTTGGCTGCAGTTCATCAGCTATCATCAATAACACTCCTCCCCTCCATTTTATTCTCTCTGTCCCTTCTAAACATACTATAACCTACACATTGTATCAAACTAACTATATCATCTTTCATCAGCCATGTTTCACTAATGCCAATAACCTGTGGCCAGGAAGAGCCAACCAAGGCCAAAAATTCTTCCTTCTTGTTCCTAATACTCCTGGCATTAGTATACATGAAATGCAGAGGTCCCTTTGTCCCACCCCTATCTTGATGCATTATTCTAACTATCCCATTCCGATTACATGTCCTTAGTACTGGCTCGGGTACATTATATACATTCTTACACTCAACTGTCTAACTGATGTCTGCATATCCACCCTCCCCCCTCCTCCTTGGTAGTTCTAGTTTCCCTGGTTCTGCACATCCATTTTCACTTCATTCAGCAACACGTTTGCCAGTCTCCGCACACCAAATCCATTCAAATGCAGGCCATCCAACTTGTATAAATCCTTTCGGCCATCACACTCATTCCACATGTCCACGAATTCCACACCACACTGTCTGCATAACCTGCACACAAAGTCATTTGCGATTATGGTCCTCCTTCTAAACTCCTCTCTGTCGTACCATGGCAACAGACTCACCATCCTAACTCTGTCACTCTTTTCTTTCGCTACCTTTAACAATACTTTCAAGTCCTCTCTCATAAAAAATTTATCTCCTTTCAATTCATTCGTACCTGTATATAAATGGGACTCAAAGAATTCAAGTGACTGTGCTATGAATACAAAGTTGCATTTCATAGTATATTTAAAAATATACTGAGGCTGCTGTATCTGTATCAGCAACTATATCACTACAGGAAGACTTCTCGAAGTGGTGAGATTTAGGTTTCATAAGGCATTCCAATTCTCTCACAAAAAAGGTGCTTGCCAAAGTCGAATTCTGAAATGTTTCAATATCTCAAGGGCCTTTTTATTACAGTCTATTATATAGCTACTTTCAATAAAACATTTCCTGAGTTCAAAAACATGATAGCTCTGCTAAATAAGCACAATACAAGTTTGAGCCCAGTAGTACAATAGTACCAAAATGATATGAAATGTAAAGAATTTGTATTTGTTATTGCTGATGTCATTAAACAAGGAGTAGGTATGGAAATCAAAGATTTCAGTACAGCAAGTCTGCTAGATGCTTCTACAGATATTTCAAATGAGGAGGAACTTGTCCTTTATGTGAAGAGATAAAAGCTATTAACTGAGAGAGGCATTTGCTTTCATGGTTGCTCTCCAAAACTCAACAGCTGCTGGATGCTTTGATACAGAGTAAAATGAACAAATAATTCATGCCATGGAGGATCAGTAATTCGTTAAAAGGATTTGAAACAGATAACATGTTGAAAAAAAAAAGGGGGGGGGAGCTAGAGACAAACTTAAAGAGATAGCCAGATGCATGCATGCACACACAGTATTGCATTTGATTTGAATATGGCAATTTTAATTTCTATTACAGATATTTCCCATGCTGCTGAAATTGAAATGGTAGTAAAAGTAGTACTAATTATATATATTATATACCTTTTATCACAATTCACCCCAAAAGTACCAGCCATGCTACAAACAAAAATCCTTAAGTTCAACATTTGCATTCAGTAAGGTGGGTTTCGAATAGTTGGAACAAAACAATGCATATGTTAACCAATACTCTGCAACGGTAATGCATTTGGAAGAAAGGCAATGGAAAAGGAGATGTTGTTGCTGCAACAATATCAAAAGGCTTATTAAAGAAAATGGTGACATTCTCTTTGAAATAAGAATCCATTTACTTTTGATTTTTTTTTTTTAAACCTTTATTCAACTAATTGTTACTGACATTTCAAAAGGTTAACCAATCAAAATACTTCATGAAAATAATAACATATGGACAATACCTTTCAATGCCTGAAAGAAATGAGATAATTCAATGACAACATTTTGAGAGGAAAATGCTTTAGGTAATAACAGAACCTCCATAGTTCCGTTGGTATAGTCAATAGTTGGAAGACCTGAGTTTGAATCCCATCCATTATAAGAACTTTTCAAGTGAAAATGGGTTAGCTGGTCTCAGAGCAATTTCAGATTTTTTTTTTTTTTTTTTTTTTTTTTTTGTCCTGTAAAAAAAAAAAGTAAGCTAGTCAGAAGAACACAAATTTATAGACATAGCAGATAGGCAATGGACAGGGTTAACAGATCCATCATAAGCAGTAACCAGGTTCCCAAGATGCCAAGTTGCTTGGCCCACACACAAGATCTTTTTTGAAAGAATGACAGGTCTCCATTTCTCTCCAACCTACTTGAAATTGTAGCCGTTTTAGTATCAAGTACTTCATCATATGAATGAGGTTTTAGTCAAATGAATGTAATAAAGGGGAAGTGGAGGTCATCAATGAATTCCATTATTCTGAATGATTTCCTGATACTCTGAATCAGGAAATCATTCAGAGAAATCATTTAGATAAATGGCATTTCACAACTAAGGAAAGACACACTGGAGGATGCAAGTTAGTGGCAACATTTTAAATCCAAATAAAGGAAGGATATTTCTGTATAATTATGCATAACGTATAGCAAGAATTAAAGAGCATATTACTTGTTTTGTCATAACATTTAACCTTTTTTTTTTTAAAAATGACCTACAGAAATATTTATATAAATTAGACCAGTATATTGTAGATTTTTTTTTGTGGCTAGTAGATTTAAGTTGTATTTCTGGATCTCAGCATATAATAAAATACTGTCATGCTGTAAAAAAAATGTTCCATTTTTAAATTCTATGTCCTGAAATACATAAATTCACCTCTTTTCACCATAGTTACAAAAGAGGTACAAACAAAAAGAATGGGTTATTTATCTTAGCTGTTGCATAAAATATCAAAAAGCTTTTTCTTTAATCATTATTTCCAAGGATAGAAATCTAGAAACATTAGTACTGTGAAGTACTAGTACTTCACATCAGTATTCTGGATAATTCAGTATATCAAATGGAATTCCCTACTTCAGAAAGTGTAGGTGTTCATAACAGGCTATATAAACTTAGGCAAATGCCAAAGGATAGTATGTATGCATGTGGGCCATTGATGCAATAATGATCTAACAATACTACTCAAATAACTTTATGATAAAGAATACCAGATGTTCAGATGCAAGTATCATGAAAGCTGCTCCTGAAGTATGCACACACGCACGACATATTGAATGTACTGGGAATGGTCCAACAACCAGTAAACATCCAATTAACAGTAGTTCTGTAGATGAAGACAGATAATTGATGAGGTGCCAACAGAACATTATACAATCTAATAGACAGAGTACAACTGATCAAACAATAGCACAGCAAAATAATGATTCACAATGAAGTGTATCAGAACGAACACTGTATTGACTTAAGAGTCAATACAGTGTTCGTTCTGATATAGATGGGGCACAGCCGTAGATGACCTTGCTAAGTTTCACTTTTGTGAACTAAAAACAAGTAGGAAAAATAGAAACAGAAACAGTGATGCTGGATATATGGAATGAAAATGGGTCTTCTAGTTAGATGAATCACAGTTCCAGTTGTTCCAAAACGAGCTAGTATCGCAACACTGCAGGTTGGTGATGGCATGGTGGGATATATACTTGGTGTACATTAAGTTCCCATTCATCTGGTAGGATTATATCTGAATGCCACAATTTACTGCATTAATGTTAAAAACATGCATTCTTTTATACTCAGAGTATATCCATCTGATAAATGACTGCCAACAGAATAATGCACTTATGTGATGCAAGAAATAGGCCATTCTGGAATAGTTACAATGGGTGACTGTACTATGCTTTACTGGCTTGCTCAAACACCATCTCTCAACTCAACTGATCAAGCTGTTTGTGACAAGGATTAGCTGTAGTGCAATATCTGGGGAATACAATCCTGCATATTTTGTGTATATATACAGCATTCTTGTAGAATGATTTCAGTCTGTCCTAACAAATAGGCTCTTCTAGAGACTAGGGAGAAAAGGGGGGGTCATTTTTATGTAGGTGCACTTAACAAATGATCAGACTTTGCTAGTGGTTAGAAATCAAAATTTAATATAGCTTTTTATGCCATACAGAAGGAATCTTTTAAGAAACTTCCTTGGGTGTAAAATATCAAGTTAAATACTTTAATTACCATCTCTCAACTCAAGCTGTTCATAACAAGGATTGACTGCCATTCAGATGCAATGAAGTGTATGTGTGCACTTGGAGCCATGAGAAATCTATACCACTACATGAAAGATCTACAGTGTATGGATGGATGGGTAGGTAGGTGTATGTATTCACATGCCCATGCACTGAGATGTATCATATGACAGTGATAATCCACCAGTGTGTATAACGGGAAAGTTGTTGTACAGAAATTGTAGCTACATGGAAAATATATTGATGGGAGTGTTGAAGGATAAAAAAAAAAGTACCCCTTTCACTCAAATGTGTGTGTGATCATGAGGAAACTGAGCACTCAATTGCAGAGTGAAGATGAAGTTTCACCCTTCCCCAATGCAAAATGTATTCTGTGCATGACCAAGGTCTATAAATTTTGCAGGGATAGTCACAGAAATGCAAATGCTACAAGTATTAAACATCAAGTTGAACCAGAACATCTGAGGAGGTACTTCTATTTTCAAAATGGCTGCAATTCCATCAAAACAGTGAACGCACGCATACACAAAAACAATCCCTGATGGTTATAGTTAACAATGTTGACTATATTAATGGATTAATTCATGGACAGTGACATTTAATCAGACAATCAGATTAGAATGCAGCTGATGAAATTGGCATTTCATCTAGAAGATGCCAAACTAATAATAATGTAGTTGTGGATCTTGAAATGGCATGTATATCAGCAAAACTTGTTCTTGATTTTCAGGATCTGACAAAATAGCATGATGACCAAAGTGCTGCCAATTTTGATATACTGAAGTTGCTACAGTATGCTGTGAGTACTTTTTATCCAAAAATATGATCCAGCAGATCATGTCCAGATAGCTAATTTTTTAAGAAACTCTCTCAATGATAACATAGTAAAAAACAATACATATTATAGATAGATGCTACTAAATCTAGTCAGAAAAGCTAGCCCTTATATTACAGACATTAGAAGCAGCTTATCAAATACTTATGCAACAGATGATTTAATTATCTCATATCTTTTGAAACTGTGGAAATAAAAACTGACATCTGTAGGAAAATATTATTAATGAAGCTTTTAGGAAAAGATGGAAATCATAGTGAATTCTTCAACTGTCAATACTGAAAAAATAAAAGAAGTCCTAGCTTCAATCCAAAACTGGCTATGAGTGGATGGAATTCTTCTGATTTTCTGAAAATATTGGGATAAATGATCAGATTTAGCATCCTTTTTACTATATTCCCAAATGGGAAAATCATGCAAAATTACAATTATCCAAAATGGAAGAATCCCAAAATTATGGAATTCAAGAAACAAAAACTCTTAATCTTAAAGCTCAGCAAATTACCTAATGATGTTAGACATGTTCATCCACTTTCATTACTTTGTATAAGTAATTTACACCTTACTCCAGTGGTGTTCAACCTTTTTTACTACGCGAGCTACTTTTCTATAAAAAGTTATTCGGCGATCTACTCTCTTTTATAGATCACGTTCCCCCAACCTGATATCTGATTATGCACAAATAAACAATTAAAAAATATGCAACTAAAAACATTATTTAAAAATTTATTTATCACTTTTAATTATTTTAATACAACAAAAAAATAAATAAATATATTGGAATAAAATATTTATTTCTCTATTTTGGAAAACCAAAGTTAGAAAAAACAACATTGATTACAAACTCACAAGTTGCAGAAAATGCTGGTTGATTAAAAAAAAAAAAGTTAATGTGAAATTTGGCATTGTTTGGACCTCGCAATATTTTCATAGTCAAGTTGATATGAAGAAGTGGCCAATTGCAGACAATCATCCAAATGATCATTTGTAATTTGGTTTCTTAATTGATTTTTTATGACGGTCATATTTGAAAAAGGGGATTCCGTCAAGTATGTCGATCCGAAACACGACAGAATTTTTCGTGCAATATCAGTTAATATTGGGAATTTTTCATGTGCATACTTCCAAATTACTTCATTGTTTATTGATTTTAAATGTAAACTATTCTGAATGTTTATTTTCTCAAGTTCTACTTCAGCTTGGTTTATATCAAACAGCCCACTAATTTTATTTGAAATTTCTGTGATGTCCAAGTTTTCTTGAAATGGATTATTGATAAAAGATACAATCATTTCAGTTTTATTTATTTCTTCCTCAACTAATTCTATTTCACGAATAAATTCTTTTAAATCATAGCAAAGCATTTCTTGATTTTGTTCAAAAATTTTAATAAATATGGGAGATGTCTAAATTCGTGGTCATTTATATTTTTCTTTAATAAAAGTAAGTATTGTTGGAAAGTTTTTATTGAACTTAACATATCAATTAAATTTTTATCTCTACCTTGTAACTCTAAATTTAAATTGCTTAATTTCCTACAGAAATCTACTAAAAATGATAAGTGTAACAACCATCTTTTATCACTCAATTGTAGATAAATATCTCCTTTTTCATCAAGAAAATTTTTTATATCGTTAATTAATACAAGAAATCTTTCTAAAAATTGACTTCTGCTGAGCTAGCGAACATTATTGTACAACAGAAGTTCCCTATCATCATCTGCTTGTAATGTAAATAACCGCTGTTGCAGGGCTTTTCCTCGAACAGAATTTACAATTTTAAATGTAATATCCAAATCATCTTTTGTGTTTACTCTTTTACTACACAGTACTTGTTGGTGAATAATACAGTGGTATGTTAAAATATCTGGATATTTGTCATCATTTTTACATAATGAAATGAAGCCTGATTTATTACCTATCATTGCAGGAGCACCATAAGTAGTAATAGACACAAGTTTAAAAAGCGGAAATTTGTGTTGTTTCACAAATTCATCAAATGCCAAAAAAATGTCTTCTCCCCTAGTCCTTCCCGATAATGGTATAATTTTCAAAAGTTCTTCTTTACTTGTTTAATCTTGAAATACCATGCGAATAAATACCATTAACTGAGCAATATCAGTGAAGTTGTTTGATTCATCAAATTGTAATGAAAACACAACATACTGGTGAATGTCTGACATTAACCTGGCCTGGAAACTTTTCTCCGGCAATTGGAACTCTTCCTTTCGGCAATTTGAAAGCTTGTCTGCAGCCTAGAAGTAGTCTCTCTCTCTCTCTCTCTCTAGCGAGTGACGTCGCGAACCGAAAAGTTCCTTTCTGGAAGCGGGAAACTCCTCTCTCAAGCAACGTGGATCCAGGCAGTCGCTCTGACGCCGACTCTGGACCGGGCGGCCTCATCTCTGACAGCAATTCTGGAACCGGGACCCCTTCTGCTTGTTTCGGTCCCTTTTTATTAGGCCTCCTCTGATACCTTGCATGAAGTTTGGCAACCCCCAAAGAATCGGTATGAGTCTTTCATCTTAAGTTTCAAGTTCAGCACGCCTTTTGTTCTCCTCCGCTTTCTTTTGATTGCAAGTTGCCAGCCATCGGAAAGTTGTTTGAACTCTTTCTGACTGACTTCGGAGATGCTTACACTTAGAGCCTGCAAGCCTTTCTCATACATACAAGTTTCAATAACAATCTTTCTAATGCCGCCATGTACAGCTTCGGCGACAAAAACATTGCCTTTGTTTTAACACTCTAACATATTCTTATTAAAGCAGTATATACAGTTAGCTTCAAAAGTTATTTACAAACTATACTGAGACAAACAAAGTTTATTTTTTTACAATATTCACATGGGACTTAACCTAAGTAAAAAATCAATGTAATGTGCTTTGGAATATTTAATATTTAAGCTACAATCGAGTTTTAACACTTTGCTTATAATCGTATTCACTCAGCGCGCTGTAAAAAAATAAACTTTGTTTGTTTGTTTGTTTGGAATATACTGAATTTGGATCAGTATATTCCACTGATCCAAATTAATTCATTTACCCGGACTTATAAGAAAATTACTGATTTCACAATTTTAACGGAAAATAAGCAATAGCAATACACTTAAAGCAAATTAAAAATAATACAAAATGACGATAAATAAAATATTATGTTTTCAGTTTTAATTAAATTTGTAAGTAAGGAGGAATACACAAGAGATCGACCAAAAATCGCGCCACAATTGATGGGTTGAACACCCCTGCCTTACTCTATATATCATGTAAAAATTTCTGAAAAGAATATTCCTGAAATGAATATAACCTGTTACTGAAAAGATAAGTATGTTAAAAAGCTGATGTAACAGATATTGGCCCAGTCTTATGAAAAACTAAAAAAAAGAGGTCTTTTTAAATTGTGATGTTTTGCATTGGAAGAAAATCATTACCCTTTGTTCAAATACTACATTATAAATTGGAAGTTGAGGATTCACTTAGGAAG